>NW_006797390.1:1129596-1167046 GCF_000442215.2 Lipotes vexillifer
GTCTTTTTAAATAGCGGCCGCTACCAACCGAAATAGGTGACTCGACTGCAAAGTTGACAGGACGTGTTCCTGGGGATAATACCCCTCCCCAGGACCGCTTCTCTGAAACCGTCATTGGCGGATGGGACGACCCCGGGATCCTGCCGGGGGAGGAATATTTGGTTGGAAAAAAACCGAAATAGGTGACTCGACTGCAAAGTTGACAGGACGTGTTCCTGGGGATAATACCCCTCCCCAGGACCGCTTCTCTGAAACCGTCATTGGCGGATGGGACGACCCCGGGATCCTGCCGGGGGAGGAATATTTGGTTGGAAAAACAATTGAGAGGAGGTTAAAGCCTGTCGGGCTGAAGGTTCTAGCCTTGAGTACATGCAGTCTGATCACTCTATGATTTTTATTGTTATTTATAGTCTCTGAAAATGCTCTGAAGTGTCCACTGCAGAAGGTTGAGAACATTACACATGTTTAAATTCTAACCCTGCTAATACGTACGGCTTTAATGTGTGGATGTGTATTAAATTACAAATATATAAATACATATGTATAATGTGTGTCTATAGTATATACAGATAAACCAGGACAGATTTCCCAGACCCTCCCTATGCCACGGATTTTTCCTACCCTCTTGCCTTCATCTCTCCACATAATAAATTGTGTTCAGACTTCTTCACACGCTCATTCGAAGAACACTCTGAACCAGAATTTATTAAAGGGGTTGGAATGGGAAAAGAGTGCTGGGATGGTGGGAATAATGGGATTTTGTGAGTCTCCGAGGACCTCAGCAGTCCATATCACCTGGTAGTCCTGTCCTTCCTG
Organism: Lipotes vexillifer; assembly: GCF_000442215.2. Lineage (NCBI taxonomy): Eukaryota > Metazoa > Chordata > Mammalia > Artiodactyla > Lipotidae > Lipotes > Lipotes vexillifer. The sequence goes on from NW_006797390.1 coordinate 1,130,413, forward strand.
AGAGCACTCATGTCCACACCAGCTCTTCGGCCCTGGACCACCTGCTGCTCCCACCTCAACCCACACACACGTGTCTACTTTTGATCCCTCGGCTGGTGTTGCAGGCGTTGGTTCTGATGTCCCATTGCTGGGTTAAGTCCTGTAAACCTCTACATCCCTTACTTATCAGCATGATCTTTGGCAACTCACTCTCTCAGCTTGGGTAAAATGGGGTGGGGAATATTACCTATCTCCTAAGATTCCTGTGAGTATTTATTAAATGAGCAAATATATACAAAGTGATGAATTATCTGAGTTCTTATTCCATACTTGATCTGCTCAATGAACGTTAGCTACCATTATTTAACCTCAGGACTGAATTGACTCTCAACTTCGTTCTATCTCCTCGTTACCTTCTCCAGGTGACTTAACAAAAGTGGCGTGTAAAGGAGACTGTGTGTGGTTCCAAAGCAAAATACGCAGTAGCAGCTGTGGAAAACATTGCATTTAGCCAGGCGTTGGTGATTTCTTTCTGTAAAGGGCCCAATAGTAAATATTTTAGGCTTTGTGCCCCAAGAGACAAAATTGAGAATATGTAGATACTTATATAGCAATAGAGAATACAAATATCCACAGTTGTTTGGGTTTTTTTTGACAAAATATAAGGTGTAATAATAAGAGTTGTAATACAGGTCTAACAATGAGAGGAATGGAACTCTTTTTTTTTTTTTTAAGGGGGATAACATTTCACTTAGTTAAACCCCAGTTTAAACTAAATGTTCTCTATCATCAAAATTGACTGCAAATGTTTATCTGCTAATGGTGATCTGTCATGAGATTTTACATATTTGGAAATATCTTTTCATACTGCCAAATGTATCAATCCATGAGCATATGGTTTTACTTGAGCATACTTATTGCTTATAAGGCATTTATACAATTTTATTGGAATTCTATAAATTCTCTTGATATTTCCCCTTTAGCGTGTCATTACATTGCAGATTAATCACTTCCAATTGAAAGTTACGTAGAAGTGCCTCAACTGCACAGTGAAGTGGATTTTAAATATGAAAATATCCTTTTCACTTGCATCAAAATCCAGAAACCACTGTTGGAACTGTAGTTTGAGTTCAGAAAAATAGAACTGCTGCAAATCTGTGTTAGAATGGACATCTTGCTTCTTGTTTTAACTTTTGACAGCATAGGAAATGTATAAAGCAGCTTTATATTATTTGTGATTCAAACAGTGTTAATTGTGTCGAAATGATTTAACTGCAGTATAAGCTTCACATATAGCTATACTTTGCCTTGTAGTTTTAGGTTTAATTCATGAGAAACAGACTTGATAACGTCTGTAGCAAAACTAATTTCCAAAACCACTCAGTAATGGTAGTTAAGGGAAGTTGTTTTCATTGACTCATTCCCATTTGTCAGGTGTTTCTCTATTCCTTGTTTCCTGACTTCTTTGGGGTAATTAGGTATTTTTTTCATATTCCATTTAAATTCCTAGATGCTCTTTCTAGTGTTTCTTTTTTACATTAAATATAGTGGTTGCCCTAGAAATTACAATTTGCATCTTTAATGACCACAGTCTATCTTCAAATAATATTATTCTACCTCATAAATATATAAGAAACTTACAACAGCATAATTTCATTTACCCCTCTCCCATCCTTTATGATATTGTCCTATATTTTATTTCTACCTGTGTTACGAAACCCACCATACATTGTAGGGGGTTTTGATTTTCTTTTTTTTAATATTGTAAATATGTATGTATAGTGAAGGTACTAAAATATGTCTCTTTTTAATCTGTCCAGCTATTTATCCTTTCTGGTACTTTCTTATTCCTTCTTGCAGATCTAGTATCATTTCTGTTTGGCCTCAAGAACTTCTTTGGCATTTCTTGTTGGAGATAAAGTCTCTCAGCTTTCTTTGTGTCAGAATGTCTTTATTTCACATTCATTTTTGAAGGATAATTTTCAACTGTGTATAAAATTTTAGGTTGACAGATTTTTTATTTTCCTTTCGGCACTTTAAACATTTCATTCCATCTCTGTCTCCATTATTTTTAAGAGTCATTTGTAGTTCATATTTTAGCTCCCTGTGTGTAATGTCTTTTTTTCTCTGGTTGTCATTAAGATCTGGTCTCTAAATTTGGTTTTCAGAATTGTGACGAGGATGTGCCTACATGTGGGGTTTTTTTGGTTTGTTTGTATTTATTCTTCTTGGTGTTGGGCTACAGTTCTTGGACCTATAAGTTGGTATCTTTCGTCAGTTTGGGAAAATTCTGATGTTATCTCTTTGATTAATGTTTCTGCCCATTCTTTCTACTCTCCTTTTCTTTTTTTCTGCAATGATACAAGTGTTAGACCAACTGACATTGTTCAACAGACCCAAATACTCTATTGTATTTATCATTTTTTCTCTTTGACTTTCAATTTGGATGCTTTCTATTTATCTCTTTTCCAAGTTTTTTTCCTCCGTTATTGTCCAACTTACTGTTAAGCCTATCAAGTTCTTTACTTCTGATACTGTATTTATTTTTAGCATTTCCATTTTTTAATATTCTCCATCACTTTTCTGAAGTTGCTCATATCTTTATTTATGGGTTCTACCTTTTTTTTAAAGTCCTTTAGCATTTTTGTTATAATTCTCAAATGTGAAGTTTTCTTGATTAACTTCAGTTGGTTTCCTTACTGGACCATGAGTTACATTTTCTTGCTCTTTTGTGTGTGTGTCTTGATATTTTTTACTCTGTGCTGGACACTTTATGTAAAACTACATACATTTTCTGTAAAAATACAGTAGACAATGAATTAACTATTTTCCTCCAAAAAGGGCCACACACATTTTCCTATAAGACCACTAGAATTGGAGCTGCGTAGATATAATCTATAGTTGAGCTGGATGTGGGCTTTGTTGTAATTTTTCAGTTTGATTCAGTTCACCACAGGTTTCAAATATTTGGAAGGCAAGATCAGAACTTTTCCTATAAGCAAATACTGTCTTAGAGCTGTTATCTCAGCTGTTCTGCCTTGCTTGATGTCTTCATTAGCTATCAAGCCTTCAGGTAGGCTCTCCCTTCTCTCCTACCCTGACCCTCAATTTTTCTTAGCTGAAGGCCTGAAGTGCCATGGGCTCTCCCACCCTCTACAAGTCTTTCTTAACTAAAAGCCCAATGTGTCTCTGAGAGTGTCTCTCAGCTCTTCTTCACTGCCCTTCTGTTTATGGCCCTATCCCAGTAGTTAGTGAATATCAATGGGAAAGGATAGTAGGTAGTATAGTTTCACTCTGTGCCTGTGATTCCTCTGGATTCTAATCCGTCATATAAGCCCACCCACAGCCATTAAAACTTGTTAAAAGTTAGGCTGATTTCTCCTTGCCATCATCTATGGTGGAGTCCTATACTTCAGTCAGGGGTGAGAACCACTGTGGATCTTTTCTTTCTTTTGAAGGATTGTCATTTTCTGAAACTTAATTCACTTAGGTTTCTTTGTGCTCTCATCTCTCTGTTGGTTTTTTAAATTATAATTATGTGGATTATCTGGTTTGTTTTAGGTGTTAGGGAGTGAATTATGGTCTCTTGTGACTTTCTACATACAAACTGGAAGAGGAACCTGAATGTCTAGTCTTTATCCTCCAAAAGAGTGATGAGGAGTGGCGAGACGTGGGGAAGAATGAAGAACCATGTGGAAGCGGATGTACTTAATTAAAAAACATAGCCATTATTGTAGTATAATGTTATGTTTTTACAATGAAAATAATAACATTTAAAAAATATAAACTGCAAAAAAACCCCACAAAAGAACACCATCCACATATCTCTGTGGCGAATCAGAATTCCTTAACCTAATGGGCATGCTTCTGTAAAAAGGATCTGTCATAACTGGTGGGGTGGGAAAGAAGAGAAATGTTTCTGCTTATCCAGAGAAGACATGGGTTTTTAAATCTTAAGAGTCACTGCCTTAAACTATATATTTTCTTTACTATATCAGTCAGGGTGCATTCAGGCAGAATTACCTCCGTGTGTGTGTTGTGGGAGTGTATTGTATATGTATATATATATATATAGAGAGAGAGAGAGAGAATGATTGTGTATTTCTGATGGCATGCTGACTGATATAGTAAAGGAAATATACATATATACAGCAGGGAGTTGGGAAGAGCAGATCTTCCAACTGGGTGAAACCAAGAAACCAAGAAATGGGTGAAATCTATGCTTAACTATGGGTGAAATCAAGAAAAAGCTAGAACTCAAAAGCATGAGCTGGAGCCCATGAGAATGGACTGAAATCCATGTCAATCTCATTGCCTCTGACCTTGATGCCCTGGGTGTCCTGCACAAGCTGGGGCCCTTTGTCATGGAACTAAAGGCACACACACACACACACACACACACACACACACGCCTGCTTCATTTCTACCTTCCAAGTCACTCCAGACTCTCTCCTGTGTCCCATGCTAACTGGAAACATACAGAGAAGGGAATTCTGAGAATGTATTTCAATCTAGCTAAGTTGTCACGTTACAAAGTCACTACGCAAAATGATCAGCTTCCCATAGCCCTCTCCTGCTGTTATATTTTTAGAATTTTTCAGTTCTCTGTCACATCATCCCCCATCTAACCTTCAAACTATTGTATTCCATATGCCTTCTCCCTATGGCATCCCCATCTCTTAATAATGCCATCATATTATCAACCTCCAAGTTAATGAACCTCAAAATAATTTTTGACATGCTGCTCTCTTTTATGCCATAAATATCGTCTCTTCCCAAATCTTTCTGTTTCATTCACAGATTCTCCTTTATCTTGCCAGAAGTGGCAACTCCAGTTTGGATTATTGCCACTTCCTTTTTCCACAGAACTTGTATAGTTTATCTATAATCACTACTGTCTCTGCTCAAATCTCTTACTTCATTACTCGCATTGCTATCCTCAGGCCTCGTCCCACATTACTCAAAACTCCACCCACACACACAAACTATGAAACTATTTGTTTTCTGTCAAGTAGTACCTGAAAATCACCTCTTTCATAAATCCATCTCACACTGTATAAATGGAAGGTATCCAAAAGATAAGGAGTTGGAATGCTGGAGTGGATTTATTATGTAAGAACTACCGCTCTCCCCTAATTATGACCTGGGAGGGTTCAGAAGACACTCCCTTCAACAAGGCTTTAAGTGGTGCATTGTTGAAGCAAACACCAGCACCCTTGCAGAGTTCTGTAGTAGCCATTCTCTAAGCCATTAATGCTGCCATTAGACTGGGCTCCCTGAATTCATTGGGGATGGTGGGATACTGGAGTGACAGGTGTCAAGTGACATTGCTTAACTATTTTGACTACCAGAGATAAGAAAACATGGTTATCATAATGGATAGCAAAGCTAAAGTGATAATTAATCACCACGGTATGATCTTTGGTATTGGCTAATTTATTGGGATCTCCCTAGGACTGAAATTAATAGATATCCTATTAAAGTCTTACTTGACTTGTATACACAGAAAAGCTCTAGGTCTAGAGTCAAAAATTCTGACTTGAGTCCCAATAACAGACAGTGCTGGATCCTCAGCTGAATCCTAGACTTGATTCAGTCCACATATAGATGCAGAGCCCCTTAAATTAAGGGGAGGCAGGTCTCCTTGAGGAAGAAACCTGCTACGCTGCCAAAGGCACATGTGGCCACCTACCAGTATGGTTCTGCATCAGGGAAGGGGGAACAACGAGAATTGAGGGCAGTTACTGCACACTGGCTCTGAATTAACACTGATTCCTAGAAACCCAGTAGGTGGAGTTTTGACTTGAGCCCAATTCATAGTGGGCTTGGTGGATACCCAAACCCACCCCATGATTATTTTCCCAGTTCTGAAATGCAGAGTTGGAATTTACATATTCATCAAATGGCAGAATCCCCGCAATGTTCTCCAAATTATGAAGTGAGGGGTTTATGATAGAAGGCCAGAAAGAAGTTCCTAGAATGGCTTTTACTTGCTAAAATAGTAAACCAAAGGATATAGCATTCTTGGAGGAATTACAGAGATTAGTGCCACCATAAAGTTCTTAAAGGATGGAGAAGTGGTGATTTCTACTACATTCCCATTCATTTCACCTATTGGCCTGTGAATGAGAGATAGGTCTCGGACTTCCCTGGCCAATGCAGGGGACACGGGTTCAAGCCCTGCTCCAGGAAGATCCCACATGCTGCGGAGCACCTAAGCCTGTATGCCACAACTACTGAGCCTGCACTCTAGAGCACTCTAGAGCCCACGAGCCACAGCTATTAAACCCGTGTGCCACAACTACTGAAGCTTGCGTGCCTAGAGCCTGTGCTTCGCAACAAGAGACACCACCACAATGAGAAGCCCGCGCACCGCAATGAAGAGTAGCCCTCGCTCACCGCAACTAGGTAAAGCCTGTGCGCAGCAACGGAGACCCAACGGAGCCAAAAAGAAATTAATTAATTAAGAAAAAGAGATAGGTCTTGAAGAATGATGGTGGGTTATGGTGAACTTAATTAGGTCATAACTCCAAATGCATCTGCTACTCCAAATGAGATTTCCTTATTGGAGCACATCAATACAATCCTTGGTACCTAGTATGCAGCGCTTGACCTGGTGAAGACTTCTTCTCTTAATTCCCATAGTAAAGACTACAAAAAGCAGTTAGCTTTCAACTGGTAGGGCTGGCAATACCCTTCACTGCCCTATCAAGCCTATATCAACCCTACAGCCTTCTATCATCATCTAGTCTGAAAAGACCTCGATTGCCTCTCCATTCCACAAAATATTGTCTTGGTCCATTACAGTAATGATAGCATGTTGACTGGACCTGATGAGCAGCAAGTAGCAACTATCCAGAGGGTGAGAATACATTTCACAAAAGCTTAGGGGCTTTCCACCTTAGTTCCTGCCTCCTCTGATCTGGGGCATGGTCAAGATATCTCTAGTAAGGTGAACAGGTTGCTGGATCTAGGCCTTCCCACTCCAGGGAGAGAAGCACGACTCCTAGAGCGCCTCCAGTTTTCAGTGGGACCTCACGGAGAAGACTGTGCAACAGGCCCAAGCTGTGTGACCGCTCCTCTGCCCGTTGAGCCTTTTGATCCAGAAGACCCACTGAGATTTGAAATGCCCATGACAGATAGGGATGTTGTAGGGGCCCTTGACAGGATTATGTGAATTACGCTGCAGACCTTAAGGATTCTGGAGCAAAGCTATGCCATCTTCTAAAGATAAACATTCTCCTTTTAAGAAACAGCTTCTGGTTTGCTACTGAACCCTAGAAGAGACTGAATGCTTGACTTTGGACTGCCACGTTGTCATGGAACCTGATCTGCCCATTTTGAATGCGGTGTTGTTTGACCCGGGAAGCCACCATGCTGGGCACACACAGCAGCGCTCCGACTTGAGTGGAAGTAATACACACGAGTTTGGGCACAAGCGGGTCCTGAGGCACGAGGAAGTTGCCTGAGCCATTGGCTCAGATCCCTACGGCTCTTACTCCTGTTAAATCACCTCCTCTCTGTCAACCCACACGTACGGCCTCATGGGAAGTTCTCTATGTCGAAAAAGTTATGCTAAGGACGAAAAAGTTCAGGCTTGACTGCAGATGGTTTCTCAGGCACCATGCTGGCACCATCTGAAAGTGGACAACTGTGGCAATACTGGCCCACTTAGGCGTGGCTCTAAAAGACGGTGGTTACGAAAAATCCCTCCAGCAGTCAGAACTGGTTATGGATTTGCCTTTTTTGTCTGCAATGCTTCTGGAAAAACCACCATTTGTGGACTTACAAAATGCCCTATTCATCCTCAGAGTATTCCATACAGTGTCACTTGTGAACAGGAAATTGATTTTATACCAAGTAAAAGACAGCAATGGGCTCGTGCTTATGGAATTCACTGGGCTTATCATGTTTCCCATCATTTTGAAGCAGTTGGCTTGAAAGGGTAGTGGGATAGCCCTTTGAAGACTCAATGGGTGTCTTGATGGGTGGCAACACTTTGCAAGGCTGTAGTAACTTCCAGGATGCAATAAATGCACTGAGCAGGCAACCACCATATGGTGCTTCTCATTTCCAAGGATCAGGAGGTGGAAATGGGATTGGCCCCTCTTGTTCTGAACTCCAATGGTCCACTAGTAAAAATGAGACTTCCTGTCCTCTGAACTGCGTACTCTGTTGGTTTAGAGATCTTAATTCCCAAAGGAAGAGTGTTTTCACTGGGGACACAGCAGTGTTTCTACCAAAGTGGAAGCTGAAACTGTAACCTGGACATTTTGAGCTTCTCGTGCCACTGAACCAACCAGCCAAAAAAAAAGAGGCAGCTTAATATATTAGCTAGTGTGACTGATCCCAAATCCTCAAGGGGAAATTGGGTTGTTACTACACAATGGGAGCAGGGTGGAGTAACTCTAGAATTCAACAGATCCTCTGGGGACAGCTCTTCATATTCCTATGTACTATGAAAAAAAGTTGACAGAAAACTACAACACCCCAATATAGCAGGACTGCAAATACTACAGATCCTTTGGGAGTGAAGGTTTGGGTAACCCACCAGGAAAGCTGAGGTGCTTCCTGAGAGCAGAGAATACTAACTGGATAATGGGGAAAGGAGGTTAATAAACACCAACCACGATCAGCTGACCAATTGCAGAAATGAGGGTGGCAGTAGTTTTGAGTGTATTTTCTCCTTGGTATGAATGTGTGTGTGAGGTGAGGTGGGCAGCTGTTGCCTCTGTCTGCAACACACACACACACACACACACACACACCATTTTTTCTTTTTTTCCTCTCCCATTTCTCTACCATCTAACATAAAACATTAATGTTTTAAGTTACAGGATATTAAAAGATGAGTGAGATCCAGCTGTAGGACAAATGGACGTCACTGAAAAACAGATCTCATGTGTGGATTGTTTTGGGTAGATGATCAGTGCCTTTTCAGTTGTATGAGGGGAAGTTACATCTTAAGTGGAAACATGATTTTGCTATTATCTGTATTTAGAAGTGGTTAAAAGAAGAGGTATAGCTGCCAAATCGGGCAACAGCGGGGACTACTCTAAATTGTGCTGCTCTTTTTCAGAATTCCCTTTTCCTTATGGTTCTGAGTTACAGTCGGCTATAGGAAAGCCTGCGTGAAATCTGGAAGGCAGAACTGAAGAAGTGGCCACTGCTTTCAAAAGCTTGCTGCAGTCAGATATGGCGATGGCTGGATGCAGAGGCTACCACTGGATTCCAGCTGGTCCTTGCTCTTAAATTCCATGATTTGCCCACAGAGGCAACAGCTTCCCACAGATTTCTCCACAAGCTCCCTTTTAGAGGCTCATTTGGGCATCTGGCTGTGATTGGCCTCTTGGGTTTCCCTGCAAGCTTCAACTTGTCCACCTGTGCCAGTGTTTCCAGCTGATTGATTATTGGGTGCTTACGGGTATAGCCCACGTAGGAGAGATGTGATAAATGCTTAATTTAATTTTTTTTCTCTTTATTTACCTGTTCTCAAAATAATGAATGGTTCTCTATCATCTTCCCAAGGTGACCTACTAGCTTTTTCCCCAAGTGTCTAAACTCATAGATTTACACATATTTGGCCTGTTTTAATGCACTGCAATTAGTGCCTTTAGTGAGGTCCTAATTGTGCATCCTTGATCATCTATCAAGTTCTAATATATAACAGTTTCATTATCATTTATTACACAGTATTCTAAGATTTCCATTATTATTTCTCCTTTCACACATGCATTATTTAAAAGTGTGGTTTCCTTTCAAATTTTCAAAAGCATGGAATTTTTAAACTTGTCTTAATTTACTTTTAGTGACAACTTAATTGCATTTCAGTTCAAAGATGGTTGTCGCTTGATACTGATATTTTGAAATTTGTTGAGATGTTTTATGTCCATGTACAGTGGCACAAACTTTTTCTATAAAAAGCCAGATAGTAAATACTTTAAGCTTTGTGAGCCATATTCTCTCTTCACCTTACCAATTTTTACTGTATGTAATTTGATGCTATTTTATTAGGTGCACATAAGTCTAGAATTTTTATGTCTTCCTGGTGAATTGGGCTTTTAAAAAACTATTATGAGTGTCCTCCTTTATATTTATTTTTTTAATCTTAACGTCTATTATTTCTAATACAAATATAGCCATATCAGCTTTCTTTTGTTTGATATTTGCCTCTTTATCCTTTTTTGCCTTTTTATTTTTAAGCTTTATTTCTTCTAACATTTTTGATGGCTCTCTTCTGAACATCATATAAGTAGATTTAAAAAATCCCTTCTGACATTACCTGCTTTTTTACTTGTGAGTATACTCCATTTGTGTATTGTAATTTATAGATTTCTCTGGACTTGTTTATACCATGTTATTTTACATTCCTATTTGTCCCATTTATTTCTCTGTTTCTGTTTTCTCCTTTTATGATCATGATTGGCAAACATTCCTTGCACTGCCCTATATGAACACTGCCCTATATGCCCTATAAGTTTAGGGGAGGCAACGTGAGAGTAATCCTGAGCAATAGGAATGAAAGTGACGTATCACCCTTTGTCAAAGCTGGAAACAGTCAGAGTTTTCCATGTGTTCTTTTATGCTGTTGCAACAACTTACAACATGCCAGATGGCAAAGCCTTCATCCATCAAGCCCTTCAGTAGCTGCAGAAGCAGGGTCTCCTACCAACCTGCGTTGCTGGGAAGTAGGAGAGAGAAGTCAGTTTCATTTGTGTTTTGTCAGTGAGATAGTGAAGTTGATTTATCATCATAGCATAAAGTAGCCTATTGTGGCTAATATGTCATTGTAAAATCTTTGCAACGATTGTGTTTATTTTTTCCTTTTTCAATTTTTTTTCCCCTTGGTTTGGAATGTATTTGGTCTCTTTCTATTTATTTTGTATTTGTGTGTGTATATGGGGGGGGGGCAGTGCTGGAGATTTCCATTACTGCTTGGTAGCCCAGCTTGGCATTAAAAGTAGGTTTTATTCAGGATATAATTGTTTTTATTTGTACTGATGGATCCTTCAGAATGTCTGGGACACCACACTGCTGCAAGTGGAATCACATCCTTCTTGCAAATACACAGACGCTCACCACCAATCTCCTGTCACATATGACAGGCTCATAGCCCCTAAGCCAAAATTCTTTGGCCAGATGTGTTTCTGAATTCAGATCTTTTGGATTTAGAAAGGTAATGTAGTATACCTCTGAATCAAACATTTAAAGAATTCAGCTGCCAAACATGTGAATATTCAGAATAAATAGGCTAAATCCAGATAATCAAGTAACCTCCAGTAGTTCACGTCAGATTCTTCCATCAAATTAGTTATTAAAAAATTTGTTTTTCATGGTTTTCTGGAATTACAAATAAGAGATTCTTGATTCATATTTCTTTAAATAGGTTACAAAGTAATTAACTTATTGTTTTGTTAGTGGCATTCTAAATAGTTCTAAGGATAAATTCTGGCCATTTTAGGTACAATTACTGTTTTCCAAGGCTCTTTGGCAACAATGCATTTTGTATTTTTGTTTGTTTGTTTGTTTTGTTTGCTTGTTTGCTTTTTGGCTGTGCCACGCGGCATGTGGGATCTTAGTTCCTCAACCAGGGGTCGAACCCATGCCCCCTGCAATGGGAATGCAGAGTCTTAACCACTGGACCGCCAGGGAAGTCCCAAGGATGACTCTTTTCTCTTGTGATACATTATTGCTGTGTTGTCAGAAACACTTAGCAAATTTATGGGACTTCCCTGGTGGTCCAGTGGTTAAGAATCCGCCTTCCAATGCAGGGGATGCGGGTTCGATCCCTGGTCAGGGAACTATGATCCCACATGCCACAGGGCAACTAAGCCTGCATGCTCTAGAGCCCACGTGCCACAACTAGAGAGCCTGTGTGTGGTGACTACTGAGCTTGCACACTCTGGAGCTAGCATGCCACAACTAGAGAGAAGCAAAAAACACTTAGCAAATTAAAAATTTTTTAAAAAGGTTTAAAATTCTGTTAGCAAAACCAGATATAGTACAGTATACTTAAAGTTTCATGGAAGGGGGGCTTCCCTGGTGGCACAATGGTTGAGAATCCGCCTGCCAATGCAGGGGACACGGGTTCAATCCCTGGTACAGGAAGATCCCACATGCCATGGAGCAACTAAGCCCATGCGCCACAGCTACTGAGCCTGTGCTCTAGAGCCCGTAAGCCACAACTACTGAGCCTGTGTGCTGCAACTACTGAAGCCTATGCGCCTAGACTCCGCAACAGGAGTAGCTACCTCAATAAGAAACCCACACACCGCAATGAAGAGTAGCCCCCGCTCACTGCAACTAGAGAAAGCCCATGCACCAAAGACCCAACACAGCTCCCCCCACAAAAAAATGTGGTTTAGGGACTTCCCTGGTGGTCCAGTGGGTAAGACTCCTCGCTTCCACTGCAGAGGGCACGGGTTCCACTCCTGGTGGGGGAACTAAGATCCTACATGCAGTGCAGCATGGGCAAAAACAAACAAACAAAATGTGGTCTATACATACAGTGGAATATTATTCAGCCTTAAAGGAGGAAGAAATTATGACACAGTCTACAACATGGATGAACCTTGAGGACATTATGCTCAGTGAAATAAGCCCATTACAAAAGGATTCCGCTTATGTGAGGTACTTAGAGCAGTAAAAATCAGAGAGACAGAAAGTAGAATGGTGGTTGCCAGAGGCTGGGGGAGGGATAATGGGGACTTACTATTAAACAGGTATAGAGTTTCAATTTTATAAGATGAAAAGAGTTCTAGAGATGGATGGTGGTGAGGGTGATGCAGGGGTTACTGGCATGGTTGTGGCTAGCTCATAGGGTACCTTTGTGTGAGTTACAACAAGGCACCGCCTCCTGTAACACAGGGTTTGGTGAGGGAAGCATGGACTAGACTTCAGCCTCCATCCACTCCCTCTGCATGGTGCCACATAAGTGAGCCCTTCTGTGTAGGGTACAACCTACACAATCAACACAATGGCCCTGGCTCCTAGGACAGAAAATGGATTATGATTAGGGGGATGGGAGAGGAGCTAATCTCCACTCATGCACAAAAAGATGGGGCAGAGAAGCAGGTAGGATGGAAAAGGTCTCACCTGTGGGGAAGGAAGTCTTCAGTCCTGGAAGAGACTCCATACACATTTTGTAATTACTGATACAGATGGTCTTGCCTAGCCAACCTGCAGATTTTCCTTCCTGTGGGAGAACGTTCTTTAGCAAAGAGGCCAGTATAGTCTCTATTCATTTTACCACAGGCTCCTGGACTGCTCCCCCTCTCCACTTCCCCTGCCACTCCACCATCCCTGCTACTCCACCTCCCCTGATACCCCACTTCCCCTGCTACTCCACCTCCCCTGATACCCCACTTCCCCTGCTACTCCACCTCCCCTGCTACTCCACTTCCCCTGCTACTCCACAGTCCCTGCTACTCCACCTCCACTGCTACCCCACTTCCCCTGCTATTCCACCTCCCCTGCTACTCCACTTCCCCTGCTACTCCACCGTCCCTGCTACTCCACCTCCCCTGATACCCCACTTTCCCTGCTATTCCACCTCCCCTGCTACTCCACCATCCCTGCTACTCCACCATCCCTGCTACTCCACCTTCCCTGATACCCCACTTTCCCTGCTATTCCACCTCCCCTGCTACTCCACCTCCCCTGCTACTCCACCTCCCCTGATACCCCACTTCCCCTGCTACTCCACCTCCCCTACTACTCCACCTCCCCTGCTACTCCACCTTCCCTGCTAACACTGCTCCCAGTTACACTAAGATGATCACTAAATCAGATCAACTTTCAGAGATCTCCTTACTGACCTTGGAGGCTTTTCTGCTCCATTCAAAAATTTCCCTACCTATTAGGTGACACCTGTAGCTTCTTTCACAGATGACAGAACCTTTTATTCTAGAATTCATTATGAAAAACACAATGAAAATGCCTGGTTGACATAGCACATCATGAAGTTTATTCATACTTCAGTGTTAAGAGTCAGTGAATGAACCAACATAACTGACTGACAAGGAAAAGAAATTGCAGAGCACATCCCTGGAGGCAAAGAGGGAAGACCAGAAGAGGATGCTATGGAAAGCGAGCTGAGCTCTCTCAGCTCTGCAGGCTTGTTCATCCTCAACGATGCTGGACAAAGAGAAGTTGATTATGGGGTTGGTTTTTCTTGTTTATTTTGCTTCTTTGCTTGTGTGTTTTCTTTTGTTTTGCTTTGCTTTTTGTTTTATAACTCAAAACCTTTGAGCCCTATGACACCTCTAAAACTTCCAATGAGCCTTAAAGATTTTATTTTTGTAAACACAAGCACCATTAATATAAAGAAGCTCATTATAAGGTAGTTCATTAATTTTTTTTTTTTAATGTAGAACATCAACACTGAAAGGGAGGAACCCTTCTTCCGTTGTCTGAACACTAAGCCTGTGTGTGCATATATATGTACCCTCATAGGGAGAATACTGCTGATGCATATGTGTCTGTCCTCGTCTTGCCACCTGCGGTCTCTAACTTTGCTTCAACTCACTTCACTTCATTGTTGGAAAGCTCCTTGCCTGTGAATGATGTTCTCACATCTCATAAAACTGAATGGTTAACCAAATACTTGCATCATTCGAAACAAATAGTCATGAACTGTCCTATTGAATATCTTTTAAAAGACCTTTCATGCCAGCTACTAGGGTAACCCAGCTCTTTTTCCTCTTTTGCTTAGAATTAGAGTGTTCATAGCTTTAAGGAACGTAGAGATCATCTGGCTGGTGGCTTTCTCAGTGGTTCTCAAACTTTACAGGTTTCTCAGCCAGAGGGCTTGTTACAACACAGACGGCAGAGCCTCAGTAAGGCTGGGATGAGCCCTAAGAATTTGTATTTCTAACAAGTTCCCCCCTGCTGCTGCTGCTGCTGATCTAGGGAGAGCACTTTGAGAATCAACCCAAGGCCCTCACTTCACAGCAGGGGAAGTTGAGCCTTAGACAACTGCAGTGTTTGGCCCAAAGTGACCCAGCCTATTAGTGGCAGAGCCGGGACCAGCACCAAATTCGCATGCTAATTACACATGTATTCTATTGTTTCTTTTTAAATCTTGGTTCATTTTTCTTTCAAGAAAAACTTTTGCTGAACCCTTAAACATCAACTTCTTTTTTTTTCTTGCAAAGCTTTGTTCTTTCAGATAATTGTTTTGATCTCCTTCTGTTAATAATTTCTCAGGAAACCCTGAGAAGCCACCTCTGTTTTTCTTGACACATTTTTTTTTTTCAAATAAATAAATCCGAAGAAGAAATCTCTTATAAATTCTAATTATTTTTTCTGATCATTTGGATTTTGGAGTCTGCTTTTGGCAGCCTCCTCCATTCTGTCAGCTGCTGCTTTCCGGGAATGTGAATGTCTCTAGAGGAGCAGATCAATTTGTTGCCTTCTTTGGTCTTTCTCCCCACGTTACCTTACCTCTTCAGGTATACTTCTCTCGTTTGTTTTTATTACACATAGAACGTCTCTGTTCCTTCACTCCCTCCCATCATTCCCTTTCGACGCCTCTTGAGTTTCAGTTAGTGAGCTTCTAACTTATCCTCTGGCTGACATCATCTTTGTCCCTTCCTCAGACTGTGTGCCTTCTTGCCAAATCTCTTTGGGAAAAACCATGGGGATGGAGAAAGGAGTGCACGGAAACATCACCAACATATGTGTTATATTAGAAAAAGTGGTGTGGATGGATGAGTCACTTGGCTTCTCTGGCCTCACTTCCTCAGTTGTAAAAAACGAACAGGTTGGTCTAACAAGGGCTGCAAATGCAAAACTGCCAGCAGAGTCCAGGCAGGATGTGTAGATGAATTGAAGCAAGGCTGCCGGAAGCTGGGGAGTATGTACAGTGTCCCAAGGGCATAATGGCCGCGAGCTCTAGTCACAGCCGTGGAGAAATGGCTGGCTAGTCAGGGTTGCCAGATCTTCCGATTTTTAAAGAAATAATGTGAACTCTCCTTATTTTAAATGTTGACAACTAATTCTAATTATGAGCCAAATAAAACACATTCCATTTGTGGGCCAGATTTGGCCCTAGGCTGTCAGTCTGTGACCTTCAGATGAGATGGGATCTTTAAGTTCCTTGCAAGTCTAAAATTTCATGACTCTTCAGTAATACATTTTAAAACAAACTAGATCTCCCTGGGAGATCCCTAAACTGTTTCCTTGCCGTTTGTGTTTGGTTATAAGACTATTAGTCTCCAAAGTGAACACTCTGGAGTTTGCTGTAAGATACAATTTCTTCCCCTGCCTCTAGCGTAAAGTAACCACACGTTTTGCTCCCAGATGCTTAGCGTCAGAATCAGCTGAGTGCACGTGCTCTCCTACAATGCCTGACTACGGTGCGCAAGCTGGTCCTGGGGTAGGCAGCCTCTGTGAAGCAGAGCTTGTGCCTCTGTCACTTTGTCTGGAGGCAAGATTTTAGCACTTACGTATATCCTATGTAATGTACTACTACAGATCAGTCTAACTAGGAGGAAGCTGAACAAAGACTTGAGGTTCAGAAGCCCAGGAAATGAATGGAAGCTAACAGTAAAAAATGGAGACATTGCCTCAAGATGGCAAAGCTGAAGAATATTCACGAGATCCTGCCTTATCCTGTTTCACATCTTCTTTAGAGATTTCCTGCAAGGAGAGCCTTTGGTGGGTCCCTGAAGGCCAACCTTCCCTGGACTGGGACTCGTCTGTCAGAGTCCCTCTCCGTCTTACATCCAAAAACTGGCACGTTTTTTCCAGTGAAATCCTGGCTGGCTGGCGTTACTTCTCTTGTCACCCCTGGTCATTCAAGAGTAGGACCCATTATATCTTCCCTGTAGCTGGCCCTTGAGAATCTCCACTTTGGTGTTTCAGTGGAACTAACTATGATGCTTTAAATGACCCACAAGATTAGAAAGAAAATAAGGCTCAAGGGCCAATGACATTAACAAGGAGGAAAACCCTTCTTAGCAAGTTAAGAGTTTCTGTGAAACAGTAGCAGAAACTATTGCAGCTTAAGTTAGGAATCCACGCATTATACAATAGGGAAATATTTCTCAGACTGCACATTCTCTATAAGTATCTTTAATTTAAAAATTTTTGATTATATAAACCATATGTAATATGGTTTAAAAAGTATGTTTTGAATCATTTGATAACCTTTTAACCAAGGACTGGCATGTAGATTCAGGTAATTCATTTATATTTATGATTATATTGTTACCAACTATCATCAGTAACTTCTAATTCAGTATTTCTCAGGCATTTCTTCAAGAAATCTTAAGGCTTTGTGAATTATAAGATGGAAAAATAATTGGTGTATGGGTAAGAATTGGGCCTTGGAATGAGGCATGTCTAGGTGTTATGTAACTCAGCAGGTGTTTACCATGTTGTGTGTAGAAGGTTAGGGAGGTTAAACACCTGCTGAGTTAAAATATGCTTGAAAAGTACTCAACACAATGCCTGGCCTATAGAACCAATTGAAAAAAAAAAAGCAGACTACTACTATATGGTTATTATTACCATCGCTAGCTACTTAAAAAATTTTTACCATATATTCTTGCTCTTGATTTTATTTTCATCATAGATGTTTCATCTAATATTTCAAAATAACACACAGGCACAGACTTAGAAAACAAGGTTGTGGATACTGATATGTTATGATCTGAGGAACCCTCTGATGAACTCCTTAATTATATTCTATCTATCATCTATCTATCTATCTATCTACCTACCTATCTATCTCATTCTGGGTGAAAAAAAATCTTCCATCAATTCTCCCCTCCCACAAAGCCTAGCTTTTTAAAATTTTTAATTTTTAAATACAATTATTTAAGCTACACTAAAGAAACAAACAGGGCTTCCCTGGTGGCGCAGTGGTTGAGAGTCTGCCTGCCGATGCAGGGGACACGGGTTCGTGCCCCGGTCCGGGAAGATACCACATGCCGCAGAGCGGCTGGGCCCGTGAGCCATGGCCGCTGAGCCTGCATGTCCGGAGCCTGTGCTCCGCAACGGGAGTGGCCACAGCAGTGAGTGGCCCGCGTACCACAAAAAAAAACAAAAACAAAAACCAAACAGTTCATTCATTTCTCCCAAGCCTCTGGCAAACACTGATCTGGATCTATGTGTTTAGTGTGGTTTCTTTGTTTGTTTGTTTTTATTTATTTTTTAGCCGTGCCACACGGCATGCAGGGATCTTAGTTCCCCGACCAGGGATTGAACTCATGCCCCTTGTAGTGGAAGCACAGAGTCTTAACCACTGGAACGCCACAGAAGTCCCTGCTTCTGTTTTTATATTCCACATGTAAGAGATATCAAATGGTATTTGTCTTTCTCTATCTGACTTATTTCACTTAGCATAATGCCCTTGAGGTTCATCCATATTGTTGCAAATAGCAAAATTCCATTTTTTATGGCTGAAAAATATTCCATTGTATATATACCACACTTCTTTATCCATCAGTGGGCCCTTATGTTATTTCCATATCTTGGCTATTACAAATAATACTGCAAAGAACATGGGGGTGCATATATCTTTTTGAGTTAGTGTTTTGTTTTCTTCAAATAAATACCCAGAAGGATCATATGGCAGTTCTACTTTTAATTTTTTGAGGAACCTCCATACTGTTTTCCATAGTGGCTGCAGCAATTTACATTCCTGCCAACACTGCACAAGGGGTTCCTTTTGTCCAGAACCTCACCAACACTTGTTATTTCTTGTCTTTTTGATAGTAGCCATTTTAGCAGGTGTGAGGTGATATCTCACTGTGGTTTTGATTTGCATTTCCCTGAAGATTAATGATGTTGAGCATCTTTTCATGTACCTATTGGCTGTTTCTATGTCTTCTTTGGAAAAATGTCTATACTCAGATCCTCTGCCCATTTTTTAATCAAATTGTTTATATTTTAGCTATTGAGTTGCATGAATTCTTTATATATTTTGGATAGTAATCCCTTATTAAATATATGATTTGCAAATATTTTCTCCCACTCAGCAGGTTGCCTTTTCACTTTGTTGATGTTTTCCTTTTCTGTGCAGAAGATTTTTAGTTTGATGTAGCCCAACTTATTCATTTTTGTTTTTATTGCCTTTGCTTTTGTTGTCAGATTCAAAAAATTACCACCAACACCTATGCTAAGGAGATTACAACCTATGTTTTCTTCTAGGAGTTTTATGGTTTCAAGTCTTACATTCAAGCCTTTAATCCATTTTGAGCTAATTTTTGTGCATAGTTTAAGATAGTAGTCCAGTTTCATTATTTTGCATATGACTGTCCAGTTTTCCCAATACTATTTATTGAAGAGACTGTCCTTTCCCCATTGTATATTCTTAGTTCCTTCATTTCAAATTAATTAACCATATATGTGTGGGTTTATTTATGGGCTCTCTATTCTGGTGCATTGATCTATGTGTCTGTTTTTACACCAATACCATACTGTTTGAATTACTATAGCTTTGTAATATAGTTTGAAATCAGGGCATGTGATGCCTCCAGCTTTGTTCTTCTTTCTCAAGATTGTTTTGGTATTTGGGGTCTTTTGTGGTTCCATACAAATTTTAGGATTATTTAATCTATTTATGTGAAAAATACTATTGGAATTTTGACAGGGATTGCACTGAGTCTGTATATTGCTTTGGGTAGTATGGACATTTTAAGAATATTAATTCTTCCAATCCATGAACACAGATTTCATTAGTTTTGTCTCCTTCAAAGTCTTTTATTAATGTCTTGTAGTTTTCAATATAAGGTCTTTCACCTCCTTGGTAGCTTTATTCCTAAGTATTTTATTCTTTTTGATGCAATTGTAAATGGGATTTTTTTCTTAATTTCTCTTTCTGATAGTTTGTTATTAGTGTATAGAAATGCAATAGATTTTTGTGTATTGATTTTTGTATCCTGCAACTGAATTTGTTTATTATTTCTAACAGTCTTTTAATGGAGTCTTTAGGGTTTTCTATATACAATATGTCATCTGTAAATAATGACAGTTTTATTTCTCCCTTTCCAGTTAGATGCCTTTTATTTCTTTTTCTTGCCTAACTGCTGTGGCTAGGAATTCCAATACTATGCTGAATAAAAGGGGTGAGTGGGCATCCTTTTCTTGTTCCTGATCTTAGAGGAAAAGCTTTTCAGCTTTTTACCATTGAGTATGATGTTAGCTGTGGGTCTGTTATATATGGCCTTATTATGTTGAGGTATGTTCCCTCTATACCTACTTTGCTGAGAGGTTTTATAAGCGGTTGTTGAATTTTGTCAAATTCTGCAAATTTTTCTGCATGTATTGAGATGATCATATGATTTTTATTCTTTTTGTTAATGTGGTGTATCACATTGACTGATTTTTGGAGGCTGAACCATACTTTCATCCCTGGAATAAATCCCACTTGATTATGGTGTATGATCCTTTTAATATATTGTTGAATTCAGAATTTGGTGTGCTAATATTTTGTTGAGGATTTTTGCATTTATGTTCATTGGGGATTTTGGACTGTAATTTTTTTTTTTTTTGGTGGCATCCTTGTCTGATTTTGGTATCAGGGTAATGCTGGCCTCATCAAATGAATTTTGAAGAGTTCCATCTTCTTTTATTTTGGGGAAGAATTATGATATTAATTCTTCTTCAAATGTTTGGTAGAATTTACAGTGAAGCCATCTGGTCCTGGACTTTTGTTTCTTGGAAGGTTTTTGGTTACTGATTCAATCTCCTTACTAATAATCAGTCTGTTCAGATTTTCTATTTCATCATGATTCAGTCTTGGTAGGTTTTATGCTACCAGGAATTTATCCATTTCTTCTAGGTTGTCCGATTTGTTGGCATATAACTGTTGATAATAGTCTCTTATCATCCTTTGTATTTCTGTGGTATTAGTTGCAGTCACCTCTTTCATTTCTGATTGTATTTGAATCCTCTCTCTCTTTTCTTCTTGGTGGGCCTAGATAAAGTGTTGTTAATTTTGTTTATCTTTACGAAGAACCAGTTCTTAGTTTCACTGATCTTTTCTGTTGTCGTTTTAGTCTCTATTTTCTTTATTTCAGCCCTAATCTTTGTTATTTCCTTCCTTTATTAACTTCGGGTTTCATTTGTTCTTTTTCTAGTTCCTTGAGGTGTATAGCTATTTATTTGAGACTTTTTTGGTTCTTGAGGTAGGCATTTTTTCGCTATACTTTCCTCTTAGAACTGCCTTTGCTGCAGCCCATGCATTTTGGTATGTTACATTTCAATTTTCATATGTCTCAAGGTATATTTTGATTTTTCTTTTGATTTTTTTCTCTGACTCATTGGTTGCTCAACAGCATGTTGTTTAATCTTCACATATTTGTGAATTTTCCAGTTTTTATTGTGTAACTGATTTCTAGTTTCATATAACTGTTGTTTGGAAAAGATGCTTGATGTGGTCTTGATCCTCTTAAATTTATTAAGACTTGTTACACGGCCTAACATATGGTCTATCTTGGAAAATGTTTCATGTACACTTGAGAAGAATGTGTATTATGTTGCTTTTGGGTGGAATGTTCTGTAAATATCTGTTAAGTTCATCTGGTCTAACGTGTTCTTTAAGGCCAATATTTCCTTGTTGATTTTCTTCCTGGATGAACTGTCCATTGCTGTCAAGTAGGGTATTAACGTCCCCTACTGTTATTGTGCTACTATCTATTTCTCCCTTTAGGTCTGTTAATATCTGCTTTATATATTTAGGTGCTCCCATGCTGGGAGCATAAATATTTACAAATCTTATATCTTCTTGTTGGATTAATCCCTTTATCATTATGTAATGCACTTGTCTCTTATTACAGTCTTTGTTTTAAAGTCTATTTTGTCTGATATAAGTATCACTACTCCAGCTTTCTTTTGGTTTCCTTTTGCATGGAATATCTTTTTCCATCTCTTCATTTTCAGTCTGTGTGTGCCCATAGATAATTCATCTAATATTTCAAAATAACACACAGGCACAGACTTAGAAGACAGAGTTGGTGGTTAGTGATATGTTATGATCTGAGGCACCCTGTGAGGAGCTCCTTAATATTGGTATTTAAATCTCTCCCCTGCTAACAAACTTCTATTATTCAAGATTGAATCTTCATCTTCTTGTATCAGAAAAAAACTAGCTGTTTGTCAAAATTTGTGCTTGCCCTTCAGAGAATTTGAGTTGTCACTGGAAGCAGCTACCCAGACAAAGACTATATTTCCCCTTTCCTCCTGCACCTGGCATGGCCTTCCATCTCACGTTAACTGGTGGAATGTGAGCAGAAGTGATGTGTGGCATTTTCAGGTCATGATTTAAGAAGTAGGTGAACTTCATCATCTCCTTGCACCAGATGAATTCATTTGAAGATGAGGCCTTAGGAGAAGACTGAACCACAAGGTTGAAGGAGACTGGATCCTTGAATTACAGCATGGAGGAAAGGGACCCACCAACTGGGAACACTTACTGTAGGTGGTCAAATGAATGAGAAATAAACCTCTATTATGTTTATGCCACATATTCTGGGGTCTATTATTTATTGCCCCTAACATTACCCTAATTAACATAGGAATTGGCACTTTAAAGGAGGTGCTATAACAAAAACCTAAAGTAAGTATATTTGGCTGAACATGTGGGCAGCAGATAGCAAAGAAACAGATGTTCAGTACTGGAAAGATGGAGACCCATGTTATGCATTGGCCAAACATTTTTAAAACTACGTCTACGATAACTTCCAAAGCAGAATCCATTACTGCCAGGCACCCATAACTGCTATACATTCCTGATTCTTCTCTCTCTCTCTTTTTTTTTAACATCTTTATTGGAGTATAATTGCTTTAATAGAAGTTTTTATTATGATTATCTTGTCTCTGTTTTATCATCATATAATGAGAAGTACAGATGACTTCTCTATAGGTTTGTTTATTACCATGTGAGAAGAGCTTTAGATGGGAAGATTTCATGCCACCCAAAGATGCTGGACTTCGAGTGGTTTACTGGGATTGGATTGCACTGTTCTTGTTCCTGGAGTAAGAAAAGATGGGTGTGCATGAATACTTGGCGGAAAGAATGGCAGACCAAGGAAGGACCAAAATATCCGCTCCCTCTTCCATATTCTACACCGAATCTCATCTAACCTAAGATTTCACTGGTCATCAAATACCCAATTTTATGTACTGCTAAGATATAAAAAACGCTTCCAACTAAATACGAATTTACACTGAATACTTGTTCTTGATTGAACACTGCACTCCTATCAAAAAGATGTTCAAGTGTGAAAAAAAATGTGTAGATTAGGAGTGATGAAAAATAATATTTTTGAGAACTGACTGTCCTATTTGAGACAATATTTCCTAATCTTCTTTGCATCCTGCTGTTGCCTTGAGACTAGTTCTCACCAGTAAAGTATGAGTGGGAGTGAGATATGTCACTCTGGGCCAGACTCTTTAAGATGTGGGTACCTCATCCGTACCCTTTTCCCTTCCATAGCTGAAAGCAGATGACAGTGGGATCTAGGAGAAGGCAAAGTCAAAAGGTGGGTGGTAGGGGTGGGGGAGACTGGTTTCCTGAATCAAATGGGAGAAAGCCACCACCGATTAGGAAGACCCATACCGGCTTGGGCTGTGAGAGAGAAATAAGCCTCAATTTTGTTTAAGGTATGTATTTTCTGCTTTTGTTTGTTACTGCCATTAATATACTCCTAATTAACACACTCTTTTGCCTGGGTTGTTGTAAGGATTAAAGAAATTATTATATGTAAAGCTCTTTGAAGAGTGTCTGGCATATAAAAAGTGCTAAATGGATGTCAACTATTATTTAGAATGCTCTTTAAAAATGCAAGTAGCCTTGGAGGGGTGATCAACTTTTATCCTTGGAAGTTAGAAAGTTGTACTAGAAAACTACTTGAGTCAATTAATCCAAGCTCTGTCACTTTAGAGATAAGTAAATGAAGTAACTGAGAAGATGAATGGCTTGCTCTGAAGTTATTTTATTAGTCATAAGTACTTTTGTATGGGTTAGTTGTGTTTCAGCCAAGAAAGAGCAGGCTGAAATTGGAATGAGACAGTGGATGGGGAGTAAGACTGCAGATGCTTTTGGAGTTGGGTTATTACTTGTGAGGAAAAGCCTGGAATTGAGGCTTTTGGCAGCCACAGCAGCTAATAATGGGCTACTTGGTGACCAGGTTGGAAGAGTCAAGGAAGATCTAAACAGTAACATTTTTCATCTCATTACTAAATATAATGATTCATCCAAAGTTGCTTAGTAAAACATAATAAATATATTTTGGATACATTTTAGCACAAAGTCCCTTTCTTTGGAAATGACCGCCCAGAAAAGCCTCTGTGGAAGAGGTGGCGCCTAGGTGGCCATGTTGATGCAATGTGTCCTGGTTCCTCTCCTTCCATGGCAGATTGGAACAGGGCTGTATGTACACCTCACCCAAGCTGAGACAATCAGCAGCCTCTCTGGAACCAATGTGGAATTGGCTCTCTGACAGTCTGTGTTAGCTGAGGGGAGCCTATCTGTTATGTAGCATCATGCTTGGGGTTAGTTTTATGACGTACAAAAAGCCATGTGCAGGCGAATATCACAGAAAAGCAGAAATATTGAGTAGGTGAAGGGATCTGGTTTGCAAAGATAAGAATGGGGGCAGATATTCAGAAAAAAAAGCAAAGAAGAGCAGCCGTGGGGCTCCAGGATTTACAGAGCATGACTCCCAGGCTGACAGTTTACCAGTTCTCATCCTCAGCTCCCATGAGCTGGAATGAGTGGTGTTTACATGAATTCTCTCTGTCCTTCAAAATAAACCCACTTAAAAAAAATCTGAGCTGAGTTGGTTTCTGTTCTTTCAGTCAAGGAAATTGGTAATAACATAGTCAATAACTAAATCAATAAAAAATCTCCTAACCATACTTGATTACTTATTGTCAAGTAGCAACAATAAAAGTTCACCTCTGCCGAGAAGGAAGGGTTATGAAAGCCACTGCTACTACAACTGTGTCCTCCAAGTTCTACTTCTAAGGGTCTAGATTTGATGCTCTTCTGAATAGTCTCCTAGAGATCATCTTAGTAATGATTTGAGTTGATGGGATCAAAATTTTCGTATTTCTACCACAACAGATCAAATAAACCAAATTTTTAGATGTTAATCTACTCAGAATTTTTGGAAGGCAGGGGGTTTTTCTTCTTAACAATAATAGTACATTTTCATGGTAGAAGATTCTGATACTGTAAATAGGTCAAAAAATTCTAAAAATTACAGGTTTACTATTAATAGACAACCATCAGTAACTTTTAGGATGAAATCCCAACAAAAATGAAAATGGAATCATATCATAGTATCTTGAATTATCCTCAAGAATTCATGTAATTTTACTGGTTATATTTTTTCATGTCTATTTTTCATAGACTTTTATTTTTCATAGACTTTTTTTTTCATGTCTATTTTTCATAGACTTTTTTTTTTCATGTCTATTTTTCATAGACTTTTTTTCCAAAGAGTTCCCCAAGGATCAGAATTTGAATCACTGAGAAGTACTTTTGGCATCAGACTTCTTTATTTTTTCTGATGAACAATAAATGCATTTACTTTATTCAGTTCCTTTTTTCTTTAGGAAATGAAAAGAAATCATCTAATTGAGATATCCTGTGTGTCATAGAGGCAAGGAGATTTAAACCATGTCCCTAGGCCTTTATATTCCCTCACCTGCTTTTTATCAACAATTTAATGGAAGCATGTTTTTTACTTCCTAGCTGTCCACTTGTGTTTCCTGTAAAAACACCAAATCTAAAATGACTTCAATTCCAGAAGGGTCTGCCTGGCAGCTCTAAAATCATGATCTGTCTTTTTCTCCTTATTTTGGGGTTTCACTGGGCTCACCTCTGTTCATTTTCTAATATCAGATATTTTATTTTATTCCCTCCTTGGGCTAACATTCATTATCTTTGCTCCTCTTGTTTTCCCTTGTTAGATTTAATTGACCCTCTTGTTTTATTTACCATATTTAAAAATGAATTATCCTGATTCCATGTTACTTATTTCTCACACCAAGGATGTATCTCGTCTTAGTAAAACCCTAGTCTTTTAACAATCAGAGTAGGAATATAGCTAAGAGTTTTAGAGGTGTTTTGCTTTCTTTCACACATATGATTTTTGCCAGTAGCCAAATTTATCTCTATTTTCCACTAATAAAGGAGATATTGTTGAAATGCTAAATTTTCTAAAACCTGGTAACTCTCCACTATGGTTTTGAGTTCTTTCCACTTTTTTAATTCCAAACTTTTTTGGAGGGGCCATTTTAGGAGGATACCATTCTCTTGATTTGCCACCAAGGGCATGTGTTCCCATTCTGCTTAATCATTATCATCTTTTTAAACCAGAGAACACTCATACTTTATTTGTTATGTGAAGACTTAGCAAAAGTTTTTTTGGGGGGACTGGAGGATTATCTACTTAATCTGATTACCCTTGAACGGCAAGTGTCATCACTGAATTTCAGAACTTTCAGTTATTCTCAGCATCTGGAAAAGGTGGAATATATAAAAGCCCTTCAATATTCATATTCATTAAGTTAACAAATATTTATGGAATTTGTACTATGTGCTGGGCACTGTTCACCCATGAATAGGATGGACATGACCCCTGCTCTCAAGGACATCATGGTCTAGGAGGGAACATAAACACGTATTGCAATACATGGTGTTAGCATCTGTGATTGGGGTAAGCACAGTGTTAGAGAACAGACCAGGTGGGCAATGACAGAGAGAGGATACGTGAGCTGAGATTTGAAGGACGAGGAGAGGTGAGCAGAGGGAAGACTACTTTAGAAAGAGAAAAGAGCCGAAAAAAAATTTAGATGCATGAGAAGGGACACTGGGGAACTCCAAGAACTTGATGTAACTGGTGATGGTGTGTGTGCCTTGTGGGTGTGGATGGTATTGGGAAAGGGCGGGGAAGATGTGATCAGATTATGAATGGCTTGTGTGCCATGCTGAAGGGTACATGTTAGACTGGAGAAGCTGAGTCCCTGAAGAATTTTAGACAGACATACAATGATCAGAATTGTAATTTAAAAGGAGTGCTCTACGGCATAGCACAGGGAGATCAGCTCGGTGCTTTGTGACCACCTAGAGGGGTGGGATAGGGAGGGTGGGAGGGAGACGCAAGAGGGAGGAGATATGGGGATATATGTATACGTAGAGCTGATTCACTTTGTTACAAAGCAGAAACCAACACAACACTGTAAAGCAATTATACTCCAATAAAGATGTTAAAATAAATAAATAAATAAATAAATAAAAGGAGTGCTCTAGCAGTGGGAGTCACTGACAGGGCTCAGGAGATCCTCTTTCACATGTATAGAGAGTGTTTCTCTCAAGAGCTGAGCCTAGCGTCTGCGACGGTCAGAGGGGTTGGGACTATCAACCAACACCAGAACATTTACCCCTTTTTCTCCTTTCCTTCTTTTTCTTCCTCTTTTCTCTCCTTCTTCCTACCCCTTCAGCCTCCTCCTTCCATCAGACATTCTCTTAAGAAGCTCTTAAAACTTAAACAGTTCATGGGACGTCTTTAAAAAGTATCAGTGAAAACTTTCCAATTTAGTTGTAAATGTCTTCTGTCTTTTTCTCTGTGGTCAATGCTAAATTACTGGCCGAATTTCCTTTCATGGATGCTCAGATCTCCTGCTTTCCCTTTGTTACCTATAATTCTTTATCACTATCCATCATCACCTTCAATGTGGTGGTGGGGAGGGGAAACAGAAATTCAAGGAAATTGATTTTACTATTGACTTGTGGTTCTTGTAGAGAGTTTATTAGTAGAATATGAAAGCTTCTGGTGACTTTAATGTTTTTCATAATGTTTTCTAAACTGTAGGTTGTGATCCATGTGTAGGTCATGAAATCAATTTAATGGGTCATAACCTGCATTAAAAAAAAAGAAACAGGACCTAATCTAACAGAATAGAAAATATCAGAGTGCCTTGAATATACTAAGGGTCAGTACTGGTTTTTTTTTTTTTTTTTTTTTTCTTGCGTTATGCGGGCCTCTCACTGTCGTGGCCTCTCCCATTTGCGGAGCACAGGCTCCGGACGCGCAGGCTCAGTGGCCATGGCTCACGGGCCCAGCCGCTCCGCGGCATGTGGGATCTTCCCGAAACGGGGCACGAACCCGCGTCTCCTGCATCGGCAGGCGGACTCTCAAGCACTGCGCCACCAGGGAAGCCCGGTCAGTACTGTTTTATGCAACTTTTGTTTCACTTATAGGCATACATGTTTATTCATATAGATAGTATAAAATATGTCTTACTATGGGTGGTAATCAAAAAAGATTAAATTTTAAAAATAAAAAAACGTCAAAAAAGTTTGAAAAACACTGCCCAACGTCACCGTTTTTTTTCCACTCTGAAGTTCAAAAAAATTGAGAACCATAGAAGGTGACTGGTCCAAGTCCAAGAATCAGTAGCAAATGCAAAATCTGAACTCAGGTCTCCTAACAGTCAGATGTTCTTTGAACAAAAGTTGATTAATTGCCTAACATAAGGACTGGAGAGCATGGATTTCATTTACTTGATTTATCCTTGAGACCACATTGTGAAATGATCAAATGTCATAATGCTTCGTTATCTTAGTATTTATGAGAAAACACATCATGTTGCTCTTTTACTTTGCATCATAGATTGAGCACTCGACTTTGACAGATTGTCAGTTTGTGCCTTTATTATTCTTAAAAATTTTTTTTGTGGACGACTTTGATACATATTCATACTTATGTTTTGAATGAAGATAATCTAGTTCTTTTTGTTTTTCAGCTGAATGGCCGAATGATTATTTCGGTACTTTCTTTCATAGTCCTTAACCATCTTGAAAAACAAACATTCCAGAATATTTAGAGGTGTTTCTCCTGAAATCAGGGAAATATTAGGTGCACCTTGGGACTCCTCCAGCCTTATAGTTCTATTGCTTTTACCTTTGTGATCAGTCTTTATGGATTTCCTCTTCCTTTTTCCAAGAAATTAAACTTTTCTTTTTTCTTTGCACAGTATTTGACTTAATTTCAGGGAGGCATTGAGGCACAGCAAAGAATACAGGGTAGGGAATTGAGAGACCCGAGTCCCACTCCTTTTTGTCACCTGATTGTTTGAACTTCATCAGGTCCCATAACATTTGGGGGCCTTGATTTCTTCATCTGAAAAATAGGAAGTGTGTCTAGATTTTCTATAGTTGTTGTAATCAATTAGTGTTTCCTAACCACGTGGAGGTTATGGATTCATTTCCAAATATGAGAGAAACCACTGCCTAGAAATTTGCGCTTGAATATAGAGAAACATGTTTTTGTGTAAAATTGTGTAGGATTCCTGGATTTTTGTAACCCATTTATAGGTTCACAGTTTCAAAAATCTTCTTTACATAACTTCTTCTATGTCATACAATGTACCAGATTCTCTACATTTCCTTTCTTGAACTTCCTAAGGAATTCCTGATTTTGCTTCCTTCCTGCTTCCTTAATGATGTTCTCCATAGTTCAAAGACTCCTAGAGCTGGAAAACAATTTGAGCAAGCTAGATCATCCATCTCATTTCCTTCTTGTCTATTACCTTCACTTATCAGTACTTCTCATTTGTCCATTTAGTAACTCAAAGTGTTTTTACTTTGAATAATGACACGGACAATAGCCCCTTAAAATCCATTTCTCATGTAGGGACCCTTTATTCATTCATTCTACAATATTTACGGAGCATCTCCTTGGGTCAGGCACTGTGTTCCATGTTGAGGATATAATGGTGGGTAAGATAGACACTGCCCTTTCCTCGAGAGGCTTACTGGAGAGACTGACTAAAAAGAAGTTACCGAAGAGTTTAACAAGATTACTTCAAGCTCAATGAAATGGATGGATTTTGCGGCCAGGCTGCCAGAGCTTGAATCCCATGTTTATTACTTACTATCTGTATATATCAGCCACTTCCTGTGAACGACTTCAGATACCCTGGCCTCACTCATCTCCAGGGTCTTTGGCTGTGAGGAGAAAACCCTTTTTTCCCCCTCTACCTTCCTAGGTTCACTGGCTGGCCTCTCCAATTAAACTAATAAGAAACAGTTTAGAAAGAGAGAAGAAAAAAAAAACCCCCAAACAAACAGATATGGTTATATACATAGACACAGAGATTTACAAGGAAAAGAAAACTCAAGGAGACAGCCAGATTGAGGTTTATATACCATCTTCAGCTAAACAAAAGACAAGAGTCTGGGCTTCTGGGTGGAGAAGGCGTGTTAAGGAAAGGGGAGGGAGGAACCATAGGCAAATAAGGGTTGTCTCGCTATGCAGATAAGTCTCTTGGGTGATAAGAGTTGTCTCTGGTGTAGCTCTTTCTCTGGTAAGAGAGGTAAGTAGAAATTGCCTTTTTAAATGTAAATTTCCTGCACAAAAGGGGAAATTTTACTCTATTTTTAGGCAGTTAGGAGGAGGTAAAGAGCTGTTCCTGCAACTGCTGATTCTCAATCGCCTTTAGCTCAAAATAATTCATATGCCAAAGAGGCATATTTTGGTACCCTTCATTCTGCCCTTTGAAAATTCTTCCCCCACTCTGGGAAAAGGCATTTCTCTTAAAACAAAACAAAACAAACAAAAACCCAAAGGTTCATGAGTGGAGCAAATTATAAACCCAGTTTTGAGGACCAGAGGAAAAGTCGGTCAAAAAGGTTTCTAGATGTTGGACTCAAAGCATCTTTAGATGGTGGAGAGAGGATGGCTGTGACAATCTAACTTCCAATTTCCTGATTTTGAGTTTGAATGTCTTTGGTGATGGCATGTATATCAGTGTCACAGTCATGGTTATTCTTCAGAGCAAAGCATGGAAGCATCTGGCATTAGTTTGTAGAGCCCTTTTAGATAGTCCTAATGAGGACAGGGCAGGATTAGATTTTTAAAAGCCTCTTGAGGGTAGGAAGCCAAGCCAAGAATTTACCATCAGTCTTCATCTGCAGTACCTGTAGATTTGGGTGAATTCCTCCTTTCTCAGGGTTCCCAATATATTTTAAGGCTCCTGGGCCTTCCAGGAAGCAATTTTTCTTACCTGTAAGACCAGGAAGCCTATAAGACAGGTATCAGATGGGTATTCCAAGAGGGCTTTATAAGCATTGGCTCTATACAGTAAACCTTAGTTCTCAAATATGCCATTCCAGTCAAAGCCTTGGTAATATAACCAATATTTCAAACTGTGTCCTGTTAACAAGGACAACAGATTCTTTTTTTTTTTTTGCCCCTTGGCATGTGGGATCTTAGTTCCCCAACGAGGGATCAAATCTGTGCCCCCTGCAGCGGAAGCACAGAGTCCTAACCACTGGACAGCCAGGGAATTCCCAGGACAACAGATTCTTATTGAACATATGCAAATAATTATATTACCATGAAAACAAGAATATTCAGTAAAAGCTTCCAAATTCTAGAGGGATCAGGTAGGGAGAAAAAGTAAACATTTCATCTTTATTCACAAAAGTATACTTTAACATATTTCTGTAAGTTATAGATAGCTTAAAAGAAAAGAGAAAAAGGATTCCTTAAATCTGAAAAACGAAACATTAAAGAACCAGTGATGTTTCAAACAAAAAGGCCAGAAAAATTATAATCATCCTTATCAGTTCATTCAGTCCCAGGAAATTAATTCTTGTTTTGCTTGATTTAGGGTTAGCAATTTTATAAATTCATCAGGTTCTTTGTTGGACTGCACCCCACAGGCCTACAAGAACTGCACTTGCCCAGCTTTAAGACCGAAAAAAGAGGACTTCCCTGGTGACGCAGTGGTTAAGAATCTGCCTGCCAATTCAGGGGACATGAGTTTGAGCCCTGGTTCGGGAAGATCCCACATGTTGTGGAGCAACTAAGCCCGTGTGCCACAACTACTGAGCCTGCACTCTAGAGCCCGTGAGCCACAAGAACTGAGCCCAAGTGCCACAACTACTGAAGCCTGCGTGCCTAGAGCCTGTGCTCCACAACAACAGAAGCCACTGCAATGAGAAGCCCAGGCACCGCAACGAAGAGTAGCCCCTGCTCGCCGAGAGAAAGCCTATGCGCAGCAACGAAGACCCAACACAGCCAAAAAAAATGAATAAAATAAAAAAAATGAATAAATAAAAAACCGAAGAAATAGCCCAGCATCAGCGACAGAGACATCAATG
Source organism: Lipotes vexillifer (assembly GCF_000442215.2). Taxonomy (NCBI): domain Eukaryota; kingdom Metazoa; phylum Chordata; class Mammalia; order Artiodactyla; family Lipotidae; genus Lipotes; species Lipotes vexillifer. The sequence continues at coordinate 1,162,523 of NW_006797390.1, forward strand.
GTTGAATGCGTGGGAGAGCTAACAGGTCTGAAACAAGGTCCTGGGGCGACACCCAGGTGTGCGGTGGAAGGCGGGCAGGACACGGCAGCAATCTTCGCTCCTGGCGGGGAAGGAGAGATTGCCACTTATAGGAGGAACTGACTTCAGGTTGGCTCATTAGTTACCAGCTGAGGGGCACGCCCCTCACTGCCCCTTTGATAAGGACAATCCTAGCTGGGGCCTGGGACAAGTCTGTAGGAAGGTCAGTTATGTGTGTAGGGTGTAGGTGAAGCAGGCATTGGTCGGGCAGGGGATGTACAGAGAGCAAGAGAACAGCCATCTTGAGTGGCCTGACCATACATTCTCCATTTGAGTTTTTGGAATTTTTACCCAGCCCAATGGCATGATTTTTATTTATCAGAAACCTGTACTCCAGAGTACCTGTCAGAGTCTTTTCTGTGAACCTCCTTGATGTGAAGCATTTTCCCCTGTAGTTGATTGCTACAACATCTCAGGAAGAATAGTGTAAAATATTAACTGTGTGGGAATGACAGACTTCAGAATGGCCCTGGTTAAAAATCTGATGAAAGTTCATTATGGCACACTTGACAAATTTGGTTATTTCTACGACATACAACATTTTATAATGACTGGAATTATGAGTGATAACATTAAACAAGGACAAATTATGGATAGCAAAGATACTGACAAATTTCTAGGAACTTTATACAATTTCTGAAACATTTATATGAAAAACATGTATCCATACAAATATAACCTAAAGAAGGTTCAGAATCCCTTCTCATCTGACAATGTTTCCCATGTAATTTAACATTTCCAATAAACCTAATTTAGTGTAACATCTCTATTTTACCAAGTGAGAGAACAAATTCTGTGAGATTTTTCAGGTGCCCTCTGGGAATCTCAAAGTTATCTTGAGGTAAAAGAAAACTCCATTTAGAATTTTATTTGGGGAAATTTGTCAAAAATATCAAAAGGTTTGAACACCTGATTAAATAGGATCACAGGTCACTATGAAACAATACCTGGTTATCTATTTAACCAAAGTGACAATAAAAGATATCAAAGGCAAATACAGAAGATCACATGACTATAAAAAAAAAGAAACTTGGCACTTTTAATATTAAGAAGTTTGTTTTCTTAAGTAATCAAAAACATAAAGACAACACAACTCACAGAAAGTTATTCTAAGACACGGAATCTTTGTTTTCTAGGCAGATTACTCAACAGGTAAAGAAAAACTTTTTACGAACAGACCATTAATCCAAACTCCAGTTCTGTATCAGTACACTATTTATATCAAAATTCATTTTAAAACCTAATGATGAATACATTTCATTTAGCCAGCTTGACCACAGGAGAAAAGGTTTTCTCTCTCTTTCCTTTTACAACTCCCTATATCTATCTAGGTTTTTGTCCTTTATTTTCCTCTTCCTCATCTGAAACAACTTTTAAATAACCTTAAACTACTTTAGGACAAAATTACTCTCCTTTTTCTTAACAAGAAGGCATCCTTCATCTCTCACATCCTGCCTTACTTTTCTTGCATACTTTGCAGACAATTTTTTCCTTCATTTTTATTATTCCTAATAGCTAATTTACATATGTTGATTAGAATTCTTAACTCTTGGTAACCTTAATTTCCAGTGAAAACAAGGAAGTAAGCAATTGTGAACTGTGCGTTATATATATCAGCATTCTGTAGTAAATTAGAAAATTTATGAATATACCAATTTTATAATTTTTAGAGGCATCTTTTCTTCACAGTAAAATTTTTCAATATGATAAAATAATATGTTTATTAACAGAAGTGAATATCGTTAGTCTGTCTGTAATAAGAGGCCAAAGTAGATATAATTAAACTTATATTTAGCAATTAATGTTTTGGTATTTTATCTTATTTGGAGATGATCTAGATATTCAAAGAATGTCCATCATTTAACTTAACTTAGTATAGCTTTAAAGTTTTAAGATACTCAAAAGATTTTGGAAACTATTCTTAAGCAGAAAGGCTCGTGTATAAACTGTTACCCACTTCCATTTAACCCACATATTCTTAACAGTTATGCTTTAATTGTTCATGAACACTTCATGAGACATTAAACAAAACTAGCCATCATCTAAAGCTGTTTTCTTGTTAACAAATTTTGTAACATGCATGCTAGGAAAATATTAAAAGTCACAGAAGTAAAGAAACCAACATGTCACCATGTGCCTTATAATAAATCTGTAATTTTATAATTTTAAACAACTAGAGATAACATAACAACAAGTAGAGATAACATAATCTCATTTGAACAGTAAACCCACGTAGAATAAAATTGTATGTCTGCATTACATTTAATGCCAACAACTTTCAGGACATACCTATTTTTTTTTAACCAAAAACATTAAACTAGTTTTATTTACCAAACATTATCTGAGATCACATGGACTTAAAAAAAGAAAACTAATTTGGGTTAGTTTCTATTTTTCTGACAGTTTTAGGAATACATAACTTATATAAGTGTTTATTTCTTTCTAAACCAATTAAAGCAGAGCTATTTTATGAATTTTGGCAATACCTTCCAGAGGTAGAAAAATATCACATATACAAAACATACATACACAGACATAAACATTCAGACAGTCACAAATAGAAATCACATAGCATTCATTTAAAAATGTTACTAGTTTATATAAAATATTTGGATCCAAATTGTGTTTCTGCCAGGTATAACAAGTTAAGGTTACCTACTGTACTGAGACTTTTTGACTTTTAGCCAACTAAAATATTGTATAATTTTACTGAAATGGGAAATCTTAAAAAAAAATTATAAATATTTAAAAGACCTCATAGATACACAGAACAGATTGGTGGTTGCCTGAGGTGGGAGGTGGGAGGGGTGGGTAAAATGGGTGTAGGTGGTTAAAAGGTACAGACTTCCAGTTATAAGATACATAAGTCCTGGGATGTAAGGTACAGCATGGGGACTGTAGTTAACAATACTTTATTGCATATTTGAAACTTGCTAAAAGAATAGATCTTAAAAGTTCTCATCACAAGAAAAAAATTCTCTGTGTGGTAATGGATTTTAACTAAACTTGTTGTAATCACTTTGCCTTATATACATATATCAAATTACTATGCTTTTTTTTTTTTTTTTTGCGGTACGCGGTCCTCTCACTGTTGTGGCCTCTCCCGCCGCGGAGCACAGGCTCCGGAAGCGCAGGCTCAGCGGCCATAGCTCACGGGCCCAGCCGCTCCGCGGCATGTGGGGTCCCCCCAGACCAGGGCACGAACACGCGTTTCCTGCATCGGCAGGCGGACTCCCAACCACTGCGCCACCAGGGAAGCCCTACTATGCTTTACAACAAAAAATAATACAGTGTTATATGTCAATTGTATTTCAATTAAGAAAATCATTTTAGATATAAAGTCCAAATTTCCAAAGGTATCCCTATTCCAATGTGACTCGAAACCAGTAATCCTTTTTATGACTTAAACATGAACACAAGAAGCATCCCCAAAGAGGCTGAAAAAGATGCAGAGAAAACCCCCCTTCCTTCTGCCCCAGGATCAAGAGTTACTCCCGAAGACAGCTTAAGAAATCAAAGACCTTCACTGTCACAAGCAGTAAGGAAACTCTGGTCCTCCACAAAAGTGTGACACCTTCAGTCACAGACCTGCTAACCTGTCCCACTGAATAGGCTATACTGGGATGAGACTTTTCCCTGAATGACGAGGAAATGAAATTATGGACTGAGACCTCTCATTGATACAAACTCCCATGAAAGCTGGTATGGTCAGATGGATAATGTTACTTATGTGCTTTTGTGTGTTGGGTTTCCTAGCCTGACAGGTGCCACCAGATGCATATCTGACAACCTGCACACCCCCTCCCCACAAGCTGTTGAGACCAAGAAGAGTATCCTCTCACTGGTGGCAAGCCAAGCTCTCAAGACCCAAAACGAAATGGAAAGACAATCTTATGATTTTCCTCCTCGTGACAAACAATGCAAAAGACAGAAAGAGAGAAAACAATGACTTTTCCTGGGAGGCTAAGGATCAATTAAACAATGAGTACTCCAAACCTAATTTATAAGAGTCATAATCCAAAGAACTAATTCTTACAACTGATTTTCTTCTAGATTTGGAAAGAGAAAACAAAGACACGTTACCACCCTCATTCAATTAGACCATGCAGACAGAAATCAGGGAGGGTAACTTTGGTAAGAAATTTTACCTTTTGCCAGCTTTATCAGAGGGCCCAGACCTCAGCTTCAGCCTCTGTGCAAGTGGGGTTTCCCAGGCATCCCTCTGTGGTAGAGAGAGGAAAACTGTAGCGGAGGAAAAGCGTTCTTCCTTCTATTCTCCTAGGCTCACGGGTGGACCTCTGAATCAAACTGATAAGAAATAGATTAGCAAGGAAAAAAAAACAGATTTAACTACATACATACGTATGCAGGAGAGTTCAAAAAGAAATGAAAACTCAAGGAGAGGGCCCTATGACTGAGGTTTTTTTTTTTTTTTTTTTTTTTTTG
>NW_006797390.1:1167154-1198221 GCF_000442215.2 Lipotes vexillifer
TTTTTTTTTTTTTTTTTTTTTTGCGGTACGCAGCGGGCCTCTTACTGCTGTGGCCTCTCCCGTTGCGGCTGGACACGCAGGCTCAGCGGCCTGGCTCACTGGGCCCAGCCACCCCCGGGGCATGTGGGATCTTCCCAGACCGGGGAATGAACCCGTGTACCCCGCATTGGCAGTTGGACTCTCAACCACTGTGCCACCAGGGAAGCCCTGACTGAGGCTTTTATACCATCTTTAGCTAAGCAAAGGACAAGGGGTGTGAGGCTTCTGGGCAGGGGAGACAACTGCTGGGAAGATGAGGGGAAGAAATGTCTGGTAAATAAGGGTTGTCTTGTTATGTAGATGAGTTTTCCCTGGAAGTAACTCTCTTCCTGATAAGAGACACCTTTACAAATGAAAATTTCCTTTACGCGTGGAAATTTCCTTTGCCAAAGAGATGTATTTTGGGGTGCAATATTCTGATACCCGTCAAGTACTTGTTTTGCTCTAGCTACCCATGTGGCAGGCAGCTCTGCCTGGGCCATGACAGACTCCAGGTAGACCAATCTGATAGCATCTTTCCTCTGCCCTCACCAGGCACCAGTCACCTTGGGACCAGGTGCTTTCCTGCTGGTGCTAAGACTAGCTTGTGGGCATGAGTGCATCTGAGCTAATTAATGCTCCATATTGTAAACCTCTGACCAAAGAGACAGAGGTGCCTGAGACATGTTCTTCCCCGCTTCCACCGGGTTGGAGTCCAGACACACATTTATTCATACAGCTTCTCGGAGTTGGTCAGGCAAGATCAAGCCATCAGCTGGACTTGACAGCACGCAGTGGCCCTGTCACTTTGTACTGACTATCCCTCCTGACCTGACTCACTCCTACTTCCTGAGATTGCCCTCCCTAACTAAGTCATGGTACATATGCATTTACTGCAGCCTCTGCTTTCTGGGAAAACATAAAGGCCTTTTGAAAAAAATTACCTCTCACTGCCTCAGTTTCCTCATTTGATAAATATAAATTATAATAATAGTACCTGCCTCATCGGGTTGAATATAAAGCAAATTACTATATGTAATGCTCTTAGTGGAGGGCCAGTATGTGTCACAGATGTGCTAGCTTTATTTTTATAATTTATTCTAAGTGCAACGGGGTGTCACTGAGGAATTTTAAGGAGACTATCATGGTCTGATGGACATTCTAGTATTAAGTTCCCTCTTGTACCTATGTGGGAAATAGATTAGACAGAGACAGAGATAAAAGTGGAGAAACATTTAGGAGGCTGTTGATATGGTAATGCGGAGAGATTTTAGTAATCTATTTAAGAGAATAGAGTATTAGCAGTGGAAACCAGTAGAAGTGGACAGAGCCAGGAAACGCTTTGGAAACAGTACCTACAGAACTCAAAAAATAGATTGGATGGGGCAGTGAGCAAAACACAGGAACTAAAAAATATATTGCTTTTCATGGCATGTGCGTGATAAATCCAGCCCTTTTTCTCAAGATATGAAGTCAATTCCTCCCCCATCCCTAGACCACGGATTTAATGTTCTCTTTTTACCTAGACTGTCTTTGCTGAAGTTCTTGCCTGCTCTTCAGTCACACATCCTATGACTTAACAAAATGTTATTGTCCACCACCCAGTTTTCACCTGCCACTCCCTCCTGTGGCCCCAGTGACGGAAACTTACAACAGCAAAATGCAAGTCTTCGTCCGGTGCTACTGCGACTCCTTGACTCCTCCCAACTCCTCACCATTCATCCCCTTTGTCCCCTTCTAGCAAGCTTGCTAGGTGGGCCCATCACCTACCCTCCTATTTTTGCACCTATAGCTTCAATTTACTCTTGGAATGCCATTTTCATTTTAATTGGCTGTTTTCTTTCTCCATCTTTACTTGTTAAATCCTAACTCCCTCACTTAACAGAACCAGAAGAGAAGCAGAAAAATGATCCTTGACTTCTCAAACCAACACCACTCACCCCTACTCACCCTCGTCGCAGTAAAAGGCAGTTGGCCCTTCCAGCTGTCCAGGCTGAAACCTTTAAAACCTTTAGAGTCTTTCTGTACGCTTGTCTTCCTCTTACACCACTTCCAGTTTGTCAGCAAATCCTGTTGGCCTTACATTCAAAACGTATTCCAAGTTCAACCACTTCTGACCAACACTGGCTCCACCCTGACCCAAGTCACTGCATCTCTCCTCTTGATTATTTCATTCGTTTTCCACTGGTCCCTCTGCTCCTGCCTTTGTTTCCCTGTAATCTATTCTCAATACAGTGGCCTGGGTGATCCTGTTAGAACATTCAGATCATGTTACTCTTCTGCTCAGCATCTTTCAGTGGCTTATCGTTCCACACAAAGTAAAATCCAGTGTCTTTCACAGCCCCCAATATGTGGCCCACTTCCCTCTGATCCGCCCTTTTACTCACTCTTCCCCTCCCCCCCATTCACTCCACTACGACCTCACTGACCACCTTGCTATCGCTCAAGCATACCAGGCCTGCTCCCAACTCAGGATCTTCCATTCATTGCTCCATCTGATGAGCATGTGATTCCCCCAGATCTCCACATGGATGGTTCCTTCCCCCGCTGCAGGCCTTTGCTCAGATGCTACCTTCTCAGTGAGTCTTCCCGACCATCCTCTCTCCCCACCAACCATGGCCCTCGCTATTTCCCTTCCCTGTGTTACTTTTCTCTAAGACACACCCTATCATACTATGAATATTAACCCCAGCTATAAAGCACTTGGCTCCCAGACTCTGTTCTCAGTTCTTAACCAGCTAAAGTTCTTGTGTGCAGGGGCAGAGTGGAGGTGGGAGGAGTTTGGAAGGGACCCCCTCCTTATAATTGGGGTTTTTCTCAGTTCATTGTCTATCGATTGTGTATACAGTTTGTTTCATTATCTTTATATTATCAACTGAAAAGTATTATTCTACATTAATGTCACAATAATGGGATCCCAAATTTTACACAAGGGAATTTTTGCAGCCCTCCTTTGTTTTCACTAGTTTGCTTATCATCTATCCTGCTTGTGAGGACAGGAATTTTTACCTGTTCTTTTCACAGTGTTATCTCCAGCACTTAAAACACTCTTGGCACCTAGTATGCCATTAATAAACATTTGAATTAGTGTTGAGTTAGTGAATGGCTCATCCTATCCACACATATGCTGTACATGACTCACATGCTTTCAGAAACTAATAGAAACCATTGCTTAATCATGTTTTCAAGACCATAACCTAAAATTCATGATATCTTACATTTACACAGCACTTTGCAGACCGTAAAATACTTTCACATACTTGATCTCATTTAATCCTCACAACAACTTTATATTCTGATTTTTCATAGGAAGCCGACCCTGAGAAACAGTGTTTTGTTCAAGGTCACAGGAAACTGAATCACAGAGAGACTGAGTGATTTGCTCAAAGTCCACACTAGAGAATGGAGATTCGGACTCCTGTTATCTTGACCACAAGTCAGATGCAGTTTTCACTCCAGTATCTCAGTTCTTTGATTCTGTGTTGGATCAGTTGCCTACATATTCTTCGACTCCGTATCAGCAACATCTGCCTACTCTCCTCAGCAAACCAGGCTCAGGACTCCCAGTCGAGCTAATCAGGTTTGCTTCGTTTTTTACTAACTGTGCTAACCCAGCAAAACTAGGGATGGCTGATTGGCTCTGCCTGGTTGAAAAACCAGGATTAGGGATTCTGAAAACCAGTGTTCTCAATACAGCTCATCTGCAAAAACGTAGATCAAGATTCAGGCTCTAAACACCCAGAAACAAAGACTCTGTAAAACTTAGATTATATAGAATTGCATGCAAGTAGGGGCTTAGCCAAGTTCCGGTCAAACCACTTAAAAATGTCACTCCGTAGTTTAAAAATTACCATGGCCTTTTCAAAAGAATAATTTTCTTATTTCTTCTCAATGTGAAGAAAGCAAGCCCTCTTTTTAAGCCCCGTGCAGATCCTGCTATAAATGGCTGTTGAGTACCTAATAAGTGAACGGCAAGGTCCTCTTCCCTTCCTGTTCATCCATAAGCGCGTTTCGCTTTCTTTGTAAACTTTCTTTGCCTTTAGTCATTCATCGCCATTGTTCTTCCCTGACACCTTTCATAGCTCATTCCCACTCACAGAAAACTCATTATTATTATGGGTCCACTCTGGTTTTTCTTCCCTTGTGGCTTCACTGCTTCAACTATGGACTGTTTAGAGTTCAAAATCCATTTCTTTGTACTATCACAGATTGTGAATATTCAAAACCTGGTGACTTAGGAAAGGGAGAGGAGCCCCATTCACGATTTGAACCAGAGAAAGGGAGCAGATGCTATCAGATGCCCCATTTTAATGGCATACAAATAACATGACTCAGACTGGTTCGGGTGCAGTCTGCGTACATCAGAGGGGGAGATGGAGTGTTGACTTGGCGAAGGAGTTGTAAATAAAAGCTGATTTGGTTTGGCACCTATAATTACACCCAAGCCATAGCTTGCATTTTGACTGTCTCTTAGAAAGAAAGAAGAGGAAAAGAAAGAAAGGAAGGAAGGAAGGAAGGAAGGAAGGAGGGAGGGAGGGAGAGAGGAAGGAGACAGGAAGATGAATTTCGTTTTTTCATAATAGGATAGACTCAGACATTCAGTTTCCTTATGGAATTTATTTTTATTTATTTATTTAAAGATTTAATTTAATTTTTATTTTTGGCCACATTGGGTCTTTGCTGCTGCGCGCAGGCTTTCTCTAGTTGCGGTGAGCAGGGGCTACTCTTCATCGTGGTGCGTGGGCTTCTCATTGCGGTGGCTTCTCTTGTTGCAGAGCACGGGCTCTAGGCATGCGGGCTTCAGTAGTTGCAGCATGAGGGCTCAGTAGTTGTGGCGCACGGGCTTAGTTGCTCCAAGGCACGTGGGATCTTCCCAGACCAGGGATTGAACCCGTGTCCCCTGCACTGGCAGGTGGATTCTTATCCACTGTACCACCAGGGAAGTCCTGAAATTTATTTTAAATTGGGTCTTCTTTTGCAGAGAACATCCATGAGAATGGTAGAATAGAAAATGGTGTAATTATCTAGACTTTCATAATAATTGTCTCACAGATGCCATAGGAAGCATTAATTACAACACTGAATTAAAATTTTAAATAATTAGAGGAGAAACAATCCCTCTGGCCACATCTACATGTCATATCTAGAGCATCACAGGTGTTTGAACATAATTCAAAATTCTATGTTGAGTAATGCAAGGGAGGAAAACCGTTTTTTCTCTACCCTCCTAGGTTTGCTGGCTACCCACTCCTCCAATCAAATTGACAAGAAATAGATTAACAAGAGAAACACAAAAACCAGATTTCATTACGTTATGTATGCACAAGAGTTTCCAAAGAAATGAAAGCTCAAGGAAGTGGCCGGATGATTGAGGCTTATATACCATCTTAGGCTAAACAAAGGAAAAGGGGTTTTGAGCTTCTGGATGGAGGAGGCAAGTTGTAGAAAGGGGAGGGGAGGAAATGCCTGGTAAACACGGGCTATCATGTTGAGCAGATCAGAGTCTCTCAGGTGGTGAGCTGTCTCTGGGAGTAACTCTCTTCCTGGTATAAGACACTTTTACAAATGGAAATTTCCTTTATAAAGGGAAATTTCTGTTACAAAAGGGGAAAATTGTACTCCATTTCTGGGCAGTTGGAGGGAGTAAAGGGCTTTTCCTGCATCTGCTGATTTTCCATTGCCTTTAGCTCAAGATAATCCATAGGCCAAAGAGGCACATTTGGGAATGGCACTTTTGGAACCCTTTAGTACTAATGGTTAACACAGAAGAATTCCTGTCCTCAAAGAACTTTATAGCCTAAAAGGGAAAAGAAAATGTATGAAAATACTACGGCACAAAGCAAACGTGCTTTGGCAGGAGTATAAAGTGCCGTGGAAGCCAAGAAAAGGTCACTTTCTGCTGTGTGAGAGGTTTTAGGTTTTACGAAGAAGGTGACATTTGAAGAACGGGTAGGATTTGCACCTGTGATCAGTGGAGAGAAAATGACAAGAAAAGAGGCAGGAAAGTTCAGAAAACATCTAGCGGTAGGTGAGTGGTCACGTTTGGCTGAAGGATATGTTAGGAGAGATGAAGCAGAAAAGGAAGCGAGTGACAAGTTATAGGGTGTTTGAGGCTGTTTGAGCAGTTTCGTTTTTATTCTGTGAGTCCTAGGGAGCCACTGAAGTTTATGGAAGAGAAGGACTTTTTTCTAGACAGTTCTTTGACAGCAATTGGAGGATATTTAGACTGGGGTCTGGGAGTATAGTAAGGAAACCATTAGGTAACCTAGGACCTGAGTTAGGTGAAGGAAACGGGATACATATCAAGGATGGTTAAGAGGTGGAACCCGGGGCTTCCCTGGTGGCGCAGTGGTTGAGAATCTGCCCGCCGATGCAGGGCACACTGGTTCGAGCCCTGGTCTGGGAAGGTCCCACATGCCGCGGAGCAACTGGGCCCGTGAGCCACAAGTACTGAGCCTGCGCGTCTGGAGCCTGTGCTCCGCAACGAGAGAGGCCGCGACAGTGAGAGGCCTGAGCACCGCGATGAAGAGTGGCCCCCGCTCGCCGCAACCAGAGAAAGCCCTCGCGCGGAAACGAAGACCCAACACGGCCAAAAATAATAAATAAATAAATAAAATAATAAAAAAAAAAAGAGGTGGAACCCACATGATTTGGCAACTGGTTAAATGCTTTCCTATGTGTTCAGGAGAAGGAGAAGCACGGAGCGAAAAGCAAAGATTTAAGTTGGGATTTTGTAAATGACAAAAACCAAACTGGATTCACCTAAAAAGTAAAAAAGGGGAATTTATTTGTAAAATTCAATATTTGATTACTAACCTATCTTTAGGAAGGACAGCCATAGAGCCGGGTAGGGACAACTGAGTCAAGGTCTCGGCTGTCATTCTTCATCCGTATCCTCTCTTTGAAGACAGCCTTTATTCTCTTCCGCTGTGAGAAGCGCTTCCGTGCTTGAGGATCACCACCGTACCTGGTTCTTCTAGCTACGGGACTGAGGAAGAACGGGATCTCTCTCTGGGCCACTTTGAACTTTTCCGGAGACGGACACTGATGGATGAACTTGGTCACACATCCATCACTTGGGCCAGTCACTGGATCTGACATATGAGGTCCTGCTTTTGGCGCATCCCACTAGAAAATCATGGTTGGGGGTGAGGGAAGGTATCACAGGCATGGCCAGGGGGGAACCCTTTGTGAGCTGTGGTGCCATCTCAGCCTTCCCAATGGGGGCATAGTAAAGGGGACAGAAGAAAATCATTTGTGACTGGGGCTCTGGGCCACTATGTTTGGGAGGATGGTGACGCCTTTAAGAGATGGAGAAATGGGTTTGGCTAAAGTGATGAATTTTATTTTAGACATCTTACTTTTGAAGGTGTATCAGGCCATCTGTGTGGCATTGCATGGGAGTCCCTAAGTAATTGGGGTCTTCAGTTCTTAGGAGAAGTCGGTTTAAAAACTATAGATTTGGGAGTCATTAGCATATACATCATGATGAAATTAATGGAGAAGATTGCTCAGGGAGGAAGTACTCAGAGAGGAGGATGGAGGGCAGAATCTAGGAAATTTCCATCATTTGAATGGAGGCCTAAAAGGATAAAACAATGTAGACTGAGAAGGAGCTACCGAACAACTATATCCAAGAGAGAGAAATGCGTAAGAAAGTGTCCAAAACTCACTGAGAGTGCTGCAGATTCCTTTTTCTCTTCTTCATCAAATCAACAATTCTCTCTGGAGTAGGTATTAGGATCGTTGCACTTTGATAGGGCACCAAGGGAGACAGGAAAGAGTAGAAGACAGATCTTTCCCTGAAACGAAGAAAACTTGCAAACTCTCAAGAACGGGGTAAGGTAGTGGCGGGCTTTTGAGCGTGTGCTTTGGCTGGCCAGCATGCCGATAATATCTGGCCCACCTGCCACCTTTGGCATATGTGCCAGACATTGCAATAAGAGAATTAGGGGAAGGACTGAATGTGAGAACCTGTGGGAGCACTGCTTGTTAGTTGGTTGTAATAGAAAACTGTATATGGGACATAGCGCCTAATGAATAAATGTGTGATTTCAAAGGGTGATTACCTTCCTGGATCAAACAAGGCTAGGCTTAAAAATATCATATAACAATTATCATTATTTTAAAGAAAATAATCTCTTTAGTTTGGGCAATATTTTTTTTTGTTTATATTTTCTTTTTTCCAGTTGAGTTTCTTTAGTAAATGGTAACAGATTAGTAAGAGGTGTCATAACATGGTGGAAGAATCACTGTATAAGAAGGTAAGACAGCCTAAATGCCCACCAACAGATGAAGAATAAAGAAGATGTGGTACATTTATACAATGGAATATTACTCAGCCCTTAAAAGGAATGAAATAATGCCATTTGCAGTAACATGGATGGACCTAGAGATCATCAAATCAAGCGAAGTAAGTGAGAAAGAGAAAGACAAATACCATATGATATCACGTATGTGGAATCTAAAATACGACACAAATGAACATATCTACGAAACAAAAACAGACTCACAGATATATAGAACAGACTTGTGGTTACAAGGTGTGGGGGGAGGGAATGATTGGGAGTTTGGGATTAGCAGATGCAAACTATTATATATAGGATGGATAAACAACAAGGTCCTACTGTATGGTGCAGGGAACTATATTCAATATCCTGTGATAAACCATAATGGAAAAGAATATGAAAAAGAATATATATATATGTATAACTGAGTCACTTTGATGTATGGCAGAAATTAAACACAACATTGTAAATCAACTAAACTTCAATAAAATTTAAAAAAAAAAGTAGGAAACCAGGATTTTAGTTATGACTACCACTCCCTCCTCTCCCCACCTCTACTCCATCACACATACAAACCCCTATGCTCCAGGTTTGCAACCTTAAATCAGTCACTTAATCTCTAATAACATGAAAATGATAATACCTCATTGACCCCAAGGGCAGGGACTATATGGAAGATTTCTTGAGTTTCCATCTGCTGTGATTATGATCATTCATTCATGGGACACATGTGCAAGGAATACAAAGCTAAAAGGATAGGTTGCTGCCTCCAAAGTGCCTACTGTCTGGTCTGGGGAAACAGGAAGCACAGAATTACAATTTAACATAAAAATGCTGTAGTGGAGGCAGATGATACACACAGAGGACACAGAAGGACCAGGAGTCCCACATCAGTCCAGGGAAGTTAGGGAACTTCCTTAGGGGAAGTAACACTTGAGCTGAGCCTGAAGGGAGTTTCCATGCCAGCAAAGAGAACAGGGGTTCCAGGCGGGGATAACTGAACATGTTTTAAAAAGGAGACATGTCCTTACGGATACCGGTGGGAGGGTGCGGGGGGAGGAAGGGTGGGATGAATTGGGAGACTGGGATTGACATATATACACTACTATGTATAAAATAGATAACTAATGAGAACCTACTGTACAGCACAGGGAACTCTACTCAGGGCTGTGTGGTGACCTAAAGGGAAGGAAATCCAAAAGAGAGGGGATATATGTATACATATAGCTGATTCACTTTGCTGTACGGCAGAAACTAACGCAACATTGTAAAGCAACTATACTCCAATAAAACATCAATTGAAAAAAGAAAAGGAGACACGTCTTGAGGAAGAACTAAAAGTTGATATGAATGGGATATAGCGAACAGGGCATAAAGTAGTGAAAATTTAGGGCTGGACAGGTGGTCAGATATTACTCAAGATAATTATTGAGCACTCAGTGGTGGAAGGGCAGCGTATGCTAGATGCTGGCTGATTAGGAATTGCAAGATTCTAAGGACTTATTTGAGAAGGCTTCAAACCAGAGTTAGAAAGACCAGTAATAAAGCTACTGAGAGAATCCAGGGAAGACACAGTAAAAGTCTATTAAAGATGATGGTTGTGGGGCAGGAGAGATATTTAGGCAATTAGGGTCAACCCTCAGTTTATGGAATGAGGCATAAGGAGAAGAGAACAAAGGATCACTTTCAACTTTCTGGCTTTGGGAAATTGGGTGGATAATGATGGCGTCCACTGAGGTGGGAGGTTGGTGGAGAAACGTCGAGTTCTGACACTCATATCTTTTATCCTGCCTTTGTTTTACGGATGCAGTATCATTCCTAATGTTTCTGAATTTACCGAAGTACTTTTGTTTGTTTTCTGCTCGTGTCTCCTTCTCTTGCCTTCTGTAGAGTTTGGAGTCTGCAAGTTGAGAGTGTTTCTGGGTTTATTCCAGGCAGACTGACTACGTCATTGGCTGTGGTCTCGTTCTCAGGTGTCCTAGGCTGCAGCTCACTCTTCTCTGAGCATCACTTACCCCTCTTCATCCATCTCCTGACTTCCAGAACTTTGTTGGAATCTCTACTCCTCTGCTTCTCTCCCATTCTCTTTGTTGGATGGGGTCAGGGGTGTCCACATCTTTTTTATTTCTTTACTATGATTTTAATGTAGTTTTTTTGGAAAAAAAAATATAAATGGATATGCCCAATCTACCATCTTAAACCAGAATCTCCTGAATTTGATCTTTGATATGATGTGTTTGAGGTAGCTATGGTATGTCTAGGTAGAGATTTATAGTAAGCCATCAGCTGTATGTATGAACTTGGAATTCAGGAGACAAACCTAAATTACAGGTAAAGATCAGGAGTTAACAGTATAGAAATGATGGGTGGGGATGAGATTGCCTAGGGAAAGCAATGCAGCATGGGAAGAGGATAGGAATTAGCTTGACACTGGGGACCATCACCATTTAAGATAATTGTTTTTGGGATACAATATTCCTCTACAGTTAGGGAGAGTAACGATAACTTAGAACTTCACCCTATGGATAGAAAGGACTCAGATGGGCTCTTTGAGTTCAGGAAAGTTGCATTTAATATACAACAAAGGTGTAAAAGCAATAGCAAAATGATTAGGTATAACAAAGTTGAACAGGGTGAGGACAGGAGTTCCTAAGATGGGAGAGATAATCAAGGGTGCCACTGTTTCCAGATGATGCTGTCTAAATTTTTTGGTTCTGGGCCCATTCTTATGAGTCAGCTGAAGGATGGCTCCCATGACCTGCTCTAGTATTTTTTTCTTCAGCTGAGAACATGGCTCTGATTCAAGTCTCATTGTTCAGTGTGGTTTGTCCCTGGACCACCAGGGAAGTCCCCAGAAGTTTTTTTAAGAGTAAAACTTAAAGGAAGTATAGTTGACAAACAAGTCGCTGGTTAAAAAAAAAAATTCAACTGGACTTCCCTGGTGGCATAGTAGTTAAGAACCTGCCTGCCAATGCAGGGGACACGGGTTCAAGCCCTGGTCCGGGAAGATCCCACATGCCGTGGAGCAACTAAGCCCGTGCACCACAACTACTGAGCCTGCGCTCTAGAGTCTGCAAGCCACAACTACTGAGCCCGTGTGCCACAACTACTGAAGCCCGCGTGCCTAGAGCCCGTGCTCCGCAACAACAGAAGCCACGGCAATGAGAAGCCCGCGCACCACAATGAAGAGTAGCCCCCGCTTGTTGCAACTAGAGAAAGCCCACGTGCACAGCAAGAAAGACCCATCACAGCCAAAAATAAATACAAAAACAAAACAAAACAAAACAACAAAAATAGCTTATAAAAACTACAACTAATCAACGAATGATTGTTTATTGCCTTCCTCATAAATCTCAGGGTTTTTTTTTTAAAACCCCATGATTTTTTTAAAGTCTCTGAAAGAGACAGGAAAAAAATTTTTTTAACATCTTTATTGGAGTATAATTACTCTACAATGGTGTGTTAGTTTCTGCTTTATAATAAAGTGAATCAGGTATACACATACATATACCCCCATCTTTCCTCCCTCTTGGAGACAGGGAAAATTTAATTAAGTAGGGAATAAGGATGTAGGTTGGCCCAAGGGTGAGTAGAGAATTAATCTAGTATGGGGCTTTATTATTATTATTATTGCTAAAACTAATTAAATTTGTAATTAACATGACAGTAGTAGTGATGGGATAAGAAGAAAGGAAAAGGGCCACTTCGAATGACAACTTTTTTCTAGTTTAGGGGAATTTTAAAATTTTATTTATTGAAAAAGAAATAATTGATTACTTGATCCACTCAATCAACAGATACACACAGAATGTGCCAGGCACGGTGCTAGGTTCTGGAAACACAAAAATCAACTCAATGTTCACTTCTTTGTAGGGAGCTAGTCACTGATGGCTAAATGAAATCCCACAGAGAAAGGCACAGCGCAGCATACGCCAGAGGAAGGCTTTGCCTTACAGCCTTGTTTTACTGCAGTTATCTGGTGCTGTCACCTGCTGGGCATTTTCTTTTTCACAGGGTTTAACCCTAGGCAAGGAGGGAGAAACCAGAAATCCCTTGGTGGAGAAAAGCCATTTCCTTTTTTGCACTCCGGACCATGCCCTTTTTCTTGAGGAGTAAACCTCCCTCTTTCTCTCCACCAGCCCCATGGTAGCACAAACCCCAGCTTCTCCAGAATCAACAGCTCCTCTCTTGCAGGCGTGCTGAGTCACCTGCCCGTAAGCCCAGGGTAATTGCCTCATTTCTCTCCCTCCAACACTTTTGCCACTGAGCTTCTGTTTGGAGGCTTTGGCCTTCTTTGGTCTTCTTCCAGCTCTTGTGAGAGAGTTTCTTGCCAGGACACTAGTAGTGTGTGCCTGAGTTGCTTAACATGGGCAGGAAGAGGCCAAAGGCCTTTGCAGCAAACCCTTCCACCCAATTTTGAAGTTACTCTCACTTCTGTATAGGGGGGCCGTGTCGTGGGTAGGGGTAGTTTACTTACTTCCTCAACGAGCCGTCTGGTTCAGGTCCTCTGGGCTGCTTCAGACTGCTGAGCAGAAGTCAGGGTGCAAGGATGAAGCGTTAAATAGGTCATTGGCTTTGCATCATCAGTCCTTGAAGGGAGTTGAACACTTTCAGGGATGGTTTCATCATGAAAAATGAGCCCAGTATAGGGGCAAGACAGGAATAAAGACACAGACCTACTAGAGGATGGCCTTGAGGATATGGGGAGGGGGAAGGGTAAGCTGTGACAAAGTGAGAGAGTGGCATGGACATATATACAGTACCAAACGTAGGTAGATAGCTAGTGGGAAGCAGCCGCACAGCACAGGGAGATCAGCTCTGTGCTTTGTGACCACCTAGAGGGGTGGGATAGGGAGGGTGGGAGGGAGGGAGACGCAAGAGGGAGGAGATATGGGGATATATGTATAACTGATTCACTTTGTTATAAAGCAGAGACTAACACAGCATTGTAAAGCAATTATACTCCAATAAAGATGTTAAAAAAATTTTTTTTTAATTAAAAAAAAAATTTTTGAACAAGGGAAAAAAAAAAAAAAAAAGGAGCCCAGTAGTAACACTGAGTCCACCACTGACTGCAAGGCCTCCTGCCTCATTTGGTCCTGCTTCAAGTCAAGGGCTTCCCACAAATTGCTAATATTTCACCCAGAAAATATTTACCTACTTGGTTATTACTCGGTTAGGCACAGAATCATAGAGACCCCCTTCTTCCATTACTTGTCATCACATCGAAAATTATTCTGGGTTTAGTAGGTAAAAATGACTGTTGGAATATAAAATATGCTTTTCTGAGAAATGCACGGCTTACTTTATGTCTTTAATCCTAAATTAAATCATGAAGTGAAAAATGTTTTTCTATCTGGTGGACCCCCAGCCCCCCAAAGCTCCAATTTAGGAACCCGAGTTTATTCTTCATGACTCTGAAACTGAAGAACATTTCCTGAGCTCAGTGACCTGTACCACGAGAAAGACGGCCAGAGGCAGACACAGTGCTGAACAAATTAATCACCAAATCTCTTTTCTGATACTCTGCTTCCTGGTTCTTTTTCTTCCTCCTTTTAGCTTGACAGACCATTCTGTCACTTCTCCCAATTCTGATCCTTTCTCAGGCTATAATTCATGTTCTCCTTTCCTTTCCCTCCTTTGCTAAAATTACTGGCAGTTATGGACTGCCTTCAACACAGCCTGGAACCCTCCTACCTGAATTGTTGTTGGATGCAGCCCAGCCAACCCTGACCCTTACTTCATCCCATTTCTGAGGATGGTGGGATTTTCATGAAAAATGTTTGTGTGGTGCTCAGCATGGATTCCAGATGTCCCCGCTGGTGCTCATTCAATAGATTAGTGCTTCTCACGACCAAGTTACGATGTCCAAGGTGTCCCGCAAGTGAGGGGGATGAGGGAGCCTGGAGGGGGGTGGCAATAAGAAGGTAGGAAAACATCGCTAATTAATAGAGAAATGCAAATCAAAACTACAAAGAGGTATCACCTCACACCGGTCAGAATGGCCATCATCAAAAAATCTACAAACAGTAAATGCTGGAGAGGGTGTGGAGAAAAGGGAACCCTCTTGCACTGTTGGTGGGAATGTAAATTGATACAGCCGCTATGGAGAACAGTATGGAGGTTCCTTTAGAAACTACAAATAGAACTACCATACCACCCAGAAATCCCACTACTGGGCATATATCTGGATAAAACCATAATTCGAAAAGATACATGCACTCCGATGTTCATTGAAGGACTATTTACAATAGCCAGGACATGGAAGTAACCGAAATGTCCATCAACAGAGGAATGGATAAAGAAGATGTGGCACATATATACAATGGAATATTACTCAGCCATAAGAAAGAACAAAATAATGATATTTGCAGCAACATGGATGGACCTAGAGATTGTCATACTGAGTGAAGTAAGTTAGACAGAGAAAGACAAATATCATATGATATTGCTTATATGTGGAATCTAAAAAAAGGGTACAAATGAACTTATTTACAAAACAGAAGTAGAGTTACAGATGTAGAAAACAATCTTATGGTTACCAGGGGATGGTGGGGGAGGGATAAACTGGGAGAATGGGACTGACATATACACACTACAATATATAAAACGGATAGCTAATAAGGACCTGCTGTATAGCACAGGGAACTCTACTCAATACTCTGTAATGACCTATATGGGAAAAGAATCTAAATAAGAGTGGATATATGTATAACTGATTCGTTTTTCTGTACACCTGAGACTAACACAACATTGTAAATCAAATATACTCCAATAAAAAAAAAAAAAAGAAGTTTGGTCAGAGGCAAGGAGGGCTGGGGATGGAAGATGGGTAGCATGGGAACCGGGAAGAGCATGGGGCCCAGATAGAGTGGAGGAGGGGAGAATCTCACAGGTGAGGGAGAGTTAGCAGGCAAAGGGAGAATCAACTCCCCCCAAAAAACAGTCCTTAAAAATTAGGACTCAGAAGCGGTCAACATCAAACCTTAATTTTCAGTATATTCCACGATGGGAATGATTTACTTTCAGACACCCTCCCGACCCCCGTCATTTCACTTAGTTTATTGCAGAGTTAAGAGAAGACAGGAAGACCTCTCTCCGGCTCCAGGCAAGAGAGAAGTGAAAATCTAATATTTCAAAATCATATTCATTTTTTAATAGAAGTTTTTGAGAGGATCATTTGAAACATTGCTAAACTGAGGGATTTTTTTTCTCCTCCTCATATCCGTCTTTTTCACATTTTAATTTTGTTGCTTGAAATATATTACAAAATTAGAACATGCTTTTTGTCTCAAGTCAAACAATACTGAAGTATATAAAAGATGAGCGCTCTTTCCTCCCTCCAATACCACCCATTAAAGAGCTAATGGCGGGCTTCCCTGGTGGCGCAGTGGTTGAGAGTCCGCCTGCCGATGCAGGGGACATGGGTTCGTACCCCGGGCCGGGAAGATCCCACATGCCGCGGAGCGGCTGGGCCCGTGAGCCATGGCCGCTGAGCCTGCGCGTCTGGAGCCTGTGCTCCGCAACGGGAGAGGCCACAACAGTGAGAGGCCGGCGTACCGCAAGAGCTAATGGTAACAGTTTGATGTATTTTTACATTCTTATAATAACATATATAAGGACCTTTCTCTCTTTTTTTTAACAAAAGATGAGATAATATATACACTCACACTGTAACTTTTTTCATTTAATAACATATATCAACATATTAATATTTCAGCATATATTTCAATATTTCAGTATAATATTTCAGACAATGGATACACGGTTCTTTATTCACCCCATCCTCTACTGATAGATATTCAAGCTATTTCCAGTGTTTTGGCACTACAAATATTGTCAAAATAAAAATCTTTATACACATATCTTTGTATCCTGGCTCTTTTGCTTTTAAAGGATAGATTCTTAAAACTGGGATTGTTGGGTAAAAGGGTCTGTGCATTTTTAGTTTTAGTGGCTACTGCCAGGTAGCTTTCCCAAATAATTTGGGAATGCAAACTGTGCATTATCACAAGATGGCTTATATTAAAAATTTAATGATTTCTCTATAATTGAACCCGGCTTAGCTTCTAGTTTCACTTGTATCCTGATAATTTACTCTCAGTTTAAAACTCAGTTTCTTATGAGTAACTCAAATTACCCCTCCAACGCTACTGTTCTAGTTCTTTTGTTCCTGGCTGGCCTCTGAGTTTGGAAGATGCTTGTGAAATTGTGGCATCAGGGGTGGGCACGTGAGTTTGAACCATGGGTATCTCTGTCCATGCTGACATCTGTAACTCATCCTTCGGGCTTTGAGCATTGCTTTCTCTTCCTGCTGAGTCCTGCCATGGCCCCCAGTTATCACATCTAAATTCTGTGTCTTCGTCGTCCTAATCACAAAGACGCACCTGGTGCACACGGCTTGTCCCACGCCCTCTCAGGGAGCCTGGCGATTCCAGCTCCTGCACCTGCACCGTGCCCAGCGGGCATAGGAGACTCTGGGAGAACCCCTTGGGCCCTGATGCCGCAGCCCTGATCACTGCTCATCTTTCAACTCAGGCTGCTATCTGAGGTTTACAGTCACTTAGGTTGTCTGTGAAGCCAGGCAATGGTTCTATTTGCTCTGGAATGCCTCAAACCTACCTAAGCTTATTTTGTTTTTCTGCAAAGACTTGACCTTGGAGGAGGGCGTAGCAGCCCTAAGCCCCACAAATGAGCCCTCAGCACACCCTCTACAGTCCTCACTTTCTTGCCTGCTGGTCAAGCTCTTATATCCTCTAGGCTCTTCTGACATCACATACGCCTCTCTGTGGTTATGGTGTAAATATTATGTTCTTGGTCCTCCAGGAATTGGCTCTGGATATTTAAAGCCAGACTTTGGGAATTAAAAAAAACTATATTTCCCTCTCAATTACAGCCCTTGTAATTGAAAACATGGCTTTTAAGAACTTTTTGTCTGCTACAGACTTTACAAAATTATTTTCAAGAGCTTAACTGTTTAGGATTTAATTGTTCTCTCTGTATCGTCTCTGTATCTGCATCTTTAAAAATCCTAATACTCCTTGAATGGTGGGGAAGAAAGACAAGTAAAAGGAATTTTTAAAAAATCCACATAGTGGGACTTCCCTGGTGGCGTGGCGGTTAAGAATCCACCTGCCAGTGCAGGGGACACAGGTTCGAGCCCTGGTCCAGGAAGATCCCACATGCTACGGAGCAACTAAGCCCGCGTGCCACAACTACTGAAGCCTGCACGCCACAACTACTGCAGCCCACACGCCTAGAGCCCCCATTCGCTGCAACTAGAGAAAGCCCACGCTCAGCAATGAAGACCCAACGCAGCCAAAAATAAATAAATACACTGATTTTTTTAAAAAAAACCCACGTAGTTAAGTATCAAATTTTATTCCACTACAAGATCAAATATATTCATTGCCCAGTTAATTATGTGAGGTGATGAGACAGCTTTAATTCACAAGAATTCCATTTCGGGGGAAGGATTTGATTGGAAGAAAATGCTCGAATTGCCCTGGGGTAAGGCCATGTTATAACACAAATCGTTGTCCAAACTAGTACACATAAGACAAAGGGAGGAATTTGTACCAGTGAAGGAGCAGGGAGGTTAATGAGAAGAGGAGATTGAAGGAGACAGAAGGTAAGAACGATGGCGAGATGATGTGCTCTGCAAAATGTGACATATTCTCTGACTCTGACTAAATCTCCAGGCTAATTCCACTAAGCTATAGGAAAAATATTTAGTCTAAGTGGATACCAGTGAGCAGATGAACTTTGCACCCAGGGTGGTGCAGGACTAACAAAACCAATACAAATAGATCATGTCCAGTTACTGGCAAAAGTAAAGCCTGTTTACTGTTGCCAGCCAGAGTTACTGGCTCTTCCCCATTATTTAATATCTTCCGTCACCCCCTCACCTTCTTTGCCTGTAGAGGTGCTATGTTTTCATACCTTTATGGAAGAGATCTGCCTTTCCTCTTTGTCACCAAATGAGCCTCAGAGAGCCACACACATCCACAAACCTGATTCCAGGAGCTCTTAAAAAAAAAACAAACAACCTTCGTAATATACCTCCAAGAGTCATTTTTTTTCTCTTTCACTGCTAGCCTCAGCAAGCAAGGAAAGGTTGTACATGTGTCTGACCTAACTTACGTGTGATGCTTTCAAACAGACACATGCACACGTGTGTATTTAATAAACGTAATATGATGCATAATACATGTCATGTCTCAAATGATATATGATCAATGCATCTCCAGATATTGTATATTATGTGTGTATGTATATGGGTGAGTTTTAAGTATTATATATTATATGTATAAACACCTTTCAAGTAATTATATTTATGTTTATACTTATAAATATTATGTATAAATAGACACATGGACATTATTATCTCTCATTAAGGCCATCCTTAGCCTGGGGTCACATTAAAAAGAAATACAAATTTCACTCCGAAATGCCTTTCAAAAATAGTGCTTCTGGGACTTCGCTGGCGGCGCAGTGGTTAAGAATCCGCCTGCCAATGCAGGGGACACGGGTTTGAGCCCTGGCCCTGGAAGATCCCACATGCCCTGGAGCAACTAAGCCCGTGCACCACAACTACTGAGCCTGTGCTCTAGAGCCCGCGAGCCACAACTACTGAAGCCCACGCACCTACAGCCCCCGCTTGCTGCAACTAGAGAAAGCCCGCGTGCAGCAACGAAGACCCAAAGCAGCCAAAAATAAATATTAAAAAATAAATTTATGAATTTATATTAAAAAATAGTGTTTCTATTTAAATGTTCCTCAGAGACAAGAACCGGAGAAATGCACACATAACACATGTCAAAACTTTAAAACATCCTCTTAGGCACCGCCTGTTCCCCAAGTTTCATTCATCTTGTGAGCAGCTGGAATATCTTGGCCCCTTCCCTCCAGGAACCCTGGTCTCCTCCCTTTCCTCTGCAGACCTCCTTCTTCTCATCTGCCTCCTTTTGCTTCCAGGATCTTCCGCACCACCCCCCAGCCCTGCACGTAGCTCCTGTTCTATGTAGATAGACTCACTCCTTCTCAAAGCTTCTTTAATTCTCTGTCTATACCCCTCCTCTCAAATTAGGTCAACAAGTTTCCCTAGCTAGCCAATCAGCCTCTTAGAGGCAGGAAAGGGAAAAATATTTAAAATTTTTATATTAAAAACATACATAGATTTCTACAGTTAAGCTTGATCTTCTGCTGTATTACTTATCTTCTAGAGAGCTCTGATGAGTCAGTGCCCTTGCATGAGTGGCTGTTACATGATTTGAATACCACCTCTGTTGTAACAGAGAGAGAACAAACAATCTTTAATTTAAGAGCTTTGGAAAAAATTCTGATTAGGGAAGAGGACTGTCTTTATTAAGCATTGTGGTTGGGAAAAGTGAGCCCACAGATTTTCTGTACACCTGAAACTAACACAACACTGTAAATCAACTATACTCCAAGAAACTTAAAATATTAAAAACAAAAAGTAAGCCCACAAGGCATGGCCCCAATTAACTAGCAGTGGGACAAGGACTAGCAAATTCCATTGCAAAAGAAAGGCAGAATTCTGAGTCTTAGAAGGCAATCCAAGAAGTTGGGAACAGAGAGGAGAAAATCAAACTCAGCATCATGGCATTAGTCTGGGCATAATTATGTGCTAGGCCCTGTTCCAAATGTTTAACTTGGGACTTCTCTGGTGGCACAGTGGTTAAGAATCTGCCTGCCAACGCAGAGGACACGGGTTCAAGCCCTGATCTGGGAAGATCCCACATGCCACGGAGCAACTACGCCCGTGCGCCACAACTACTGAAGCCCGCACGCCACAGCTGCTGAAGCCTGCGTGCCTAGAGCCCGTGCTCCGCAACAAGAGAAGCCACTGCAGTGAGAAGCCCGCGCATCGCAATGAAGAGTAGCCCCCGCTCGCCACAGCTAGCGAAAGCCCGCACGCAGCAATGAAGACCCAACGCAGCCAAAAATAAAATACATTTATAAAATAAATAAATAAATGTTTAACTTATATTAGCTGACTCATTCCTTACAACACTAAGAGTTAAGTACTGTTTTTTTTTTTCTTATATATATGGTTCCCTGTGCTGTACAGTAGGACCTTGCTGTTTATTCAAGGGTTAAGTACTATGATTATTATTTTCCCCATTTTTGAATGTAAAACCTGAGGCACAGGGAAGTTAAGCCAACTTAACCAGGTATCAGCGAAAAGCCCCAACGTCACAGAGAACGGCAAAGAGCAGCAAGGCTGCAAAGGGTAAGCCTGGGCCACAGCCCGGTGGACTCACCGTCACTTGACTGGTGGGAAAGTAGACAGTGAGACTGAAGGGGGCAAGCAAGATGGTCCACTACACACAGCACGGCAGGCACAAGGACACAGCCACTCGGGTTCCCCTCCCCTAAGTCCCACAGGGGGGTCAGCTACGCACACTGTGGGTTGTGCAGCCTGTGAGGAACTGAGGGTCAGAGTCTCAGCACATTTTATAGCAAGCAGCAAACAGACCAGCCCCTCTCCGCGAGGAGTGAGTGATAAAGTAGCTACACCGTGGGCGCCTTGACCAACTTGACCGCTATGTGACTGGCTGCAGAATAGCTCAAGGTCAGGATGGTGAGATGCTGTGGCTTGGCGCACCCAGCAAGGACACGGCCAAACGCCTCTCCCGACACCAAGGTCAGAGCTGGTGAGTGATGGAACGAGAGACTGAACCTGGACCGTCTGGCTCAGAGTCCACACCCGCCACTTCCCGTAGTCACACTGCACAGAGGCCCAGCATGGAGCTCATCGTCCTGGTTGTCGTACTGTGCCCTGCCATGTGAGCTCCTCTTCTGCTGCCACAGGACTTCGTGGGGTATTCACACACGGCTTTAATCAGCGGTGTTTTGGAGGACAGGGGTTCGGGGTGCTGTGTATCAGAGTGACAAATTGTCTCCAGGGGACAACACAAAGCCCAGAAGGTGAAATGCAGACTGGAGAGTAAGAACTCAGGGGGAGCAGCAAACAGGTCCAGCAAAGGCTTCCCAGCTGTCAGGAAGGCTGTGGGGCATCCCACACGCAGTGTGACCGGGCTGTGACTCAATTCTTATTAAATCTGTTTTTTTTATTAATTGTTATTGGACTATAGTTGCTTTACAATGTTGTATTAGTTTCTACTGTACAGCAAAGTGAATCAGCTATATGTATACATATATCCCCTCATTTTTGGATTTCCTTCCCATTTAGGTCACCACAGAGCACTGAGTAGAGTTCCCTGTGCTATTCAGTAGGTTCTCACTAGTTATCTGTTTTATACATAGTATCAATAGTGTGTATATGTCAATCCCAATCTTCCAATTCATCCCCCCCTTCCCCCTTGGTATCCATACGTTTGGTTCTCTCTGTTTGTGTCTCTGTTTCTGCTTTACAAATAAGATCATCTATACCATTTTTCTAGATTCCACATATATGTGTTAATATACAATATTTGTTTTTCTCTTTCTGACTTACTTCACTCTGTATGACAGTCTCTAGGTCCATCCACAGTTCTTATTAAACCTTAAAGGGCAAGATGATCTTACAAAACTGGAGGACTTGGGTACATCCATGGGCTGACACCTGGGGGAGGGATAGATAAATAAATCAATAGACATGTGATAGATAATAAATAGAGAAACAGAAAGAAGAAAGGAAGGGAGTGATGGAGGGAGGGAAGGAACTCATTCTGTAGTGTTCACAGTGCTGGAAGCTTTAACGGTTACCGCAAGGAGGGAGCAATCATTATCTGTTATCTCTGTTTTACGGAGGAAGGCACTAAAGTGCAGAGGTAACTTGCCCAACACCATGTAGAAATTGTCAAACCCAGAACTTTAACCCAGCCTTTCTATCTCTAAAATCCAGATTCTTTTCACTCAACTACACTGCCTGTTTCACTCGGGCAGGAAGGAAAGTATGTAGAAACATAAGTAAAGGGTGAAGCCAGTCAAATGAAAGCTAATTAGACACATCAGACCCCCTACAGTGTGTACCTGAACCATCTCCATCGGACTGGACCTGGAGGTTGGCAGTTTCATCAGACCCAGGGCCTGGCTCCTTTCCCTCACCCCTTTAGAAGACATACCAACCTCTGGTTAAAAGACTGATGTACTCTCCAGGGTTATCTAACCATGGATGTCAGTGTAATACTCTGTTTCATCAAATCTAAGGTGAAACAGAAGACGGTTTGAAATTTTATCCACCTGCACATTTTACTTTTTAAGAACCCTATAAAAAATAATGGTTAAACCATATTGCTCTTCATGGAAACTCAAATAAGTGGACTCTTTGATTGATCACACATTTTCTGACCAGATTTGATGGTAAATATTTTCCTATATTATGCTTTCTGTGTCCTTATAAACCGCTGGTCAATTTTTTTTTTTTTTTTTTTTTTTTTTTTGCGGTACGCGGGCCTCTCACTGTTGTGGCCTCTCCCGTTGCGGAGCACAGGCTCTGGACGTGCAGGCTCAGCGGCCATGGCTCACGGGCCCAGCCGCTCCGCGGCATGTGGGATCTTCCCGGACCAGGGCGCGAACCCATGTCCCCTGCATCAGCAGGTGGACTCTCAACCACTGAGCCACCAGGGAAGCCTGCGTTGGTCAATTTTAAGGTAGGTGGAGACACTGAGTCAATTTCTATCAAAATTAAGTATGGGATCCTTTTTTTTTTTTTTTTTATTGGCCACAGCATGTGGCATGCGGGATCTTAGTTCCCTGACCAGGGATCGAACCCTCGCCCCCTGCAGTGGAAGCACGGAGTCTTAACTAGTGGACCACCAGGGGAGTCCATAGGATCCTTTTGTATATCAGGGATGATCTGTATTGTGGGTCACAACCTCTTTTGAGACATCCTTACAGGTTCTCTGTTTTTCTCATATGGCAGCTTCCATGCAGACAATGAACTATTACAATGCCCTTTAAATACCACCTTCTTATGCTTTGCAAGCACTCTACCCTCATGTTCCTCTACAACAGACTGGCAAAAACACAGCATTAAAAAAACAGAATAATTCCTCAACTGCACGGCTTATAAGGCACCTTTATATATATATTAAAACAGTCAGGTTTCCTTTACAACAGTGGTTTTTACTTGGGGGTAATTTTGTCCCCCACTCTCCAGGGACGTTTGGCAATACTTGGAGACATTTTTGGTTGTCACAACTGGTGGTAGGGGGTGCAGTAGGGTGCATGCTACTGGCATCTGGTGGGTAGAGGCCAGTGATACTACAGTGAACAGGACAGTCCTCCACCACAAAGAATGACTCAGCCCTAAATGTCCGTAGTGCTGGTGTTGAGAAACTGGGCGTCATAGTTTCCTCATAATGTTCCAGGAAAACTTGAAGCTGATAAAGAATGTATGGGAATCAACTGGTGGTCGGGGAGAAAGATAGATACACCCAACTATTATGGTAGCAGGAAAGCCATCACTAAATATTGCAGTACTTTGCAGATTATAAGATAACATAAATGAAGAGGCGTTAATCTTTATGGCTGGAGCAGATGTTAGTTGATCCAGTATTTGTACAGTGGAAGAAAGGTAAGGCCGTAAAAGTTTGACACAGGCATAGCCGACCAAAAGCAGAGCTGCTCCCGGAAGCTGTGACTCCAGACAAGGTAAATTCGCCAAGGGAGGAAGTCAGCCTGGGAAGAAGACCGGAGATGTATAGGTGGAAAGATGCTGGCAGAATTACTGGCCACAGTTCACATTTGGCTGAGGTAATAGAGAGCACAGTGTGTTTTTCAAAGTGCTCTGTGACCTTTTCCTTCAAGACAAAATGGTGGTGAAGGCTTCGAATTTTGTACATTAGAGCAATTTAAAACTGCTTCAAATTCTAGCAAGTCTAAATATTAACACATATTCTAAAATAAATCAAAACCAGAAATGTGCATGACGCTTTTTCAATGATTCTTTCTCTCATGATTTAGAATTTCATTTAGGTAGGTGACAGTGGAATGTAGGATTTCAGTATAATCCGAGAAAAGAGAAAGGAAGAACTGGGGCAGCACCACATTTTAGTAGTATGTAAAATTATTTTAGCTGGATTCTCTAAATTCCTTGGCATTCTGTATTCAGCTTTGTTGTTGATATTTAGTATCATTGTTTTCCTAGCTCTGGTGAGAACAAATTCCTACACTGTTCTTGGAAAGGACATCCTAGAGATTCTTGAAAGTCAGAGCATCTGACATTATGCTTGTGAAAGGTAGAGAAATCCCTAAATTCAGGAACAAATTACATTATGCCAAGGAGAGAGTATGGTGTGAGAATTGGTGTCACTAGGTACCTCTGGGCATGTATAACTTTGATAAAAATAAAATTATAAAATAATTATGTCTTTTAGTTTTCAAAAATGGG
This sequence comes from Lipotes vexillifer, assembly GCF_000442215.2. NCBI lineage: Eukaryota > Metazoa > Chordata > Mammalia > Artiodactyla > Lipotidae > Lipotes > Lipotes vexillifer. The sequence continues at coordinate 1,191,824 of NW_006797390.1, forward strand.
CTATAACCAGATGGCAAAACGCTATTCAACCAATTTCCCACTAAAAAACTAAAAATGGGAGAAAATATAAAAACTTATACTAAAAAAATTAAAAAAAACTTATACTAGTACTAATATTAAGAATGATATCCAATGATATCATTGTTTATGACCTTTTTAGCTACATAAGTGTTTTTGCTTGTATTCAGTCAAATATTTCAGTGTTCTTCTTTTTGAACTATTGTTGCCATAATTAGAAAATCCTTCCCCACCCCAGGGTTTTGTGGTTTTCTGCAAATATTCTCCATAGTTCCTCTAGTATTTATGGATGGACTGTTTATTCTTAAAATCTTAACCCGTCTGTATGATGCTGGCTATTGGTTTGAGATAGCAATTGTTGAATCAAATTAAGAAAACAGGCTTTAATTTTTGTTGAAAGAGTTTATCAGGAGACACTTAAAAAATAATCAAATAGGATACTTGACTCTTGATTTACTCATACTCAGGCAGATAAAAAAAGTAATAATACCTATAAATGGAGTTTGGGGAAATTTGAATATAACAATTTAATGAAATTATTAATTTTTCTTAGGTGTGGTGATATTATTGGTTTTTCTGGAGAAGTCCTTATTCTCAGGAAATATATGCTAAAGTATTTGGAGGCAAAGTGTCACAAGGTCTGAGGTAATTTCAAATGATTCAGCAAATAAAAATGTATATATCTATATCTATCTTGATTTATCTTTATTTCATTTTTAGATTTATTATATGTAGATCATGTACAAATGTAGCAAAGTATTACAATATATGAATTTAGGTGAAAGATATGTGGATATGCATTGTACTGTTCTTTAAAGTTCTCAAGATTTGAAAACCTTCAAGATAAAAACTCGGGAAAATTGCTTATCAGCAAAATATATGTTAAATGTTATCAGATGAATTTTCATCACTCGTAACAATGATTACATAAAATCTCTCCTTTGCTGTGTAGAAGTGATCAATTATATTTGAACATTTTCAAGTGCTGAATTATCCATACATTCCTAATGTTTGATAGTACTTGCTCATAAAACTGTTTGGTATTGGATTTGTTTGGGTGTAGAATATTGATGGCCATTCATTTTTTAAATGTTATTGATTTATTTTGATCTTTCAGTTTATTCATAAGTTGATTTTAGTCATTGGTATTGTCCTTGATAATCATCTACTTTAATCGTACTTTCAAAATATTAAATTTATGGAATTGATTTATAATGCTAAAATGTCCATATCTCGGTTGTACCTTTTTCTCGTTCCTAATATTTTATGGTGGTGTTTTCTCAATTTTATGATTAAGTTTGCCAGAAATTCATCTAAATTCTTAGTCTTAAAAGAACTAGCCACAGATTTCAAAGAGTCATACATTAGCTTATTCTTTCTTAATTTATGGACTGTTCCTTTGGTCTTTACTCTGCTTTTTGCCTTCTTTCCTTTTGTTCATTTATTTTTTTTCTCTCTATTGGAGGATGTCGAGAATTAAGATTGTAAATTTTCAAATCTCCCACACAACTGAAATGCTTCCTTGCACCAATCACTTCCCAGCCTAAGAAAACGTGCCTTGAGGGCAAAGTAAAGCAAGTAACAAAGGCTGTGACGTCAGCTTCCCACACTAGTTCAGAGCTGTGGTGAGCCAGTCTGAGTCTTGAGAAGAATATCCTTCACCTAAACTAGGTTGACTTGAATAGCTCTCACAACAAAGGTGGCAGATAGGTTTCCCTTTTTTCTCCAACTCTTATCAATTGGTAGTGGCTTCTTGAAGTTCTACACCATCGAAGATTCTAAGACTGAAGGAGAATTCAGTGGGACAGTGTGTCATGCTATGTTAACAATGTCATGGGCTTGAGAATGGATTATGGTAGCAATATTTGACATTTCCTAACCTAAAACCAAAGCAAGTCAAGAGGACTTTTCTATCTAATTCTATCCCAAAGATTGAACCCCAAATCTTACTACTTTGATGAGATGAAAGGCCATACTTATTATTTAAAATAAAAGCAGAGATTTGCAAGAAACAGAGCAAGAATAGGACAATGTTTGTCCTGATGCCTATTTTGTACAATTCTTCTGGGACATCCTTGGTAATTTTCCACTTTATGGGACATATAAAGACCCCACCAAATGCAAATCAAAACCACAATGAGATATCACCTCATGTGGAAACAGTATGGAAATTCCTCAAAAACTTAAAAATAGAACTACCATGTGATCCAGCAATTCCACTTCTGTGTTTATATTCAAAGGAAATGAAAACAAAATCTCAGAGATATCTGCATTCCCATGTTCATTGCATCATTATTCACAATAGCCAAGATATGGAAACCTAAGTGTCCACTGACTGATGTATGGATAAAGAAGTTGTGGTAAATATATGTATCTGTTTATCTCACAGAATATTACTCAGCCATAAGAAAGAGAAACAATTCCATTTATAATAGTGTCAAGTAGAATAACATACTTAGAAATCAACTTAACAAAAGAAGTACAAGATTTGTATGCTGAAAACCACAAAACATGAATGAAAGAAATTTAAAAAGACGTCAGTAAATGAAAAAAATTCTTAGGCTCATGGATTGGAAGACTTAATATTGGTAAGATGGCAGATTGGTAATATGTGCAAGCTGCTCTTAAAATTCATATGGAAATTTGAGGGACCCAGAATAATGAAAACCTTCTTGAAAGAGGAACAAATTCAGAGGATTCACACATATCAACTTCCAAAAAAAAAAAATAAAGAGCAACAGTAATCAAGACAGTACGTTACTGGCTCAAGGATATACACATACACCAGAATTGAGAGTCTAGAAATAAACTCTTACATTTTTTGGTCAATTGATTTTTGACAAAGGGGTCCAAATCATCCAATAGGAAAAGAATAGTTTTTTTTTTTTCAACAAACAGTGTTGGGATATCTACCTGCAAAAGAATGAAGTTGGACTCTCCTCACACCATATATCAAAATTAACTGAAAATGGATCATAAGCACAAGTTTAAGAACTAAAACTATAAAATCCTCAGGAGAAAACATAGTGGTAAATATTTGTGACCTTCGTCATGCAAAGCCTTCTTAGATATAACACCAAAAGCACCAGTGACAACAATAACAAAAAAATTGAACTTAATTAAAAATAAAAACTTTTCTGGACATACTGATGGCCAACAAGCACATGAAAAGATGTTCAACATCACTAATTATTAGAGAAATGCAAATCAAAACTACAGTGAGGTACCATCTCACACCAGTCAGAATGGCCATCATTAAAAAGTCTACAAATAATAAATGCTGGAGAGGGTGTGGAGAAAAGGGAACCCTCCTACACTGTTGGTGTGAATGTAAATTGGTACAGCCACTATGGAGAACAGTAGAGAGGTTCCTTAAAAAAACTAAAAAAACAGTTGCCATATGATCCTGCAATCCTACTCCTGGGCATATATCTGAAGAAAATTATAATTTGAAAAGATACATGCACCCCAATGTTCATAGCAGCACTATTTACAATAGCCAAGACATGGAAACAACCTAAATGTCCATCAACAGATGAATGGATAAAGATGTGGTACATATATGCAATGGAATACCACTCAGCCATTAAAAAAGAATGAAATAGGGCTTCCCTGGTGGTGCAGTGGTTGAGAGTCCGCCTGCCGATGCAGGGGACACGGGTTCGTGCCCCGGTCCGGGAAGATCCCACATGCCGCGGAGCGGCTGGGCCCGTGAGCCATGGCCACTGAGCCTGCGCGTCCGGAGCCTATGCTCCGCAACGGGAGAGGCCACAGCAGTGAGAGGCCCGCGTACCGCAAAAACAAAAACAACAACAACAAAAAAGGAATGAAATAATGCCATTTGCAGCAACATGGATGGACCTAGAGATTATCATACTAAGTGAAGTAAGTCAGAAAGAGAAAGACAAATACCATATGATATCACTTATATGTGGAATCTAAAATATGACACAAATGAACTTATCTATGAAACAGAAACAGACTCACAAACATAGAGAACAAACTTGTGGTTGCCAAGAGACAGTGGGCTGAGGGAGGGATGGATTGGGAGTTTGGGATTAGCGGATGTCAACTATTATGTGTAGAATGGATATTGGGACTTCCCTGGCGGCGCAGTGGTTAAGACTCTGTGTTCCCAATGCAGGGGGCCCAGGTTCAATCCCTGGTCCTGGAACTAGATCCCACATGCATGCTGCAGCTAAGACTTTGCGTGCCCCAACTAAGGAGCCCATGTGCCGCAACTAAGACACGATGCAACCAAATAAATAAATAAATATAAAAAGAATGGCTAAACAACAAGATCCACAGGGAACTATATTCAATATCCTGTGATAAACCATAATAGAAAAGAATATGAAAAAGAGTGCATATGTATGTATAACTAAATCATTTTTCTGTATAGTAGAAAGTAACACAACATTGTAAATCAATTATACTTCAATAAAATAAATTTTAAAAAACCGTTTTCTATTTCAGAGGACACTATCAAGAAAGTGAAAAAACCCCCCACATTATGGAGGAAAATATTTGCAAACATGATAAGAGACTTGTATCCAGAACATATAAAAACCTCAAAACTCAATAATAAAATGGCAAAAAACACCAGTAAAAATGGGCAAAGAATTTGAATAGACATGTCTCCAAAGATGTATATATCACCAATAAGTACATGGAAAGAGCTCGACATGATTAGTCATTAAGGAAATGAAAATCAAAAACACAATGAGATATCACTTCATACCCCCAGGATAGCTGTATAATCAAAAAGATGGCTAATAACAAGTGCTAGGGAGGATGTAGAGAAGTTGGAACCCTCATACATTGCTGGTTGGAATGAAAAATGGTGCAGTTGCTTTGGAAAACTGTTTGGCTGTTCCTTGAAAAGTTAAATACACAGTTACCATATGACCCAGCAATTCCAATCCTGGATATGTACCCAAGAGAACTGAAAATACATGTTCATACAAAACCTTGAGCACAAATGCTCATAGCAGCATTACACATGATTTTTTCAAGCCAAAGATTGGAAATAACCCAAATGTCCATCAACTGATAAATGGATAAACAAAATGTGATCTATACATGCAGTGAATTTCTTCTTTCACTCAAAAGATATTTTACAGAACTTTTAAACTTAAAGTTTAAAATTAGTTTCTCTTGCTTTATGCTGAGAGATCATGTTATGATCTGTTCAATGTATAATTTCTTCAACTTATCTTCTGGCAAAATATTAAACGATTATAAATACTTCAGGCACACTGAAAAAGAAGGCATATTGTTTTGGAGCATACATAATTTTGTAAGTGTTGATTAAATCAAACATGCTAATTATACTACTCAGCTCTCTTAATATTCATGTATTGCTTACTTCACCTGTCAGAGAGTGACATATGTTAAATGTCCCAGTACATTTGTGTTTCTGTAATTTTCCTCTTGTGTTTCTATTGTGTTTTGCTCTATATATGACTGTATAGTGTTTATGAGTAAAATCACATGACTCATATCATGTGATTTTACTCATAAACACTACTTTATCATATGATAAAGGTGCACATTTATCAATAAAAGAGTGGTTTTGAGCCTACTTACTGTTTTTTGCTTTAGGTTATATTTTGCCCAGGATTAACCCTTGTTTTCTTTTTCTTTTTATTTCTTGGTAGTTCTTTGCCTATCTTTTTGCTTTCAAGTTTTTTAGCCATTTTGGTTTGAGTATGTTTTATAAACGGCATGATTGCGTGTATATGGGTGTGTGTGCATGGGTGCACTTGTGTTTAACCAGTTTGAGAACAACTGTCTTTTAATAGGGAAGTTTAAGAAGTTGAACCCATTTTCATTATTATTAATATACATGTTGTGATGCTATCTATGCTAAATATATATGTTTTATTTTTATTCTTCATTGTTTTCTATTTTACTATGTTCTGTTTTGTTTATACCTTCTTCAATAACTTTCAAAATTGTTAACTTCATTTCTCAATTTTTTGACTAAATAAATCGCAGAAAAATGGTACATTTAATCATAAACATAAAACCATATGTACATTGAAAAACATCATGAACAAACTAAAGGACAAACAACTGGGAAAATATTTGCAGCAAACATGATCTTTATCTACAATATGAAGAAGTCATAAAAAATTAGTATAATAGTCAAAATTGTATTTAGCTACAAGAAACAGAAAAACCGGGCTTCCCTGGTGGCGCAGTGGTTGAGAGTCCGCCTGCTGATGCAGGGGACACGGGTTCGTGCCCCGGTCCAGGAAGATCCCACATGCCGCGGAGTGGCTGGGCCTGTGAGCCATGGCCGCTGAGCCTGCACGTCCAGAGCCTGTGCTCCGCAACGGGAGAGGCCACAACAGTGAGAGGCCCGCGTACCGCAA
>NW_006797390.1:1198439-1222639 GCF_000442215.2 Lipotes vexillifer
AAAAAAAAAAAAAAAAAAAAGAAAAAAAAAAGAAACAGAAAAACCTACCAAAAATAGCTTAACAAGTAAAAGAACTGTTTTATTCAGGTAAAAAAGATGTCCCATGGGAGTCGGTCCAGGGCTGATACATTGGCTCCAAACATCACCAATGTCCAAGGCATAAGCCTTTGGCTCAGACATCCTCAGCATGCAGCTTTTATATTTTTGTTTTCAAAATGACTACTGTATCTCCCAGTAGTTTGAGAAGGACAAGGCAGAATTTGGAGAATGCACTAGAAGACTTATTTCTCACATCAACAAGGGAGAGCGGAAGTCAAAATTTAGCTTTTGCCCCATCCATAGTAGAGTCAAGTAAGGGAGGATGCAAATGAAGTTTGGATCTGCCAAAATAGAGTGTCTGCCATACAGACATAGAGCAGAAACAGAGAATGCATACATGAAAAGATATAAAAATCATATAAAAGTAATAAACCTCATAGTAATTAAAGCAATTTATGAAAAATTGTTTGGCAGTATTCAAAAAGTTCATTACCCTTTGACCTGTCAGTTTTTATTCTAGGGCTCAACCCTAAGGAAATAACTTTAAACACAAAAATTTATCTTCTAGGCTGTTTATCACAGAGTTGTTTGTTTGTTTTTTTATTGGAGACAAGCTAAATATTTGTCTATGCCAGTTAGCTTCTTCCAGGTTGCAAGGAGCAGATGTATCTTCAGGTTGTCTCAGCTGATGGTTTGTATGGTAAGAACATACAAAAAACAGAAAGAACAAAATAATCTCATAAGCCACAGAGCTGAGGAACAGGCCTCAGAGGCGAGCACTGAAAAGCTATTCTGATAAGAAGCAGCTCTTTCAATCCTGTTATCTTGTCTGTGGCTCTGCAATGCTCTGACATTATGGTGATTCATCTTCTCTCTGCTACCACTTCTCTTTCCACTGCCATCTAACTCAGAGTTTCTAGACCCACTATTAGTTCTCTACAACCCTGTCTGCCTCACTGGTCTCTGCTCACTCTTACTGTTTGGTCTCCTGATAGGTTTCTGGTCCTTAGGCACTCTGATTCAGGGCTAAATGCAGCCAGCATAATAAAGAGATTGAAATTAAACATGAACCACATCAAATTGCTTACAAAAGTGTTTGTTCGGTAAGTGTTAATGTTCTTGAAAGTACTGCTCAGATTCTAGGCTACTGTCTTAAGGTCTTTAATAATTTTATTTCAAGTTTTTGAAGAAGCAAGTGTCAAAAACCAAACTCTGCATAACAAATAAACCAAAGCAGATGAGTTTATTGTAAGGTTTTCGACCTGCAAGCTGAGAAACTCAAGGCTATGGGAGCAGTTCTGAGTTGCTCACAGACTAAGGGATTTTTATGGGATAAATACGGAAGTTATCTGCCTTTTTCAGCTTGTTGGTTACCTAGTGGTCTCCTTTTTTATTTGGGTCAGGGTAGCTGAGTCAGGGGAACAGAAAAGACCAGAGATGGCATGCACAGATTTGGCATTTGGGAATTGGCTGGTGTCCTCTGCTGATTTCTGAGAAGAGCTGTAAATTCCTGTAAGGTTAGGTTAAATTTCCTTTATGTGCCTGCATTGACCATCTACATTTTGCCCTTGATATAAGTGACTCCATTTTAGTTTGGTTCTACACACGGCAGGCTAATTATAGAGCGCTTGGACATACAAAAAAATATAACAATAAATAACCCACAACCCCACAATCCAAAGAAAACTATTTTTGATAATGTGGTGGTTTTCTTAGGGTCCTTTTACCTGGAATAATATTTTTCCTTTTCTCCCATAATCTGAGGGGGAACAATTCTGTTTTTTGAGTAATCAAAGATCAGAGTATTTATGGCCAAACAAAAAAAAATGGACAAATTAAATTACACATTTTCTATAATGTGCAGCATGTGAAACCAAATATGGCCAAAAATGGGAAGCCAAATGCTGTTAGCGTCTTTCCATTTAAAGTACAACCTCGGGCACTCAGTGCCATCCATTTGTTTTCACATAGGCTGACGTGAACCTCACCTCTGCATTGCATATGAAAACAAAGTTTGCCAGGAGAATTCATAATGTAAATAAGATGACTTGGGATATGTCTGACCTGTGTAAGGGCTCTTAAGGATTTGTAAACACTTTAACAGCACTCTCAAGTGTTTATATACTCACTAACTACTAGTGTTCAATGATTCTTATCTGCTCATTAAAGTTCATCAAGCAGAGCAACGAATAGTGAATGAGGAAAAGAGGTTTATGTTCTGAGACATGCTTCTTAATCCAAAACCAAAACATGCTACCTATTTTCTTCATTTTCCTTAATGGCCAAAATAGTGTCTACAGTTACTAAGTAAATATTTGTTTAGTGAAAAGAAACCACTGGATCTTGGAAGCCGCACAAGATGGAGAACGTAACTGAAGGTTTAACTCTTTTGTTGGCTCCTTTAAAAAGCATTCTCTGACTTTCAACAAAGACTTACATTCCTTGACTGTCTTTCTCGTCACACATCACAGCCTATTATTTTGGTTTCTCTATAAGTCTTCCTTAGTAGATGCTAAGCTTTATTATTAGTGTGTTTTCAATTTCTAGCGTAATATTTAGCCCCTTATATTTTCTCAGTGAATGTTGGTTGGTTGAATGAATGCACAACACACAGTTTAGTTAGGACGCAGTAAAATTTTTAGATTTCTAAATTTTGAGACTCACAGTCTTTCATTCTCAAATTTTTTAGGGCCTGCTGATCTGCTTTGGTGAGGTGATGATTTGACTAATGATTATCTAAATTCACTATATTGGGTGAAGCAAGGCATGAAAAGTGTCTTATCAGGAAGCTAAAATAGTTTGCAAGAAAAACCATAGAGGTGAATCTGTTTGTGCGTGGGTAGGCTATACAGTTTAGGGACTGTGTATAGGCACAAAACAAAACCACATTGTATCAACGTTATTGGGTAGAAAAAATTCATTTGGCCACAATTAAGCTATCTATCTTAAAAGATTCTGTAGGACAGACTTATTTTTAATTAGAAAACTTTTCAATCTCTTTCATTCTTTCCAAGTGATAAAGTCTTTATTAAGAATATAAATTTTTAGAGACTTCCCTGGTGGTTAAGACTCCGAGCTCCCAATGCAGGGGGCCTGGGTTTGATCCCTGGTCAGGGAACTAGATCCCACATGCATGCCGCAACTAAGAGTTCACATGCTGCAACTAAAAAAAAAAAAAGATACCGCATGCCGCAACTAAGACCCAGCCCAGCCAAAAAAAAAAAAAAAAAAAAAAAAAAGAGTATAAATTTTTAACAATATCATTTTAACCTCAAGATCTAACATCTGATAATGTTTTTCAAAATTCTTTTCCTAAATTCTCAATACATTTAAACTTCTTATTTGTCACTTTTCACATTTATCAGTCAGTAAAGAGAGAATGTGTATGTTTCCCCACAGAAGAATGAACACTTGCGGGGCCAGAATCATTTTCTTACTCGTATGGTACCACCTTGATCTCTTAATACATTTCTCATAAAGGAGCATGGTAATTTTAACTGAACCAAAATTATCTCAATTCTTTGCAGGAAATCACTATGTCAGAGAAGAAATTGATCCTCTATCTGCTTCAGGTTCTAATACTTTCTGAGATTCTACAGATGCTCACTTCCTTTCTTTTTAGATAAAGAGCAGATTATTTGAGATAATTTCATAGTGAGAAATGAATAAAATGAGGTGCTATGAGTGAGATACCCTGGATTCTAAGAACTCTCTTGACATTGACTCTCTGTGTGACCCTAGATAAAGCACTTAACCCTTCTGGCCTTGTTTCCTTTTTTTTTTTTTAAATTTATTTGTTTATTTTTGGCTGTGTTGGGTCTTCCTTGTTGAGCGCGAGCGAGCTTTCTCTAGCTGTGGGGAGCAGGGGCGACTCTTCTTTGTGGTCCACGGGCTTCTCAGTGTAGTGGTTCTCTTGCCGCGGAGCATGGGCTCTAGGCGTACGGGCTTCAGTAGTTGCAGTGCACAGGCTCAGTAGTTGTGGCTCACGGGCTTAGTTGCTCCGTGGCATGTGGGATCTTCCCGGACCACGGCTCAAACCCATGTCCCCTGCATTGGCAGGCGGATTCTTAACCACTGCACCACCAAGGAAGCCCTGGCCTTGTTTCTTCATCTGTTAAAGTATTTGAATTAGTTGACATTTACCATTCCTTCTAGGTCATTCTATGTGAGCCGATCATTACCTACCTTCTTCAATTCACCTTTGCTCTTCTTACTTATCTTATGGAAACATGTTATTCTTGCCTCCTCCCATACTCAAGTACTATTTTTCTTAAGAAATACCCCTGAGTTCTCTGGTTCTATTACCTGTGAAACTTTCTCCGAGAAATGTTAAGCAAATCACTCAAACTCTCTGGCCTGTAGTATCTTCATCTGTAAAAATACTGGAATGCTAGAGGACCTTCAGGTTTCTCTCAGCTCTGACAATCTCAGCAAGTAACCTTCGTTCCTACTTCCCCAAGAAGAGAGATGTTATCTGGCGATAAGACTTTAACTTCCGGTTTCTGAAGTCATACATTTAGCTACATCAACTTAATCTCTGGAGTTAAACCTCTAGCTGGGTTCCACCAAAATAAACAGACAAATAAAACTGGACTGGAAAGGCATACAATTGTCATACAATCCAACAAATCCTTGTAGGACTGCAAAAAAGCAGCAAACACAAGGTGAGACATTAGGACTCCAGCTAAGTTCTAAGACTGTGCCCCCAGTGTCTTAAGAAGATCACATCCTTGGAGACGCTACTGAAATTTAAATAAAATACAGTAATTGAGGCATGACTGCAGATAAATTATGTCAGTAAGTACATATTAATGGTTGTGATTAAGCATTTTTGTCCTAAAAACCCCAGCTGCATACTATTAGAACAGAACTGGCTATTCAGCACACAAATTAACAAAGAAATGATATGGTTGACTTGCTTTAAGTTCTTTTTTGTAAGCTACCACACTGGAGCTCTAAATTAAGTAGATTTAAATGTTGTCTCATTTAGTAAAGCCATTTGTAGCTCAAAACAATAACCACCCAACAAATTTTCAGTTTTAAATAGTTGAATTTTTATTCCACTGATTTTTGTGTATAGACCTTGTATGATATTTTGATTTAGATGAATAAATCTGTCAATCATTTAGATTAAATGATTAAACAAATTTAGAAAGGTTGCTAAGATCATTAAAACAACAGCTCTGCTTTTTCTTAAGTATTCAAAACCACAATCACTGGATCACAGAATTTCAGAGTTGAAGGGAACATGTAAGGACCATTTACTGCTATTTCCTTGTTACACAGAAAAGAGAACTCAACTCCAGATTGGTTTAGTGACTTACTCAAATGCACTGAACTACGCTTTCAGTCAAAGAAGTGAATCTGCTGCAGGAGAGTTGGGAAACCCTCTAGAATGATGCAAATCAAATTATCCCTGGGATGGTGGGTGAGAGGAACATAGCACATGGTGATTTGATGAGGATGTACTCTCCAGGTAAAGAGACAGTGGAAAACACTCTCAAATGAGGCACTGGAAGAAGTGAAAAAGAGGGAGGAGCTCCAGAGTCTGGCCATAAAGATGGACTGAGCAAGGGGTCTCCAGCTGTACTGCTGAAGTCAAGAGCATGGAGGAACAACTGGCAAATAGGCAGTGAACAGTAAGTGTACAGATGGAGAATCAATTACCACGTGGGGCCATGAATAAATGACACTGGTCAGTTTTAATTTTATTTTTTGGACTCGCAGTATTTGGAAACTCTTCTTCCATTTGGGTGTTTCTAATCATATGAATCTTGGTCCCCAGAAGCTGAAAAGTCTAATTACTTTTTTCCCAGTCCTGTGGCTGTCAGGATGTGGATGCATGGCCCTGCTCTATTTGTATTTTTTTTTTAAGTAAATCTCTTTGTAAAAGATATGTTAGCAAAACGTTGGGTTGAGAGTATAATAGATGAGGGAGTTATCTTGTGCTTGCAAATGTGTTATAATTCCTCACCTACTGCCAAGTTCTCCTTAAGTCATCTAAGGATTGAGTGGGTCACAGGCTTTCCGCACTCCACGGAGGGAATTTCTGAAGTAACACTTCCAGTCTCTCTCTGATCCCTCCCTGGCTCCTCCCCCAGGGGCTGAGTGTGTGGGCTCAGCCCCTTTCCCTCTTTTTTTGGGGATGTGCTGTTTGAAGAGTGCGTGTTCTTACTAGCTCTTGGCCATGCAGTGAGCCTGTGGCCCAGTCTCTGTCTTTGGGTCTGGCTTGCTATTTTAGAAAGTTAATTCATTTCATTCAATTCAGAGGACCATTAGAAAGCCCACCTGGCTCATATTTAAGGCAACTTCTCTAAGTAACTTTATTAGTATTAAACGTGATATTTTGATGTCTATATGCCTTACTCTTATATCTTAATTAGTTTTGAATTCAGACAGGTGTTGTGTACGACCCCACTAAAACCTCAACACATTGTACCACCTCTAATCATTTAAAGTTAGAGCCCAGCATTGTTTACAAGGGCCAAGATCTGGAAACAACCTAAGTGTCATGGATAGATGAATGGATAAAGCAGATGTGGTATGTATATATAGAATATATATATATGGAATATTACTCAGCCATAAAAATGAAATCTTGCCATTTGTGACAACATGAATAGATCTAGAGGGTATTAGACTAAGTGAAATAAGTTGGACAGAGAAAGAAAAATATTGTATGATTTCACTTTCATGTGGAATCTAAAAAACAACAAAACAAACGAATAAGACAAAAGGGAAACACTCAGAGATACAGAGAACAAGCTGGTGGTTGCCAGAGGGGAGGAGGGGGGGAGATGGGTGAAATAGGTGAAGGGGATTAAGAGGTACAATCTTCCAGTTATAAAATAAATAAGTCACAGAGAGGTAATATACAGGATAAGGAATAAAGTCAATAATATTGTAATAACTTTGTATGGTGACCAATGGTTACTAGACTTATTGTGGTGATCATTTCATAATGTATTTATATGTCAAATCAATATGTTGTATACCTGAAACTAACATAACACTGTGGTCAACTATATTTCAATTAAAAAAATAAGGTTAGAACCTTACACAAAATGCCTTTAGGCATTAGGTGGCAGGCTTATTTTTCACTACCCTATGTGTTTCTCAGCCTGACCCGCAGGTGACAGCTTTAAGCTACAAAGCTAGTCCCATTCTAAGTACACTCCAGCTTTGCTCACTGAAATGTGGTCTAGGAGAGGAGTGCTACTGACATCTTGGAGAGCTTGTTAGAAAAGCAGAATCTCAGATCTACAGGATCAAAATCTGCATTTTCACAAGTCCCCCTGCTTGGGTTGTGTGTATGTTAAAGTGAAGACACACAGAATCATGGAACGCTTTGTGTGCCCCCTTCCATGCAGACTATTCACAGAGACTGATTCTCAGTCACTTCATCTCTGCATCAACTCCTCAAATAAACAACTGAGCAGTATTTGTAACATCTGTTGACTCATCCAGAGCCAAGGAAAACCACTCCAGTCGTTTGTCTTGTTTTTTAATTGATTATTGCTGTCGCTCCCAACACCTTCAACTCTGCCAGCAACTGTTGTCACCAAAAGGCTAAGAGTCTTGAGGAAGTTTATTTTCTCTGGACACATTCCTTTGGCTGCTACAAACAAACATGAGTTAATTAATTTGCTGTTCGTGAATGGCTTTCCTTGCTTGGTTAACAAATGTGTCACTCAGAATCTTACTTTGATTGCAGTCCTACCTTCAGGGACTTTTGTGTGTGTGTGTGTTAGAATCCTGCTAGATGAGAAATTCCCTTTAAAATTTAAGTTTGTTCCCTGGCCATTGCTCTCCTGAGTTGGAAATACTTCGATGAGAGCTTAATCTGATAATGTCCGTGTACAGTATATTCTTTTAGCACAGCTGTAATATCATCATAAACACAAGAACAAAATAATCCTCACTTCACTGTGCCTTCAGAGTGTGACATCTGAAGCCATGATTGTCCGTCCTGGAATAGACCACTGAGTTTTACCTATAGATGGTCTGGCAAGAATGGGAAGGGGGAAAGCCAGGTCTTTTCCCACCCTGTTGGAATTATGGTAAGACCAATAGAGGGACAGGAGGGAGGTGCCTGAGAGCAGACGTTGCGGTGTGATTTCCTGTCTCCTAGCTTTGGTCCACAGAAGTGAGATGCAATAGCTTAGAATGATGTCACCAAGGGCAGGATAGGCTCCAGCCTCCCATCATCAGCCACCTGCCAGTTTTCACCTCGCCCATCCTCACTTCCTCCTGTTTGAGGACACTGCCTTCCAGGCTGCCTTGTGCTGAACTGAGGTACAGCCGTGCAAAGCAGACTTGTTGATCCAGCATGATCAGACAGAGGGGGTTCCTGAGGTTTCACTTCCCTGCACTGCCCTAAACCCCCATGTAGTGTGGATAGTATCAGCCAAGCCAAAAGAACACAGGGCACAAGTTCACCAGCCACAGATCTCAGCATCAGATCCCCGCAGGGAGCCCAGTGGCCAGAGGGAGAAGCCTGGGGAGAAGCTGATGTCAGCCAGCACATGCCAAGGACCGTCGCGAGACCAGGGGCCCCTCATGCCTCTCCCCAGAGCTATTCATAACCGAGAATTTTCTACAGGGATTGTGTACGTTACTAGAGCAAACTAAGCTTTAAGTCAGAACCTGACTCCCCTATCCCTACTAATCAGGAGGCAGGGGTTTGTGAAGGGAACCAGAATAGATAAAACCAAATTAAATTATTATATTTCCTCACAAGTGGTACTGTGATACAGGATATGTGACTTTGCTTATGGACTGTCTTCAACAGGCTGACACACCTGGGAGATTCCCTTTCTGATCCTTAAACAAAAAAGCTTGCCCATTGCCCCCCTCTGTTTAAGGGAGCTTGTTGAAGCCCCGACTTTCCAAACATTCCTGACCTGCTCTCTCCTCCTGCATCTCAGTGGTGGTTTATACTCTCAACATTACATGTGCAGGCTGTCCTGGCACCTCTGTCACTATAACAAGGACAAAAACACACAACTTCCCAGCAGCCGCATTCTTAGAGATTTACCCAAAGGAATTCAAAACTTATGTTCACACAAAAACCTATATGCAAAATGTTTGTTTCAGCTTTATTTATAATCTCCCAAACCAGGGAGCAACCAAAATGACCTTCAACAGGTTAATGGATAATCAAGTTGTGGTACCTCCATATAATGGAATACTGTTCAGCTATGAAAAAGAATGAGCTATTTATTGATTCACACAACAACATGGATGGATTTTTTTTTTTTTTTTTTTTTGGGTATTTATTTATTTTTGGCTGCATTGGGTCTTTCTTGCTGAGTGCATGCTTTCTCTAGTTGTGGCGAGCAGGGGCTACTCTTCATTGCGGTGCGCAGGCTTCTCATTACGGTGGCTTCTCTTGTTGTGGAGCACGAGCTCTAGGCACGCAGACCTCAGCACTTGTGGCATGCGGGCTCAGTAGTTGTGGCTAGCAGGCTCAGTAGTTGTGGCTCACAGGCTCTAGAGCGCAGGCTCAGTAGTTTGTGGCGCACAGGCTTAGTTGCTCCGCGGCATGTGGGATCTTCCCGGACCACGGCTCAAACCCATGTCCCCAGGAAGGCAGACTCTCAACCACTGCGCCACCAGGGAAGCCCAACACGGATGGATTTTAAATGTATTTTGCTGAGTGAAGGAAGCCAGACTACAAAGGCTACGTGTTACATGATTCCATTTACATGACACTCTAAAAAAGGCAACACCACGAGGATAGAAAACAGATGCCAGGGGTTGACTACAAAGAGAATTCATGGGGGAATTTTTAGGGTGATGGAACTGTTCAGTATGATTCAGAGTTGGTAGATAAATGACTGCATTTATCAAAATCCATAGAACTGTACATCACAAAGAGTGACCTTTATGTATACAATTATAAAACATCCACCAGGATGCTGGGGATCCCAGGATGGAGAGTAGACTTTGATGAATGAATCCCACTGCATTACAAGTGGATTCCCTATGAAGGGAATGGGGGAGAAGGAGCTCACCTAAGTGACTTTGGAAACTGCTGCTCGGACTTGTAAGGCCGATGGCAAAAGGAGCTGTATGTAACCACTGTACTCCAGATGGTAAATCTGTTTCTCACGGAGGTGTGAGTTGGCAATTCTGAAACTGCTTTACATGTAAAGTAAGTAATAATAATGGACACAGGAGTAAATGGACGGTGGATAATGGGGCCAGGTCTTTCACCATCTGAGAGGGAAGTTATAGATGAGCAAAGGGGGGACACCAGAAGGACCCCTGTGACACCAGAGTCAGGGGTATGAACTTGTATTTAACTTATATATTTGATATGTATATTCATATTTAAGTTATAAATACATATATAGGTTGTATATAGTGTATATTGTATGATATATATATATTCACAGACATAGAAACAATAATGCATATATATATAAACATGGATTAATATAGTTTATATGTATTATTTATGATATATATAATAAATATAGAAATAATAGATGTGTCTCTTATTATATAATAAATGATAATAGATATGTGTATATGTATAAACATGGGTCAATATATTTTTTATGTATTACTTACATTTTATATATTATGCTTTTTGCATATTATATGCATGCTATATTTCTATCCTGTAATTTTTTTATTATGTATATTCTAGCTCTGTTCCAGAGAAGGCCTAGAAGCAGTGACACCCAGTGTGAGATTGCCAGATAAAATACAGGATACTCAGTTAAATCTGAATGTCAGATAAATAATAAGTACACATACATACACCCTGTAACTGAGGAAAATATCTTTTGAGGGATGTGCAAGGAAACCGAAGCTGGTGGCGGGCAGACTGGTGGGAGGAGGGTAGCCTTTTAATTATGCACGTGTTTCCTCTTCACAAAATAAACAATTCTACAAAAATTTAAGCGGCAAAACCTTGTTAGTAACTTAGTAAATAAATAAAATTGGGAAAAAAACAGACTGCCTTACTTGTAAAAATTTCACTGCTTTTTAGAGAAACCACTTAAGCCCTTGTATAACTGTTTTGTAAGTCCACCTTTCTCTTTCCCCGAGCAGGTCTTCTCTGCCCTTCTGCAGATGGGCTGCTGGTCTTGGGCAACACAACATTTCCTTCCCGTACCCGCTTCTTCCCAGGGGAGTGTAGGGGAAGGGTGGTGTGCTGACAATCTGGGGGCAGAGACAGGAGGAGGGCGTGCTCCCTGGGGTGATGGCTGTTTCTCACTTTAATCAATGTCTCCTCCTGAGTTAGAGGTGAGAATGTTATTCTCAGCTGTTGACACAGGAAAATCCTTTAATTAAACTCAGCCTGGCTACCTGTGCCAGTCATCACAGGCCAGCAACAAGGCAACATGCTTGAAACGATTTAGAGGAAATCTTCTTTTAATGGAGGGAATAATTAACCTGTGCAATTTACTGTTACAGAATCTCATAGAAACAAGGTAGCTTATTATAATGAAAAAAAAAAAGAAGAAAGAAAGAAAGCTTTCAGCTCTGCTCTGGATAAGAATAGCCTCCACAGTGACACTGCAAAGCTGGGTGAAGCTTCCCAGGTCTCTAGAGGCATATGGTAATTGTCAGGAAGGAATGCTGAGGTCAACGAGGAATTTCCTCGCACTGCGCCCCGTGCAAAAGCCAGCAGACCAGAAACACTGCAGGAGGGGGTGGTCTGCCTTTTGCAGCAGCAGGCTGCATTCCTAAAAGAGAGGAAACAGTGCAACAAAACTTCTCTTCTGGTTCAGACTTGCCACAATAAGAAGACCAGCCAAGACTTGGTCAGCAGGCTGGGCCAACAGACCCTGTCTTAGCAGCTGCCCACAGAACTGAACGGGGTTGGAAAGTCATTAGGGAAATGGAGCATAACAGCCCACCTCTCTCTTCTGCATCCAGGTCAGCAAACATGGGGCGTGAACCAACTTTCCTGCTGCTTAGACTGACGCTCTCCTCATGAGAGACTTCTACTTAGAGGCTAACGCCCTCAGTTTGACATGAAAGTTACAGGGCTGACAAGTACAGTTCACAATTCCTTTACTTCGGTCTTGTTTCCTGAACTGCAGGAAATAAGGAAGAAAGATGTCTACTTTATGAGGCCTTAGGGGAAAATTTAGAAATTCTCTGCATTCATGTCCCCCTTCTTGGCTCTCTTAAGTGAAGGAAGAGCTTCCTAATTTAGTGTCAGATCTAGCTGCCTCGATAAGGATTGGCTGAACTGGACATCTTGCGCTAGCTTGTGGGCAAGAAGAAAAACACTTAGAGAAAACCCTCCCCCATGTAGCTCAGAGAATTCACTGTCTGCACCATCCCTTTAAAACATCATCATCATCAACAACAACAAGAAAACCAGGTCTCTGGTACTGTGGTGAGCTTCAGCCCGAGTCCCACGGGCACTTTTTCCTTCTCTGGCTTGGGTTGGGGAGAATGGAGGTGACTGTTCAGAAGCAGTAGGGTGTTCCTTTAATTGCTATTTGTCAGTCAGCGCTTTTACACGATTTCCCCTTGTTTGCTGCTGACTCTTGAGGTTATGCAGCATTGTGCTGTTGATTATACGCAACCGTGTGTGCTCTGTCCCCTACAGCTTCCTCTTTGCTGGTGAAAAAAGAATAGTAATTGTAAATGGGAGAGCAGCTCTAACAAGCATGGAGGAAACTCTTCCATAGCTTCATGCTTACTCACCTGTGAGGGCTCTGCCTTCTGTGTTAAGACTTAGGTAATCAGTCATCCTCTCCACCTCGGGATATTGGAAAGAACTGGGCTTGACATCAAGGGACCTTGGTGTGCATCCTGGCTTTGCCACTTGTGTTATTAGGACAAATTACTTAACATCTCTAAGATTCTGTTTCACTCTCTATAAAATGTCATTAAAAATGGCTATCAGGGGCTTCCCTGGTGGCGCAGTGCTTGAGAGTCCGCCTGCCGATGCAGGGCACGCGGGCTCGTGCCCCGGTCCGGGAGGATCCCACATGCCGCGGAGCGGCTGGGCCCGTGAGCCATGGCCGCTGACCCTGCGCATCTGGAGCCTGTGCTCTGCAGCGGGAGAGGCCACGGCGGTGAGAGGCCCGCGTACCGCAAAAAAAAAAAAAAAAAGGCTATCAACAAAGATATTGTGAGAAATAAAGGAATTAAAATTCCCGCCAAATACCATTTTCTCATTAAGTGCTTGTTGAATCTGAAGGATATTGCCTGAATCCCACCATCGTCAATTATCATTCTTAAGTATCTGGATATGTTCTTCCCAATGACAGAGTGTCTGACCACTAAAGGTGCCCAGTGGAAGGGAATACCCCCCAACAGAGATGCTGAAGTCAGTTTACAAAGAGTTTTGAAATATTCATTAGGAAAAGGTTAGTGATAAAAGAAAGGGATTATTCAGGGAGCACACAGTATGTCACTTCTTATACGTGTGACTTATAAACACTCAATAAGGAATCAGTTCCACTATACCATTCGGTACTTCTATGTTCAAGTGTTAACAGAACATAGAACAGAACATTTTGTATTAGCATACAAAAATGACACAGAAGTTTTTCTATCTGCTTATAGCTTGATGTGTTCTTTTAATTCTCATCCATTTTGATCAATCTCATGGAAACTTTATTTTCAAATTCTAAAAAACCATTTCTCTTTAACATCCTTGAATGGCCTTTGACATAAGCGATTAACATCCCCTTTCTCTCAAAACAATATTCATCTGAACACATTTGGCTAAAAACATGTGAACCTCTAAATAAGTTTCACTTCAGATAACACAGAAAATCACACAGGATTTGCATACTTCATGTCAAAGGGCCTTGGAATTTAGTAAAGAGAATAAAAAATATTTGTGACTTTCACTTTAGCCTGCCTTCCTCTGATCTCTAATTTCCTAACCCAGATGTTAAAGACACAGGAACACCATTGCCTGAGGGGGACAACTACTCGTTCTTTCCCGGTGCCAGCCCGGTTGCCTCAAGCACAGGGACATCTGTACCCATGCTTTTTGAGCTTTCTGCCCTCTCACCACCTCTCCTTGAAAAGCCTAAGCACGGACATGCGTTCATGGGCTCCATCTAGTGGTCACACCTCAAATCACCTAAAAGTTGAGAACATTTTGTCGGTGGATGAATGACATTTAATCCACCCCCTGTTTTGACATATGGGAAATCTAGACCTAAAGAGGTGAGGCAAAACATTCTCTTCTATTTTTATTTTTTTGGTTGTCATTTCTCTTTAATCTCCTTTAATCCAGACTAGTTCCCCCTGCCTTTTTTAATCATTTAAGATACACCTACATTTAATTTATTTGTTTCAAATTTTAAGTTTTTTCCTGGGCTAGCAATACATGGTACAATAATCTCTCATAATGCTGGGCAGCAGCAGCCCAGCAGCCAGCCACAGCTCCCAGTTGGCCACATGATCACGAAGGTAAACAATCCATACATTTACAACCATTCTGTACCCGTGCAGTAGTGAATTAACCACAGGAAATAGTCAACACTTTACACCTTTATTTTAAACATCACTAAGGAAAAAAAAGTGCTGCCATTTATAACTGTAAAATGTCATCAACTGTAAGATGAACCTTGCTAAATGCTGCATTTTTTTTAAATGGAAGTACAGCTGATGTACAATGATGTGTTAGATTCAGGTGGAGGCAAGGCATTCTTGTCACACAGCGGACAGCTGGTTAGCGGTGGCACTGGGGCTGGAGCCCCCACACCTGACCCCAGCCACATTCCCTGTGCTCCCCTCCTGCCCGTCCCTCCTCCCCTGATGGCACTGAGGTAGGCGTCGTACAGTACTGCTTAACAGTATGTATCCTCCAGGAACTTAAACATCTGATGTTCAGTTCTGATGTAAAAATAAGCCAGAAACATAAAAATGAATATCTGAAATGATTATAAGTATAGCAATAGAAAAGACTGTATACTTCCACTGTATGAACTGTAAAGATTACTATGCTTTAAAATTCGATGATAAGATTTGTTGAATCAATGAAAGACAGCAGATTTCAGTGAAGGAAGAGTCAATGGAGGAGATGGAATTCCATTAGCATCTTGATTACGGAGGAGTGGATAAGATGGAGGAAATTCCTGGGATAGGACATTCCAGGAACACTGGAAGAGAATGACCAAAAAAAGTTGGTTGGATTCCCAAGGCAGGAATCAGGAATTTTTAAAATAATTTTTTCTATTTGATTTATTAATAGAGTTTTAATGGGCGCGGTGTAAGTTTTGACATATGCTTACACCAAGGAAGTCATTACCACAATCAAGACAATGAACATATCTGTTACCCCCCAAAGTTTCCTTGTGTCCTTGTGTAATTCTAATTCTTTCCTCTGGCCCCTCCCCACTCAGACAACCAGTGATCTGCTTTCTGTCACTATAGATGAGTTTGCACTTTCTAGAATATTAATTCATTAAAAAATTTTTTTGTTTTAAAATAATTGCAAATGTATAGAAAAATTGCAAGAGTAGCATGAGAACTTCCATATATCCTTCATTCAAACTCCCCAGTTGTTAACATTTTACCTCATTTGTCTTATTGTTCCATCTGTATACTTATACATAGTATTGTTACTTTTTTCTGAACCAGTTGAGAGCAGTTGCAGACATGATATCCATCACCCTTTATTACTTCAGTATGTATTTCCTTAAAACAAGGACACCTATTGGGCTTCCCTGGTGGCGCAGTGCTTGAGAGTCCGCCTGCCGATGCAGGAGACGCGGGTTCGTGCCCCGTTTCGGGAAGATCCCACATGCCGCGGAGCGGCTGGGCCCGTGAGCCATGGCCACTGAGCCTGCGCGTCCAGAGCCTGTGCTCCGCAAATGGGAGAGGCCACAACAGTGAGAGGCCCGCATAATGCAAGGAAAAAAAAAAAAAAACAAGGACACCTATTTAACCAGAGTGAAACCATGGAGACCAGGAAATAAATATTGCTGTAATACTGCCATCTGATCTATAGGCCCCATTCAAATTTCTACAGTCATCTCAATAATGTGCTTTATAATTTCAGAATCCAACCTAGGATCATGTGTCGTACTTAGTCATTAAGTCTTTTGTAGTCTCCTTCAATCTGGAATATTTCCTCATTCTTCCCTTGTTTCTTACAACTTTGACATTTTTTAAAGAGAGCAGGCTAATTACTTTGTAGAATGTCCCTCATCTCGGGTTGATCTGATGTTTTCTCATTACTAGATTCGAGTCATGCGTTTTTGGCAGGAATTTCATGGAAGTAATGCTGTGTTTTCTCAGTTCATTGGGAGTAACTTAATGTCAATTTATCCTGTCACTGATAATCTTTTTTTATCACGTAAGATGGTGCTGGCTAAGTTTGTCCACTTTAAAGTTAATTAGTAAGTATTTTGTACTTTTAAATAATCAGGTAAATATTTGCGGGATCTGTTTTGAGACTATGTCCATATCCTCATCAAATGCCCCCTGTGAGTTTTAGCACCCAATGATGATTATACCTAAACTAGTTATTACTGTGATGGTTGCCAAGTAATGATTTTCTAATTCCATCATTTCTTCTATACTTATTGGTTGGCATTCTGCTATAAAGTGGAGGTTTCTCTTCTCCCTCATATTTATTTATTTGTGTATTTCTATCAGTATGAACTCATGAATTTTTATTTTTTTCCCTGATAGATTATAATCAGTATCATTATTTATTTGGGGGTTCAAATCATCCCAGCTCTGGCCAGTGGGAGTCCCGTTAGGCTGGCTCCTGTGTCCTTTGGGCATGTCCTCATAGCTCTCTGAGTGCTTCTTTACTTTCTGGAACAACATTTCCAGACTCATCATCTTGTTCTCTTTCTGCCCTAACCCTGGAATCAGACATTTCTCCAAGAAGGCAGAAACTGAGATTTGGATGCTGGGATTTCAGCGCAACTGGGGTGTCATTGCTTCTAAGCCCTCTTGGTGCCCACAGCTACGAAATATAACACACTTATCTGTTCATACCTATTTCCATATCTATCTATCTATCTATCTATCTCCCTACCTACCTACCTACCTACCTATCATCTATCATGTAATCTATCTTAAACCATGACTTCAAACTGATATCTTCAATTCCAATCCAATACCACAGTTTCTCCTTTGCACATTCGTAACACCTTTCTCCAACAGTGAGAAATTGCCCTGCCATCCCCCATACATTTACTTCCTTCCTTAATCCTCTTGCGTGACGCCCTTCTCCCCGCTGCACCAGCCTTGTCCCTAGCCCTAGTGCACCAGCTCTGAAGAGGGGACGGTCGGTGAAACACAAATTTTTCACTCTTTGCTCATTTCTCTCTTTTCAATATTACTCAAATCCATTCTCTCCCCTCAGTTCTACTTCCACTGCCCAAGTTCAAGCCTGTAACAAGTGCTATTATTTCTGGTTCTGCTCCTGAAGATCTATCCTGCAAATAGCAGTCCGCATGATCTTTCAAAACATGACTATGTCTGGTATTCCTCTCCTTTGAACTCTCCTCGTTGCCCACAGAGTTAAGTGAAGCTCTCCTACGTTACCGTGACCTGGTCCCTGTCCGCACCTCCACTCTCATGTTTGCCTCTCCCTCCCTCGTCCTTTCAGTAGGGATGAGTTTTTGCAGTTGTTTGCACACACCATGTTCCATTACTATCATTTCTGCAGCATGCCCCAACCGCTTTCCCCAATTCACCCTTATAAACCCTGCTCAGGTGCTTCTGCCTCTAAGAAACTTTTCTTGGCACCCTTTTTCAATAGTTAATTACTCCTTTCTACTAGTCCTATTTCTTGTACACACGTTTATTATTGCATGTGTGACTCTCCACTATTTTTATTTGTTTACGTGTCTGTTTGTCCTACCAGGTGACCAATCCAGAGGACAGGAATAGACTCATTTGCCATTGTGGTTCCAGTATCTAGCATAGTTTCTGCCGTGTGCTATACACTGATTATATGCTTATTGCACTGAAAGAGAAGTTTTGTTTTTTTGGTCTAGGAAGAGTGGAGAAAATGATGTGCTTTAGTTATCATAACTAAACACCTGCATAACAAAACACCTTAAAATGTAGTGGCTTAACACAATTTCACATCACATGAAGTTTATTACTTCACATGATTCTGGGGGTTGATTGGGCAGTTCTGCTTCATGTGGTACCGGCTGGGGCACTGGGGTGGCTGGAAGATTTTAATGGCCTCGCTTCTCTGGCTGGGTGTTCGTGCTTGTTGCTGGCTTGTCGCTCCACCCAGCTGATGCTGTCAGTCAGGCATCTCAGTCTTCTTCAACAAGGGCCCCTTCATGTGGCTGCTTGGGCTTGCTCCCAGCATGAGGGCTTGGTTTCAACAAGGAGCATTCCAAGGAGACAAGTCCCATACAAAAGCTTATCAAGAATCCATTGCATTTGGCAAGCGATGTCAACTTGAGAGGGTACCACACAAGGGCATCACACAGAGAGTGGCTCACTGGGGGAATCAAAGTAACAGTCTACTATGGGGAGATGTTAGATCCTTTTGAGTATCATAATAGAAGGCATTGAATTTCTGAGGAGGAGGGTTTCTTTTGGCTACGCCACACAGCTTGTGGGATGTTAGTTTCCTGATCAGGGATTGAAACCGGGCCCCCCGGCAGTGAAAGCGCCGAGTCCTAACCACTGGACCGCCAGGGAATTCCCATGAGGAGGATTTTAAATGTGAGAAAATAATGCAATGGGAACTCAATGCAATATCTTGAAGAGAGAATTACCTTGGGTCAAAAATAACGGAATCTCTGCAAATACGAAATCTGGCACCCACACCTGACACTTTACTTTCAATAGATTAAATTCATGATGCAGCAATTGGAGCCAGCAAACTGTAATCTATATTGGAAGTTAGTTATCTAACCCAGTATTTTTTTAAAAATTAGTGACAGAAGTATTATTTCGAATAGATGCTTCTAAGAAAAATAAAACAGAAACAGGTAAGGCAAAACACTCAGGGTTATTTCACTTAAAGTTGGGGTATTTGGGGTTCTCCCTATTTTCATGTATTTGTGGCAATTTTCATAATAAAAAATAAATAATAAAATACAATTTAAAATCCATTTTATAAAGTAAGACACACAGAGAAAGGTTGCTGTGAGCCAATGTTTGAAGCTTTGCCCACTCCATTCTCTCTCATGACTGTCTGCCGCTACCCCTTCTGTTGGCATCCCCCAGAGACCTCCATTCTTCAGATACCTTCTAGGAAGTCAGGGCAGCCACGGATCATATTTCGAAAACTGTTGACCAGACTGACTAGAAGATACCCTAGAAGATGCAGGTCTGTATTTTGATCTGGTCCTCCTAATATTGATTTAAAAAACTAAGTAGAGGGCTTCCCTGGTGGCGCAGTGGTTGAGAGTCCGCCTGCCGATGCAGGGGACGCGGGCTCGTGCCCCGGTCAGGGAGGATCCCACGTGCCGCGGAGCGGCTGGGCCCGTGAGCCATGGCTGCTGAGCCTGCGCGTCCGGAGCCTGTGCTCCGCAACGGGAGGGGCCACAACAGTGAGAGGCCCGCGTACCGCAAAAAATAATAATAATAAAAAACTAAGTAGAATCAGTGGTGCTGCCTCTCTGTGTCCTCTCTGCCCGCCCCCCGCCCCCAACCTGGCAGCCACCCAGGAGTCTACTGCTCTCTGCACTTACTGCTATCGTGAACACAGGAAACAGCGTGGGTACCTTCTGATTTCTGATTGAGGATGTGGAAAGTGATGCTGCAGGGATCAAAAGTAGAGAAGCTTCTAAGACATTTGAGAAACTGCATTCCCAAGACATTTGCTAAGTGGACTCCAGCAGAAACTGCAGCAGTAGCAGCAGCAGTGGCCCCCAGAAAAATCCAAAGACGTGTTAGTCTGTGCAATTTTTAAAAATAAATTTATTTTATTTCTTTCTTTTTGTCTGCGTTGGGTCCTTGTTGCTGTGTGCGGGCTTTCTCTAGTTGCGGCGAGTGGGGGCTACTCGTCGTTGCGGTGTGCGGGCTTCTCATTGCGGTGGCTTCTCTTGTTGCAGAGCACAGGCTCTAGGCACGCGGGCTTCAGTAGTTATGGCACGCAGGCTCAGTAGTTGTGGCCCACGGGCTTAGTTGCTCCACAGCACGTGGGATCTTGCCGGACCAGGGCTCGAACCTGTGTCCCCTGCATTGGCAGGTGAATTCTTAACCACTGCACCACCAGGGAAGCCCAGTCTGTGCAATGTTAATGCCGTTGTCCTGTGAATACTTTTGCAAAGAAGGCTGGAGGCAGGTGGCTCCCCACCAAGGGCACTGAGCTGGGGGGAGGGGAAGGGTAGGAAGCTATGCATTTTGTACTGCAGGCTTATCAAGAGTCGTGATGTTTCCTGTGTTAAGGGAGCTGTGTGGTCTCCGTGGAGCATGAAGAAGACTTTTTAAACTTCTTGATCATCATTGAGTTAATGCTAGTTCTAGTCATCTCATCATACATTTACTGTGTCCTTACTGTGTTCTGGGCTTCCTGCTTAATCTTTGGGAGCTCACAGAGAGGAGTAGGGCTGCCTCTGTCCTGAAAATGCTCACAGGCTGCCGTGTGCTTGGGATCAAGGTCGGCTGAGTAAATACCCATTAAACATACGAAGCGGACACTTGGGAAACTAGAAAAGCAGAGAAACAAAGTTTTGTTTTGCTTAAAACAATATGTTTTCCTCCCAAAGCATAAAAGCTCTAATTGTAGAAACTATGCATGTTATAATTTAATTTTTAGGAAAGCAAAATATTTTTAAGATTTGTAGTTTTCAGGCTTCCCTGGTGACGCAGTGGTTGAGAATCCGCCTGCCAATGCAGGGGACCCGGGTTCAAGCCCTGGTCTGGGAATATCCCACATGCTGCGGAGCAACTAAGCCTGTGCGCCACAACTACGCTCTAGCCTGCACTCTAGAGCCCATGAGCCACAACTACGGAGCCTGCGTGCCATGACTACTGAAGCCTGCGTGCCTAGAGCCCGTGCTCCACAGCAAGAGAAGCCACCACAATGAGAAGCCCGCGCACCATAACTAAAGAGTAGCCCCCCCTCACCGAAACTAGAGAAAGCCTGCATGCAGTAACAAAGACCCAACGCAGCCAAAAATAAGTTTAAAAAAAAAGTGAATCTGCATAAAAACATAAATCTACCATAAAAAAAAAAAAGATTTGTAGTTTTCACCATGTCTCTGTAGTGGGTGTGAAAAATATGCACAGGAATAACTCTAACACAAGACAGCATGTGATGGATACCATAAGAAGGCGCCAAAGTGCCAATGTATTCAGAGACAGAGGGACCACAAAGTCTTTATGGAGGAGGTGGTGTTTGAAGTGGACTTTGATGGGTAGATAGAAGGGGTTGGAGCACATGGTCTCTAAATCCATTCAAATTCCTTACTGCTGATTTGTGTGGGTGTGGGTGGGATGGACAAGGGTGCTCCAGACAAAGGGACCACTTTGGGATCAGAGAGGCATGCTGGGGGATTGGAGCGCTCCCTGGTGCCTGGAGAAAAAGGCACATGGCAGGGTAAAGGATCTCAGGGCTCAGCCTGGTTTAGTTTGGCTGCAGCAGGAAGGCTTCCTTGGACCTCCTTTACTCTCCTCAATCCCAGGCCCTACTTCCAACAGGAAAGTCTGGAGGGACTGCTTTTCTTTCCAAAGGGCAGTCTGCCCAGGGCCGAGGCTGGTGTGTCCAGCCTGCCTCTGTCCCTGCTCAGGGTACAGGGAAACCACTGTATGGCTTTCCTGTTTTAGGTGTGAGTGCTCAGCTCAGCTGTCTGTGTTCCCAGCCTGCTTCTGTGTACTCGGAGTTGACCTTCAGAGCATGACATTTGAGCGTCAGTGCCGAGCTTCCTGCGCAAAGTACAATGAGTTTGTGACTGCGTCCAGAGCTACAGACATGCTCCTTTTCTGTGAGCTGCATGACCAATTTGGCCTCATTAAGAATGAAGTGGGCAAATGGGAATGTTTGCAAGGGCATCAACAGGTACTGCTCGGACAGAGGACAGCCACCAGGTAAACACACCCCAGGCTTCTTCCCAGTAAGGGCAGACCCCGAGTCACAACGTGGCCTTGTCCCCAGCACTTCCCAGAATACCCTTTAGCATCCTGGTGCCACCCACACCCCGTCTCACTCCCGCGTGCCACTTCTGCCACCTCTCCTATGAGGGCCCTTCTGGGGACTCTGTGACTCCCCCTTGTGCCCCTCCATGTTACTGAAACTTGCATGTGTATTTTATTCACAGAGTTAGGATGGCTTCATCCTTTCCAAATTAATTTCTCCTTGATCTTGGCTCCTTCTACCCTGTTTCCATCAAGGTTGAAAGCCAATGTTATTTTCAAAGGGAAATTCATAGTTCCTTGATGGATTCAGTTGTAGGAGCCATATGACCTGCTCACAGAAGTTCTGTGTAGTCACAGAAAGAGAGGGAGGTATGTAGAAACATACCATAACTAACTTAACAGAGCAGTTTAAAGACAAAGATTAATGCTGCTACCATTTAGGAGTTCAAAGACAAAACATTTGCAAATTGAAAACATAATTACACATATATCCCTCTTGGGGACTTGGAGACGTAGTTTTGCAAAATAACTTTGGCTGCTAGTTAGAGAATGAAGAAAAGTGCTAGATGTTAAAAACTGTTAACTGTTCATGGACCCACATAAATTGAGGGTGTTTTGATATTTGCTATGTTTCTTACTCCACTGTTCCTCTGCATAAGCACATTTACCCTGGATTGATAATTGAGATTATCCAACACTTGTACATGTATGCAAAGACTCCGGAAGAAAAGCTTGAGTTAGTAAAAAGCTAGCTATGTGACCATGGGCAAACTATTTGTCCTCTCTCAATACATCTTTCCTCACTTTTAAAATGAGAAGGTTGGACTAAGCATTCTTCCATCTTTAGCAATCCGTGATTAACAAGAAAACACACTATAGAACAGTAATTAGTGTCTTAGGATCCACTATTGCCTTTGATTCTTATAGCTGTGTGATCTGAATAAAGTAATTTCTTCTCCCCAGACCTCACTTCATCTGTAAAATGACAGAATTGGCCTCTCTACTCTTTATTGTCCCTTCGAGCTCTAATATTTTGCAGTTTTCCTCAGGGTGGAAGTCTCAGCTTTCTCTTCTTTGCATTCGGTTCTCATGTTGGGGGAGAGGGGAGGGAGAGGGGAGAGGCCTAATATTAATCATTATTATTTTCAGTCTCTCTGTTTTGTCTTCTTTCTTTCCTCTCTCTCTACTCCCCCCACCCCACCAACTTTCTCTCCTATTGTTCTTCTAGAAAACTGGGAAAGTTTCCTCATAATGAACATTGCAGACCCAGCTTTACTCAGCGAATCCTGAAGCCTAGGCCTGGGTTGGAGAAGAGGCAGAAGTCCTTACAGCTCTGCCTTGTTTGTTTTTAAGTCAGTTTATTGGAATCCCTGCAGGAGATTAAGCTCTTTAGACTATCAATACTGAGCCCTGTATTGCTTAGGAATAGGTTTGGCTGAGACTGCTAGAGAAAACCTAAAGCAACAGTGGCTTTAAAAAACAGAACTTTATTTCTTCCTCAGGCAATAGTCCAGGTTTATAGTCTAAGGCTCTTGTGGCAGCTCTGAGTCAGGAAGTCCTCAGGATCTCAAGCTCCTTGGCCTACTTGCCCCACCATCCCCAGGCTGTAGCCCTCACCATGTTGATCCAAGCCATATAATGAGGAGGGAAAACCAGGAAGAGGCTTGGAAACTGCCACACTGTGCTGCACCCCATTGGCCAGACATTGGTCACACGACCACACCCAACTGCAAGGGAGGCTGGGCATTGTAGACTCCCTTCTGGGTGGCCATGGATCCAGGCAAAAAACTGAGGATTCCATTACCTTGGAAGGAGGAGAGAATGGATATTGGGAACAGAAAGCCATCTCTGCTACTATCTCCATTTGGCTAGTGAGCCTTGGATATGTTCTCTCTATAGTGAGAAACCATAATGGAAGAGGGGTGAGTCCTAGGACCTCCAATACCCAGCACCCTTATTTCTCTTTATTCTCTCTTGTCCTAGAAGACTCCACTCTCACAAGACACTGCCATTTCCCAAGAACTCCAGATCATTCGTGTATTCACTCATCTACAAAGGTTTGTGGAAAATGCTCTGTAGTCAGCACCGTATTTGTCAAGGGGACCAGAAAGACAGATGAGGTACAGTTCTTTCACTAAATAGTTTACAGT
>NW_006797390.1:1222649-1282547 GCF_000442215.2 Lipotes vexillifer
GGAGTTTACAGTCTGGCAGATAGAAGCGGACATGTAAACCAACTGCCTGGAATCGTTATAGAATAGACACTTGAACTGGGTATAATGGGATGGGGTATAAGAAAAGAAGTAATAATTCTAACTTCACAAACAGACGGCAGAGGGGTAAGGAAATGCCTCATAAAGGAAGTCTCCATTAAACTGAGTGTTTAAAGCCAAATTCCTTGGATGGAGGGGACAGGGCAGGGTCTCTGCCTTTTTTCTCCCTTTTTTTCCCTTTCTTCTCCATGACTAATATGTTTTGCTTATAACCACCCGTATGTAAACAGATCAACTTGGCTGCTGTCCTCGTAAAAACATAGTGTCCCTGGCTAAGCTCAAGTTACCAAATTGCATATTCATTTACGTGGCAATTCCTGCAACCCTGCCTCTTAAGAAAACTAGAAAAATGAAGTTAATTACGAAAGGAAATCAACTGAAAAAATATCCAAGCCCTAATTCTAGGTAAAGATTACAGAACATGGCACAATGTAAACTCTGGTGGGGGTCTGTCGAAGAGGTGAAGCAATTGTTTTTACATGGAGAAATTACTGGGTTCTGTACAAACGCAACGATAATCGTTGGCAAGATAGTGGAATATGGCTTCGCATTTACTAAATTGTTGAGCCATTATCTGCTCAACTACTAACATTCAGTTTAAAGAGTATTTTTATCTAGTTATCATAAATGGAAGTAATGGTGAACCTGAGAAATTTATGAGCAATAACACTTGATGTTTAGGAGAATATAATTTATCATTCACAGCATACAATTTTGCAAGATTAAAAATGTTCATTTTGCCACAAGAATTCAAGATTGCTTAGATTCTTTCAGTTATAGGTCATCCAAGGTGAACTTTCAAGTTCTTACGAATTCTTCTTCCCCATGAATTTTCATTGACTAGGTCAACAGGAAATTCTCCATTTTATCTGAAGTTTCAAAATATGCATTTTTATTTCTCTATTTTTCTGTGTATGAAACTTATGCTTCCTTATGTATTATTTTTACTTTATAAGTTTAAATTCCTTGGAGAATGTTTTAAGTATAAAATTTTTTTTTTAAAGGACATAATTTTTTTTTTTTAATATTTATTTATTTACTTATTTTTGGCTGTGTTGGGTCTTCGTTTCTGTGCGAGGGCTTTCTCTATTTGCGGCGAGCAGGGGCCACTCTTCATCGCGGTGCGTGGGCCTCTCACTATCGCGGCCTCTATTGTTGCGGAGCACAGGCTCCAGACGCGCAGGCTCAGTAGTTGTGGCTCACGGGCCCAGTCGCTCCGCAGCATGTGGGATCTTCCCAGACCAGGGCTCGAACCCGTGTCCCCTGCATTGGCAGGAGGATTCTCAACCACTGCGCCACCAGGGAAGCCCCTTAAGTATAAAATTTAATTTTATAAACATGTATTCATTATCTCATAAAGCAAGATGAACTGTGTAAAGCAGAGGTCCACACACTTTTTCAATAAAGGGCCAGAGAGTAAATATTTTAGATTTTGCAGGCCCCATACAGTCTTTGTTGCATATCCATCTTCGTTTATGTCTTTTTTTTTCTTAACAATGCTTAAAAATGTAAAAACCTTGTGGGCTGTACAAAAACACGCTTCATTTGTCCTGTGGTCCTTAGTTTGCCAATCTCTGAAAAGCTTTGATTTCAAAATCTTACATGCACATAAATAGCTATAATAAAAGGCAGATATGTAATGCTATATAAGTACAAATGTGTAGATATGCAGTATTTGATCCTCTTCCAGGGTTCTTCCCAGCAATGGCATCATTATTTACACAATTACTAAGTCAGAGACCTTGGACTCATCCTTAATACAAATCTCTCCCTTTCCCTTGCCTCTTGTATTCATTTATTTATTTATCTTTTGAATTTTATTTTATTTATTTCTTATACAGCAGGTTTTTTGTTTGTTTGTTTTGTTTTATGATGAATTTTATTCCAAAGTGGCTCTAGTAGAGACACTGATGTAGAGTTTTAAGTATTGTTTCAGGTAAAGCGAAAATGGATAAAAGCAATATTTTTAGTTAATATAGTTTTAGATAGTGTGAGTTAAAATGTAATAAACATTAATGAACTTATTTAGAAAACAGAAATAGACTCACAGGCATAGAAGAAAAACTTGTGGTACCAAAGGGCAAAGGAGAGGGGGATAAATTGGATAAACAAGGTCCTACTGTATAGCGCAGGGTACTATATTCAGTGTCTTGTAATAAACTATAGGAAAAGAAAAAATGTAATAAATATTAAAAATAGATATTTTACTATCTTATCTATTTTGAAAGGTTTATATGTTTAGAATTATAGGGGAGTTTTTTTTTAAAGAAGAGGTTTATTTTGAGTAGTAAACAAAACTCCATTTATCACATAATAAACAAACCTTCCATCAATTTCTTCACAGTCCAAAGAACAAAACCTCTGACTTAATTAGAGTTTACACTTAATCTTAAATAGTCTAAAATCCATCCATGTCAACTTTGGAATTTTAATCTTGCCTGATACTACGAAACAGGACAAACTGTGATCGATGGTCACATTCCTAATTTTTGCTGTTCAGCCATTTTTCTTGTTCTTGCTCTCTGATGCCATACATTCCAGAGTGTTCAATGGATTTGTACTAAACTTCCAAGAGGAAAGGGAATTTCTTGCTCATTGTTTGCCTGAAATCTTGGCTTTTGTTCATCTTTTTAAACAAAAAATATGCTCCAAAAATGCCCACAAGTTCAGCTACTAAAACTCCTTTAAAGATCTTCTTTGCCAGTGGATCCATAGTACAGGCCATCCTGAGGGGCGTACTCGCCGGGCTGCCTATACAGCAGGTTTTTGTTAGCTATCCATATTAGTGTATATATGTCAATCCCAATCTCCCAATTCATCCCACCACCACCAGCTTGTCCCACCTTCCCCCCTTGGTGTCAATACATTTGTTCTCTACATCTGTGTCTCTATTTCTG
Source organism: Lipotes vexillifer (assembly GCF_000442215.2). Lineage (NCBI taxonomy): Eukaryota > Metazoa > Chordata > Mammalia > Artiodactyla > Lipotidae > Lipotes > Lipotes vexillifer. The sequence goes on from NW_006797390.1 coordinate 1,225,625, forward strand.
CCTTGCAAACTGGTTCATCTGTATCATTTTTCTAGATTCCACATATATGCGTTAATATACGATATTTGTTTTTCTCTTTCTGATTTATTTCACTCTGTATGACAGTCTCTAGGTCCATCCATGTCTCTACAAATGACCCAATTTCTCTCCTTTTCATGGCTGAGTAATACTCCACTGTATAAATGTACCACATCTTCTTTACCCATTCCTCTGTTGATGGACATTTCAGTTACTTCCATGTCCTGGCTATTGTAAATAGTCCTGCAATCAACATTGGGGTGCATGTATCTTTTCAAATTATGGTTTTATCCAGATATATGCCCAGTAGTGGGATTGCTGGGTCATATGGTAGTTCTATTTTTAGTTGTTTTTTTTTTTTTTTTTTTTGCGGTACACAGGCCTCTCACTGTTGTGGCCTCTCCCATTGCGGAGCACAGGCTCCGGACGCGCAGGCTCAGCGGCCATGGCTCACGGGCCCAGCCGCTCCGCGGCACGTGGGATCTTCCCGGGCCGGGGCACGAACCCGTGTCCCCGGCATCGGCAGGTGGACTCTCAACCACTGCGCCACCAGGAAAGCCCTATTTTTAGTTTTTTAGGGAACCTCCATACTGTTCTCCACAGTGGCTGTATCAATTTACATTCCCACCAACAGTGAAAGAGGGTTCCCTTTTCTCCACACCCTCCCCAGCATTCGTTGTTTGTAGATTTTCTGATGATGCCCACTCTAACCGGTGTGAGGTGATACCTCACTTAGTTTTGATTTACATTTCTCTAATAATTAGTGAGGTTGAGCAGCTTTTCATGTGCCTCTTGGCCATCTGTATGTCTTCTTTGGAGAAATGTCTATTTAGGTCTTCTGCCCATTTTTGGATTGGGTTGTTTGTTTGCTTAATATCGAGCTGCATAAGCTGTTTATATATTTTGGCGATTAATCCTTTGTCAGTTGCTTCATTTGTAAATATTTTCTCCCATTCTGAGGCTTGTCTTTTTGTCTTGTTTATAGTTTCTTTTGCCATGCAAAAGCTTTTAAGTTTCATTAGGTCCCATTTGTTTATTTTTATTTCCATTACTCTAGGAGGTGGGTCAAAAAAGATCTTGCTATGATTTATGTCAAAGACTGTTCTTCCTATGTTTTCCTCTAAGAGTTTTATAGTGTCCGGTCTTACATTTAGGTCTCTAATCCATTTTCAGTATATTTTTGTGTATGGTGTTAGGGAGTGTTCTAATTTCACTCTTTTACCTATAGCTATCCAGTTTTCCCAACACCACTTACTGAAGAGGCTGTCTTTTCTCCATTGTATATTCTTGCCTCCTTTATCAAAGGTAAGGTGACCATATGTGCATGGGTTTATCTCTGGGCTTTCTATCCTTTTCCATCGATCTGTATTTCTGTTTTTGTGCCAGTACCATACTGTCTTGATTACTGTAGCTTTGTAGTATAGTCTGAAGTCAGGGAGCCTGATTCCTCCAGCTCCGTTTTTTTCCCTCAAGACTGCTTTGGCTATTCGGGGTCTTTTGTGTCTCCATACAAATTTTAACATTTTTTGTTCTAGTTCTGTAAAAAATGCCATTGGTAATTTGATAGGGATTGCATTGAATCTGTAGATTGCTTTGGGTAGTAAGAGTCATTTTCACAATATTGATTCTTCCAACCCAAGAACATGGTATGTCTCTCCATCTGTTTGTGTCATCTTTGATTACTTTCATCAGTCTTATAGTTTTCTGAGTACAAGTCTTTTACCTCCTTAGGTAGGTTTATTCCTAGGTATTTTATTCTTTTTGTTGCAATGGTGAATGGGATTGTTTCCTGAATTTCTCTTTCTGATCTTTCATTGTTAGTGTATAGGAATGCAAGAGATTTCTGTGCATTAATTTTGTATCCTGCAACTTTACCAAATTCATTGATTAGCTCCAGAAGTTTTCTGGTGGCATCTTTAGGATTCTCTATGTATAGTATCATGTCATCTTCAAACAGTGACAGTTTTACTTCTTCTTTTCCAATCTGTATTCCTCTTATTTCTTTTTCTTCTCTGATTGCCATGGCTAGGACTTCCAAAACTATGTTGAATAACAGTGGTGAGAGTGCCTGGTGACTCCAACTTCAATTAAACTAGTTTAGTGCACATCCTGAAATGCACCTTGATTCCATTTATCCCAAACCTACCAGCTTGAGTCCACTTCTAGTTACCTCTCCTGTAAGCCAGTCACCCAATCGCTCCTTCATCTGAATTTCTTTGTTATTTACTGTGTTTCACAATCATCTGTCATAAGATTGCAAACTGAAAGTTTAGGATCTTCTAAAACAAAACACACAAACAAAAACGTCGTTTGCTGGTTTTGTTTCCGTTTGGTTATGTCATTCTTACTCCATATTTTTTTTAATTGAAATATAGTTGATTTGCAATGTTGTGTTAGTTTCCAGTGTACAGCAAAGTGATACTTCATAGATCTTAACATTTGGAGAATTGAAAGACATTCTTGGAACTATCAAACTGTCATCATGCTTCCTTATACATTCACTATTCCTTCAATGAATAAACAACTGTTCTCATATAAAAAAGAAAAAAATAGTGGCGAGAGTGGATATCCTTGTCTTGTTCCTGATCTTAGAGGATCTCAGAGGAAATGCTTTCGGTTTTTCACCATTGAGCATGATGTTTGCCATGGGTTTGTCATAAATGGCTTTTATTATGTTGAGGTAGGCTCCCTCTATGCCCACTTTCTGGAGAGTTTTTTATCATAAATGGGTGTTGAATTTTGTCAAAAACTTTCTCTACATCTATCGAGATAATCATATGGTTTTTATTCTGCAATTTGTTAATATGCTGTATCATACTGATTGATTTGCGTATATTGAACAATCCTTGTATCACTGGGATAAATCCCACTTGATCGTGGTGTATGATCCTTTTATAATGTGTTGTTGGATTCTGTTTGCTAGTGTTTTGTTGAGGATTTTTGCATCTATATTCATCAGTGATATTGGTCTGTAATTTTCTTTTTTTGTAGTATCTCTGTCTGGTTTTGGTATCAGGATGATGGTGGCCTCACAGAATGAGTTTGGGAGTATTTCTTCCTCTGCAATTTTTTGGACGAGTTTGAGAAGGATCGGTGTTAGCTCTTCTCTAAATGTTTGATAGAATTCACCCGTGATGCTATCTGGTCCTGGACTTTTGCTTGGAAAATCTGGAAGATTTTTAATCACAGTTTCAATTTCATTATTTGCGATTGGTCTGTTCATATTTTCTGTTTCTTCCTGGTTCAGTCTTGGGAGGTTATACCTTTCTAAGAATTTGTCTATTTCTTCCAGGTTGTCCATTTTATTGGCATAGAATTGCTTGTAGTAGTCTCGTAGGATGCTTTGTATTTCTGCAGTGTCCGTTGTAACTTCTCCTTTTTCATTTCTAATTTGATTGATTTGAGTCCTCTCCCTCTTTTTCGTGATGAGTCTGGCTAAATGTTTATCAATTTTGTTTATCTTCTCAAAGAACCAACTTTTAGTTTTATCGATCTTTGCTATTGTTTTCTTTGTATCTATTTCAATTATTTCTGCTCTGATCTTTATGATTTCTTTCCTTCTGCTAACTTTGGGTTTTGTTTGTTCTTCTTTCTCTAGTTCCTTTAGGTGTCAGGTTAGATTGTTTATTTGAGATTTTTCTTGTTTCTTGAGGTAGGCTTGTATAGCTATAAACTTCCCTCTTAGAACTGCTTTTGCAGCATCCCATTGGCTTTGGATCATTGTGTTTTCGTTGTCATTTGTCTCTAGGTATTTTTTGATTTCCCCTTTGATTTCTTCAGTGATCTCTTGGTTATTTAGTAACATACTGTTTAGCCTCCATGTGTTTTGTTTTTTACGGTTTTTTCCCTGTAACTGATTTCTAATCTCATAGCATTGTGGTCGGAAAAGATGATTGATATGATTTCAATTTTCTTAAATTTACCGAAGCTTGATTTGTGACCCAAGATGTGATCTATTCTGGAGAATGTTCCATGTGCACTTGAGAAGAAATTGTAATCTGCTGTCTTCAGATGGAATGTCCTATAAATATCAATTAAATCTGTCTGCTCTATTGTGTCATTTAAAGCTTGTGTTTCCTTATTAATTTTTTATCTGGATGATCTGTCCATTGGTGTAAGTGAGGTGTTAAAGTCCCCCACTATTACTGTGTTACTGTCGATTTCCTCTTTTATAGCTGTTAGCATTTGCCTTATGTATTCAGGTGGTCCTATGTTGGGTGCATATATATTTATAATTGTTATATCTTCTTCTTGGACTGATCCCTTGATCATTATGTAATGTCTTTCCTTGTCTCTTGTAACATTCTTTATTTTAAAGCTTATTTTATCTGACATGAGTATTACTACTCTAGCTGTCATCTGATGATTTCCATTTGCATGGAATATCTTTTTCCATCCCCTCACTTTCAGTCACTGGGTCTGAAGTGGGTCTCTTGTAGACAGCATATATATGGGTCTTGTTTTTGTATCTTTTCAGTGAGCCTGTGTCTTTTGGTTGGAGCATTTAATCCATTCACATTTAAGGTAATTATCAATATGTATGTTCCTGTTACCATTTTCTTAATGTTTTGGGTTTGTTTTTGCAGGTCCTTTTCCTCCCTTGTGTTTCCCATTTAGAGAAGTTCCTTTAGCATTTGTTGTACAGCTGGTTTGGTAGTGTTGAATTCTCTTAGCTTTTGCTTGTCTGTAAAGCTTTTGATTTCTCCGTTGAATCTGAAAGCAATCCCTGCTGAGTAGAGTAATCTTGGTTGTAGGTTCTTCCCTTTCATCACTTTAACTATATCACACCACCCACTTCTGGCTTGTAGAGTGTCTGCTGAGAAATCAGATGTTAACCTTATGGGAGTTCCCTTGTATGTTATTTGTCGTTTTTCCTTTGCTGCTTTTAATAATTTTTCTTTGTCTTTAATTTTTGTCAATTTGATTACTACGTGTCTCAGCGTGTTTCTCCTTGGGTTTATCCTGCCTGGGACTCTCTGTGGTTCCTGAAATTGGGTGGCTATTTCTTTTCCCATGTTAGGGAAGTTTTCAACTATAATCTCTTCAAATATTTCCTCGGGTCCTTTCTCTCTCTCTTCTCCTTCTGGGACACCTATAATGAGAATGTTGTTGCTTTTAATGCTGTCCCAGAGGTCCCTTAGGCTGTCTTCATTTCTTTTCATTTTTTTTTTCTTTATTCTGTTCCATGGCAGTGAATTCCACCATTCTGTCTTCTAGGTCACTTATCCGTTCTTCTGTCTCAGTTATTCTGCTATTGATTCCTTCTAGTGTGGTTTTCATTTCAGTTACTGTATTGTTCTTCTCTGTTTGTTTGTTCTTTAATTCTTCTAGGTCTTTGTTAAACATTTGTTGCATCTTCTCTATCTTTGCCTCCTTTCTTTTTCCAAAGTCCTGGATCATCTTCACTATCATTATTCTGAATTCCTCTTTTTAGAAGGCTGCCTATCTCCACTTCATTTAGTTGTTTTTCTTGGGTTTTTATCTTGTTCCTTCATCTGGTACATAGTCTTCTGCCTTTTCATTTTGTATATCTTTCTGTGAATGTGGTTTTCATTCCACAGCCTGCAGAATTTTAGTTCTTCTTGCTTCTGCTGTCTGCCCTCTCCTCTTGTATTTAATCTATCACCAAATTCTATCCTTCTTACCTCCTAAATATCCCTCATATTGACCCACTTCTCTCCATCTCACTGTCACACTGTCATCATCCCCGACTTGGAATGTAAGATTCCTAACTGGTGTTTCTAACCCACTCTCATCTACTTTGCTTCCCTATTCAATGTATTATGTCTCCTTCCTATTTCTTTTCCCATTTCCTCTCTCTTTTTTTTTCTTGCGTTATGCGGGCCTCTCACTGTTGTGGCCTCTCCCATTGTGGAGCACAGGCTCCGGACGCGCAGGCTCAGCGGCCATGGCTCACGGGCCCAGCCGCTCCGCGGCATGTGGGATCTTCCCGGACCGGGGCACGAACCCGTGTCCCCTGCATCGGCAGGCGGACTCTCAAGCACTGCGCCACCAGGGAAGCCCCCATTTCCTCTCTTTTTATCCTTCTTCTCACTTCTCCTCACCTTCCTTTCTCATCCCTTCCTGAATAATTCAGTTCTAAACCACCTGCAGTGTGGGAGGAGGTGGGGACTTCAGTGGCCCAGTTGGGTTTCTGAGCCTGAACCAGGTGAAGCCTGTTCATGGGGCAGGAGTGTGGCCTGATGTGCGGTGTCCAAGCCCAGGCAGGTTAAGGAAGACACCCTAAGGGAGGATGGCCTAGAATGCAGGCTCAGGTCTGGAGCGGGGAGGAATTGGCAGCGAAGATGGGAGAAAAGTTACATACACTGGTCAAATAGGTAAATATACTAGAAGCCAGGTTTTTCACTGTCTGAGATGGAATTACACACAAAAAGAGGAAACTAGAATGATTCCAGTGATCCATGGTGTTAGGTTGGGATCAGTCAATTCATGGTTTTCAATATGTAGATACACAGGTAGACAGATAATAGGTAGACAGATAGATAGGTATAGACATAGATGTAAATGTGATTGTGTGTATGATTTTGTGCATATGTGTATTGTGTGTGTGTGTGTTCCTTAGCTCTGTCCACTGAAAAGGACTGAGAACAGTAACAGCCCAGTAGCAATGAGTCCATCTCATGTCCAGATCTTCACTTCTAAAGGCCATTTTCCAGTAAAAGACACCGGGACTCCTTGAAGCCTACTCCAAGTCATGCTGGGTAGAGAAAGTACAAGATGAGCAGAGAACACCTTGTTGTGCCCCCAAACAAGCAAGTATTCAAACAAAAGACAATGACAACAACAAACAATGATAAAGTGGCAAAAGAACATGAAGCCAGCTTGAATGGGCACCCACTGGCTAAATCTTTATGATATAGCCCAGTGCTTCTCAGATTTTCTGTGTAATTATCAACAAAAACATATAATTAAAATACTGATTTATAAGCCCCAGTCCCCAAGTTTTAGATACATTGGTCTGGGGTGGGGCCTAAGGCTGTACATTTTCCTCAAGCCCCCAGGCGTTTCTGATTCAAGTGGCCAATGGACTTCACTTTGAAGCCATGGACCGGGCCTCTGTCTGTCTCTTCTTTCTCTTGTCTCAGTGCTCATCACTTACTTTCCCTGTGCTTCAAGGGCTACAAAGGTTCTACTTTAGCTGAACAAGTTCCAGATGATTAGGAAAGTCAAGAGTGAACTTTTTGCAGAGCATTTTTAATAGAGTAGGCATATGTGAAAAGCAGATTACAGGGGGCTGAAGAGAGGAAAGAGCCAGAAGCAGAGGAAGATATTGTTCTTAAAAAGATAAAAAGAAAGGAACATATGGGGAAACACATGGGGAAGGTTTGAGGTGGAAGGGAGGGTCTTCCAGGGACTTGGAGTTGGAAGGTGCATGTGATCAAGAAAGAAGGTAGTGGTGGATGTGCTGCCACTTGCAACAACATGGCTGGACCTTGAGGGCGTTATGCTGAGATAAATCAGACAGAAACAAATACTGTATGGTCTCACTTACATATGGAATCTAAGAAAACAACTCATAGAAACAGAGAACAGATAGGTGCTTGCCAGGCGAGGGTGGTAGGGGGCGGGTAAAACGGGTGAAGGGGGTCAAAAGGTACAAACTTCCAGTTGTAAAATAAATAAGTCCTGGGTATATAATGTACAGCATGGTGTCTATAGCTAATAATAGTGTATTGTATATTTGAAAGTTGCTGAGAGAGTAAATCTTAAAAGTTCTCATCACAAGAAAAAAAACATCTGTAACTGTGTGTGGTGATGGATGTTAACTAGACTTACTGTGGTGATCATTTCATGGTACACACATATATCGGATCACTGTGTTGTACACCTAGAACTAATATAATGTTATCGGTCAGTTATATCTCGATTAAAAGAAAAAGACAGCATTGTCATCTGTTGAGTATCAGGGAGGGATCAGACTGGCTGATTGAGGAGACTGAAGTAAAATTGTAAGAACTGGGGTGGGAATTTCAGTAGTAAATCAGTCAGGGGCAAACAAAAAAAATGATAGAGGCTCTGGCTGCTTCAAACCCACAGTCTTAAAACTGGAGAAATAGAAGAGACAGATCAAACACTAAATTTGATGCTTTCATCCCCTCTGTGATGTGCCTGCCAATTGACAGGAAATTGTTATCCCTTTACCATCCCTTCACATTTTGGCCAGCTCAGACTGTTCTTCTTTTCTGCAATTCCCTCCTTTGTCTGTTTGTGCTCTGGGGGAGGCTGTGTCCACCTTCAACACAGGAGCCCTTGAAATGCTGGACGATGCCGAGCTATTGCCACCAACTCTTCTCTGAGACTGGCATCCCTAGTCTTTCTGACGATTCCTCAATTATCTCATGTCCAGCCTTTATTCCTCTTTCTCTCCTCAGATTGTATGATTCTCTGTACACCTTCCTCTTGTAGTTCTCATGGAATAGCTTGACCAGTGCAGAAGAGAGCAGAATCATTATCTTTTAGAGTCTATACATGGTAATTCTGCTAAGATAGCCTAGGATTACATTAGCTGTTGGGGCAGGAGAAGGGTATGGGAGGTAAAATGTTGTTGATTATTGACAATATCGAGTTTGCTGGCTGCTAAACTGTTCCTATCTTCTCTTCACATCCTTCTACTAAGCCATATTGCAACCGAACTATACGGAGCTGAGATGTTTTAGTGGCTCATTTGGTGTTTCTTTGCTCTGTTGACTTATTGTAAAACGTCATGAACATGAAATAATGTCAAAGGCTTTCTTGTGCTGATGAGTGGCCAGGTGAAGACTGCCAGTGATCTCCATCCGTGGTTTCAAATTACACTGAGATTCTTCAATTTCAACACTTAAGTGGCACCATAATAGCTTTCCTGTATCTCCCACCCTAGTTTGCTCCCCAGCTGATTGCAAACTACTTCTGGGCCAATCCCCACCTTACCTATTTCCACATCTCCAACTCCCACCTATGTGGTAGGTGCTCATTACTGCATGATGGTCTAGTGAGCAAGCACAATGAAGGGACTGGCATGAAAGTGTACCCTTAGGGGCCCAGGCCATGGTTCTCAACGACTGATAACACTGAAACAGAGAGCAAATCAGACATTAAGTGCCTCCTGAAGCAGAACACACCACTGCCTATGGTGTAGTCTTAAAAAAACAAAAGAAATTGACCAGGAATCTAATCAAGTCCCTGGATATAATTACCAATTCACAGGAAATGGAACAGAAGAATGCATTAAATGGTCTTCCCGGTATGCAGCTCAGCAAAATCTAGACTGTGGGGGAATTCTACAGAACAAACAATCAGTTTCTTCAATTAAAATAAAAAAGCAAGAAAAAACAGATGAAAGGGGGGCTATAGATTAAGAGAGACTTAGGAGATATGTCAATTCATCATAAAGTTTGGGTCTTATTTTGATCACAATTCAAACAAACAAGTGGAAAAGCTATTTTAAGAAATCAGAGAAATGTGAACACTGACTACTTAATGAGACTAAGCAAATATTAATATTCTAGGTATGATAACAGCAAAAATCAAATGGACTTTATTTTGTTCCATTGATCTATATTTTTATATTCATGTCAATATTATACTATATTCATTACTGTAGTTTTCTTTTATTTAACAACAAACACAACGAATTTAAGTCTTTCTTTAAATTCTTAAAAAACATGAACTACAAAAAGAAAAAAGATAAGATAAATTAGACTTTATCAAAATAAAAAAACTTTGAGACAATGAAAAGGTAAGTTAGAGATCAAGAGAAAATATTTGTAAAACCCATATCTGAAAAAAAAAAAGGGCTACTATCCAGAATATATGAAGAACTCTTACAACTTAATAAGACAATCAATTAAAAAATGGGGAAAAAATTTGAACAGACACTTAAAGGTGATAAACAAGTACGTGAAAAGATACTCAACATTATTAGTCACCAAGGAAATAAAAGTTAAAGCCACAAGGGGATACCATTACATACTCACTTAATGAGTCACTCACTACCGTATCTAAAATTAAGAGGACAATATCAAGTGCTGTTGAGGAAGTGGAGAAACTGGAGCTCTTATGAATTTCTGGGGAGAATACAAAATGGTAGAACTACTTTGGAAAACAGTTTTGTTGGCACTTTAAGTTAAGCATAAAACTGTTCATATCAGTCCTACTCCCAGGGGAGATAAAACATAGATGTATCTCAAGGCTCTCAAGAAAATGTTTATAGCAGATTCATTCATAATAGCCTCAAACCCAAAACAATCTAAATGTCCATCAACTGATCAAAGGATAAACAACTTGTACATCCATACAGTGGCACACTACTCAGCAATAAAAAGGAACATCTACAGATCCCTGCAACAACGTGAATAAATCTCGAGAGCATTTCGTTAAGTGAAAACAGTCAGACACAGAAACTAAACATGATGTGATTCCATTCTTATGACATTCTGGAAAAGGCAAAACCATAAAAACAGAAATCAGATTAATGGGAGACAGCAGCTGGGAATGGGTGGTGGGGATTGACTTTGAAGACAAGGGAACTCTTTGGGATGATAAAATTTTTCTATATCTTAATTGTGATGGTGATTAAACAACTGTATTCAAGTGTCAGAACTCATCAAGCTGTACACTTTAAAAAGGTAAATGTTACTATATAGAAATTGTAATTCAATAAACCTGACTTTAAAAATTAATGAATAAAGTGGATCAGAGCACAGAAATTCTGTATTCTCCCCAAAACATTACTGGGAAAGTTAATTTATTTGCTAATTATTCTTTATGAGTAGGCTAAAACCTATTCATGTCTGCCTATAGTGTTTCACTGAGACCACAGCTATAATTTTACATGGTGAGGAAAAGGAAGCAGGGAGAAAAGGTGAGTAATACTCCCAGGCTGGATATCTGGGATTAAAAAATGAGAACAGTTTATTTTACTCACACAAGGGACTCTGACCTGTTGAACAACCTTCATGATGGTGAAACTTATGAGGACCCCACATGTTGCTGACTATATATTTATGAAGCAAAATTGATCCAGTTTGCTGTGGTGACCACTGTATACAAGTTTTTCAGATTCCACAGAGAATATTAGACAGAAGTAGCTGAACAGACTGTAAATTGTAAGGCAGTGAATTCTTACAGGATAGCCTTTATCTATAACACTCATCTCTCCTTCAGGGCTCTCTCTTCCTTTCCTCTCAGATAGGAAAAGGATTTGGAGAACGCACCCACTGAAATATTGGAGCTTCATGGGATATTCCTCTAAGAAGGTGGGCTCCCCACTTCATAGCAGTGCTGTTTACAATAGCCATGACATGAAAGAAACCTAAGTGTCCATCGACAGAGGACTGGATAAAGAAGATGTGGTACATATATACAATGGAATATTACTCAGCCATAAAAAAGAATGAAATAATGCCATTTGCAGCAACATGGGTGGATTTAGAGATTATCATACTAACTGAAGTGAGACAGAGAAAGAAAAATGTCATATCACTTATATGTAGAATCTAAAAAAATGATACAAATGAACTTACTTACAAAACAGATATTCACAGATATTGAAAACAAACTTACGGTTCCCAAAGGGAAATAGGGGGAGGGATAAATTAGGAGTTTGGGATTAATAGATACACACTACTATATACAAAATAAATAAACAACTATATTGAGTATCTTATAATCCTACTATATTCAGTATCTTATAATAACCTATAATGGAAAAGAATCTGAAAAAGAATATATATATATATATATAACTGAATCACTTTGCTGTACACCTGAAACTAACACATTGTAACTCAACTATACTTCAATAAAAAAAAAGATGGGCGCCCCAAAGAAGGAAATACTTAACACAAAGAAGTTTCTAGTTAATAACGGTTTGTCACTTCAGTGGAAAAAAAATGAAGCAGCCTCCCCAGTGACCCGTTGAATTGCCTTATGTCCACGATAATCTACTCTGCTCATGCACTCATGCCAGGCATCATTTAGAGAACGTTTTGGATTTCTATCCAGTGAGTGTTAAATGTTTTAGCTTACAAAAGATGGGTTAGGAGGCAGGGGTGTACTGGAAGGTGCCTCATCTAGCTGTTGTCATGGGCACTGTGATTTGATAGCTTTCCTTATAGCTCTGGGGTTGGTTAATAAGTTTGGTTAATTTTGGATCTGCACTCATAGGTTAATTTAAGGCTTTATCTTTAGCCATCTTTTATTAAAAAATATTTTTAAATCAATCAATTACTTATTTATTTTTGGCTGCGTCGGGTTTTAGTTGTGGCATGCGGGATCTTTCGCTGCAGTGTGCAGGCTCTTCGTTGTGGCATGCGGGCTTCTCTCTAGTTGTGGTGCATGGGCTCCAGAGCGCGCGGGCTCTGTAGTTGCAGCACATAGCCTCTCTAGTTGTGGCGCATGGGTTTAGTTGCCCTGTGGCACGTGGGATCTTAGTTCCCCAACCAGGATTGAACCCGCGTCCCCTGCACTGAAAGGTGGATTCTTAACCACTAGACCACTAGGGAAGTCCCTAGCCATCTTTTAGTCTCAAGCTTCACAATTTCCCCTGGTGATGTAATTCTCTTCCACAGCTTCAAGTACTACCAATATGCTGATAATTATCACATTCATCTCTCTTGGGTCAAGAACCATAAACCTGATCAACTACTGGCATCTCTGCTGGGATGTCACACAGACCCTAATGTAATATGTATACTTCCTGTTATAGCCATTATTTGAGTGATGGTTCAAAGATCAACACCGTCCTCAGAGTTAGTTAGAAAACTGAGATGCATCTGTTGCTCCACCCATTCTTTTTCCCCTACATTCAGTCAGTTTCCAAATCCTAAAGAATCTAATCCTTCATATGTTAAAACATTTGCCCTCACCCTCAGTTACATTTCTTTGTTCCTGGTTCTAATTATATCTTACACAGATGATTAATATATGTCCTCCTGCCTAATCTACCTGTCTGTACAGGACATTTGACTTTTACATTTTGACCTTTCCACAATCTAGTTCCTTTCTTCCTATTTTGGGAATTACTGACCATGTGGCCAAACAGAATCCTGATGACATCTGTCAGCTTTTCCTGCAACTAGATGTGGCTATGTCACCAAGTTCTGGCAACGGCTTATAAGTAGAAGTGAGATACACAACTTCTGTGCTGTGCTCTGAAAAGAAAAAGCATGTCATCTCATTTTTTCCCCCTTCCTCCTGCATTTGGAATGGAAAAGTGATGGGGGGAACTGGAGCAGCTATCTCGGACCACGAAACGGAAGCTATGTGTGAAGGACTACAAAGTAAAAACACAGAGGGAGGTTGGGCCAGTGCTGGCTTCACAGAGAAACCAACATGGACCTTTACATGAAGGAGAAAGAAACGTCAGCCTTGTCTAAGTCATCGTCAGATTTAGTCTTTGTTATTTCAGCCAAACAGATCCCCTAATTAATACTCTGTTGTTGCAGTCTAAGAGGCCAGTTATCCCTCACAGTGACCTAGCAACCAAGGTGTGGGCAGATGGTGGAGGGCTGACCATCCTGTGTTTCCAGTGGGGTGAAGGGGGCTAATTCAGGTCGGCAGTGACAGCGATGTCCTACTGCCGCCGAATCTTCTTGGTCAAACTGGTCCAACTCCGAGACAACTACTGTGCCTCCTCCAAACTGCCTTTGCTCCTGTGGTTTCCAAGCCGGCTCTTCCAGCCTCTTGATAATTTGGTGAACTCGTGGTAGCCTTCCAATAAATTCTCCCTTTTCATTTAAGTGAGTAGAATAGGTTTATGTGACTTGAAACAAAAATAAAAATTCCAAATTGATGCACTGAATTCCAATTTCACTTTCTTCTAAGGAAAAGGCGCTGCTGCCTGTGTTGTATTTGTAAACAGTGGTCTTATCCTGCATTTCCCCTGCTTAATACCCGTCAGGGGTTCTTCAGTCATTTCCGGCAGGACAACCCCCAAAGTGTGGCATGTGAAGCCTTCGGGGATCTGGCCCAGCCTCCCTCCCCGGCTTTCTCTCTTGGTCCTGTCTCTACACTTCCCAGTTCAGCCATACTAATCACTTGGCAGGCAGTGTCTGCACCTCACCTATCCTTCTGCTTAGGACTCCTAGCCCCTCCTCATATACTTGCTTGTCAATTTTCATCCAAGAGATGCCTTGGGGTTTCTTGCCTCCATAAAGCTTAACTGCCCCTTACTCTGGTCACCCCTATTTGACTGCCAACTGTCCTTTGGGCTGCACACTGCCCTCTTCTTACCTCACCAGGATCTCTTCTGTGTGCTCACCTGTCTTCATGACTGCCTTCCCCATACTGTGTTACCTATTTTTCTATTTCTAGCATCTTTTATATAGTTGGTGCTTGATATACGTGTCTTACCTGAAAGTAAACTTTCTGTAAAACATTTGAAAAGTTTAAAAATAAATCAGTAGGTGGCAGCCTAGTCATTCTATTAAAACCAACCACTGCACTCCTAGATTGTTTTCATAAACTCACACGAGCCAGCAGGTGGCGCTCTCTGCCGCAAAAGCCCCTCTCGCTCATTGAGCCCTTCCTGGCTTCCTTTACTCCCAGCCTGGCTCCCTGCAGGAAACCCTGGATACAGTGTTATCATCATACACCAAATGCACCTCTGTTAGAAACCGAAACCATCTACACCCGCACAGCTTACTACTAGTAAGGCTTTACTATTTGTATTATTTACTATGTACTATGTACTGTGTGCTATCTATTATTGTCTTCACCAAGTCTTTGCTATGCTAGGAAACCCTTGCCCAGGAAGATAAAAGTTGCAAAATCAGACCCTTCAACTTTCCAGTAGGTGACATCAAACAGCTGTTTACTCCCCAAGACTCTTCCAAACACTTGTTGTCCACCAATCTTTGTTATTATATCATAATCTTTACCAAATCCTAAACTAGTCTTCGCATTGAGAGACTCATCTTAAACCAAACCCCAAAACGTCATAAATATCTCAACCCTGCCCTCTGGCTTTGAGCTGCTGCACCTTTATGGTGGTGAGCAAGCAACTCAACTTTGCCTCATTAACAATTTGTTTTATTGGTAATTGAGGGGAGCCAGCATTTGTCAATATATATAAACCTGAGCATTCATGTGTTGTCTAGGGTTTTGCTACTCAAAATGTAGAGTTTGTTAAAATGCAGCACCTCGGGCTCCATCCTAATCCCACAGAATCAGCATCTGCACTTTGACACGATGTCCTGGTGATTCTGTGCTTCCTTCAGACAATGAAGTCGGATGTATGTTGTTGTCAGGGCATTACCTCATTTTCTTCTAAAGAATGTGTGCAGACTTAAAGTTTACACTTTAAAGAACAGTTTCTTTTTTCTTTTCTTTTTAGTTGAAGTTTATCTGATTAGTATGAAAACCAACAGAATAGAAGATCTGGATTCAAGCCTCTGCTTCATTAGGAAATTCTTCAGTTTTTTTTTAGACAGAACTACCTTCAGAGGATGGGTGGGGTTTTTGAGTATTTGAGGAAACATACCGGTTGAATTCATTTAAACGTATTTTTTAAAAAACCCTGCCAGTGTTTCCTAGGCGAGACCTATGAAACAATGGATGCATGGTATATCAGGAGCCCCAGTCAACAGGCACATGAAAAAATGCTCAACATCACTAATCCTCAGGGAAATGCAAATCAAACCCCAATGTCACTTCACATCCGTCAGAATGGCTATCATCAAAAAGACAAGAAATAACAAGTGTTGGTGAGGATGCAGAGAAAAGGGAACACTTGTTAGTGGGAATGTAAACAGTGCAGCCACTATGGAAAACAGTATGGAGGTTCCTCAAAAAAATTAAAAATAGAATTGCCATATGAGCCAGCAATTCTACTTTTGGGTATTTATCAGGAAAGAACACACTAGTTCAGAAAGGTATATGTACCCCAATGTTCACTGCAGCATTATTCACAGTAGCCAAGATATGGAAGAAGCCTAGGTTTCCACTGCTAGATTAATGGATAAAGAAGATGTGATATCTATATATTATTACTCAGCCATGAAAAAAATCTTGCCTTTTGTGAAAATGTGGATGGACCTAGGGGATATTATGCTAAGTGAAATAAGTCAGACAGAGAAATATGATTTCACTTATATGTGGAATCTAAACAAAACAAAACAAATTAACAAATGTAACAAAACAGAAAAAAGACTCATAGATACAGAGAACAAAGTGATAGTTGCCAGAGGGGAGGGCAATGAGAGGGATGAGTGAAGTAGGTGAAGGGGATTAAGAGGAACAAACTTCCAGTTATATAATAAGTAAGTCACAGGGATGTAATGTACAGCATAAGGAACAGTCAATAATATTGTAATAACTTTGGTGACAGATGGTAACTAGACTCATAGTGATGATCATATCACAATGTATAAAATATTGAATCACTATGTTGTACACTTGAAACTAATATATTAAAAAAATGGAGCCATGGGTTTGTATTTCCTAGTTACAGTGCTTAATCCATAGGCACAATGTGCACTCGGTAACATTTAGTCAGCTGTTGATATAAGGGTTTTTTTCAAAAAGTATTTTAAATCTGGATTTGCTATTTACCTCATACTCTGTTATGTCTTATATTAGTCTCTTTTTTGAGATGTGAGCCCCATTTGTCTTAGAGATTTCCGCTGATATACCAAATAGATGTAATGGAGAGAATATGGTATTTGAGATCAGAAGACATGGAGTAAAATCACAGTTCTGCCATTTCCTGGCTGTGTGACTTGGGGCTATCCCCTTAACCTCTCTGAGCCTCAGTTTTCTCATCCTAGGTACAAGGGCTAATTTGGGGATCAAAAGATATAAAGTATATGATAAAAGTTCTTACACCAACCTTTGCATTTTTGGTCATTTACCTTAAACACACAGCATCCACATATTACTAAGCATTATGGTAATTAATATTAATGAATTAATTAGTGCATCCAATCATTTTAATAGGGATAGAAGGGGAAGGTCAGAGTTTCTAGAGATAATGGTTTATCACTCAAAAAACTGTTTATAATGGTGGCAAATTTTGGCAACTTGGGAAAGGTGATAATTATGTGGTTTTGGTCAGGGCTATTTCATCTCACCCCCCACACTGGCTACCTACCTAATTCTGCATCAGACAGGCTACATCTATCTCACTTCAAGTATTAAATCAGAAAGTGCACCTATCCTCTACTGAATTTTCTTTCTTCAAGTCAGCTGCTCTGAAAACCACATAATCTACTGCTCCTCTTCTGTTGCTATTTCATGACCTTGTTTTCCCCACCGTGACTGGTGCTGTGCATTCACTAAGGCTTGTCTACAAATTCTTGGACCTCCTCTCATGTTATGCAGAAAAGAATAAAGGGGAGCCCTGACAGAACTGCCCAGGTGAGCAGACGCCCACAGGGAATAACTGTATTTAGTTTGTGTGTTTCAGAGCTTGGTGCTGTGCCTTCGCCATTGTGAGAAAACTAAATGTACTAGCACCTTACCCAACAGTGTCCACAAGGGATCTTATACACATCGCTGCTAATAACTTTCAGTGTGACTCATCAGAGAAAAACAACAGAAGCAGGAAACAGGGACTTGGAGTTTTGGTTCTGTCTTTGTTTCGTTGTGTGACAAACTTGGAACCCCAGGATCCTGGGACAGGTTTGAGTCCTGACTCAGCCAGTGAGTAGCTCTTATGGCCTTGGGTGAGTTACTTAACTTCTCTGGACCTAAATTTCCTCAGGTAAGTACTGGATTAGATTTTAGGATGCCTTTTAGCAATATAGTCCTCCCATTCTGTGGAACCGGCATAGCCCACGGTTGTCCCAAGGATCCAGTGATTACCCCCAGAAACAGATGACTGCACTGAGACCCATTTGGGTGGTGGTGCCAGGGCAGTGATTTACAGGGCAAGTGACTCAGGAAAGCAGCAGGTGGTAATAGGAAAGATCTGGGTCTTACAGGGACACAGCCCATAAAGTGTCTGCCCGTGCCATTTCGCGCCCCCCCCATGCCGACTCATCCCGGCGTTCCTCCGTGAATGTCCTCGTTTTATCATCTAGATGAGAGAGTCTGCTCCCCTCCTCCTTTCCCAAGCCATCCTTTGCACTGCCACAAGAATTCTCTCTGTGGCAATGCAGATAAGATCATGTCACTGCTTGGTATTAAACTGTTGATAATTTATTATGAACAGTTTGTGTTTGTCGTGACACCCAATGCATTCAGGATCTGGCCCAGTGTTACATTTTACTACTTGCTCTTACCTCTATCTCCAGAGCAAACCTTCAGACAGTCCACACTGCACTGGTATGTGTTCTCCCAGAGTACCAAGCACGTTCCCAGTGCAGTGACCACTTATCTATGCTATTAATTTTCTGGGAAACCTACTTCTTGACCAACAGGTAAACTCCTCATATTTCAAGTTCTAGCTCAAAGGTCATCTCTATTAATCCCTTTGCTCTTTCTGCTTCTATTGCACTGATCATACTGCCTTCTGATTACTGGTTGTTTTCATGCCTAGTTCCCCAACTAGCAGATGAGCTTCAGGGAATGCAGGCACCTGGTTTTACTCTTCTTTATTTCCTTCCAAGTGCTTAGCACACTTCCTTGAATGTGACAGTACTTAATCAATGCTTGTTGAGTAAAGAAGCCTCACAAAGCAAAACAGGAGGAAAGATCCCTTCATCTTCTCTTGACATATCCACCAGACTATTATTTTGTGAATTATTTTTGAAGTTTTTCCCTCAGTGTTCATTTTCAAGTATTTCATTAACAAAATTAGGGTGGAACCAATAGGTCCAGCAGACATTACAGACAGTTTTCTCAAGTGCAAGAGTTGGGAGTGGAGATGGGGGCGGGGTGGCAGGATGGAGTTGGGGGTAGACAGATGAAGTCAGTATGACCATTTAGCTCAGGACTTCTATTTGAAAAGTTCCTTCAACAGGACTTTTTGATGTTATCTCTAAATGAGAGTTGTACATACAGTTATAGGTATACATTAATGAGATGGAAGATGTTCACTGTAAGACTTAAAACTTGCATTCCATTCCTGGAGGATCACACTGCTTGTAACGTGAATTACAATTAATTTACAAGTTAAAAAAGGATTATTTTTTTAAAATTGTAGTTATCTTATAAATAGCACAATATTTTTGTGCTTTGGCATTTCTTATTTTTTTAAAATATCATAGGCACCTCAAAAGATGGAAGCGACTGATGGCCTCTCTTGACCTGTGAGATTCCTAGGCAAAATGGACAATGCAAAATAAGTAACTATCACACACCCATGAGGTCAGAAAAAATTTAACATGGGGTCACACCAAATACTGGTGAGGATGTGGAACACTGCCAAGCTCTTATAAGACTTTAAATTGGTACAATATTTTTTTCTCTCTCTCTCTTTTTTTTTTTTTTTTTTTTTCCGGTACACAGGCCTCTCACTGTTGTGGCCTCTCCCATTGCGGAGCACAGGCTCCAGACGCACAGGCTCAGCGGCCATGGCTCACGGGCCCAGCCGCTCCGCGGCACGTGGGATCTTCCCGGACCAGGGCACGAACCCGTGTCCCCTGCATCGGCAGGCAGACTCTCAACCACTGTGCCACCAGGGAAGCCCGGTACAATATTTTTGAAAAATAAATTTTAATTATTTAGTACAGTTGAATGTATGCATACCGATGGCCTAGCAATTGTACTTTAGGGTATCTATCTTAGAGAAACTCTAGTACATATTCACTAAGATAACTGAATAAGAAGGTACTTAGCTGAACTGTTTGTAATAGTCCCAAACCAGAAAAAGATCATATACCTATAATACTAGAATAGAAAAATAAATTTCAGTAGAATTATAAAATATCAATATAGCATATAGCAACAAAATTGAATGATCTGAAGCTACATGAAACAGTATGGTTGTATCTCACAAACAAAATGTTAAGCAAAAAGAGTAAGCTCAACAAATATATATATGAAGCTGAAAACCAGCATATTCTGAACTCCTTCACTTTCTAAAAGAAACCAAAGTTGGATCTCAAAGAGATATTTGCACACCCATGTTCACTGCTGCGCTATTCACATTAACCAAGACACAGAAGCAACCCAAAGGTCTACTGACAGATGAAGGGATAAAGAAAATGTGGTACAAACATACACTGGAATATTATGCCACCTTAAAAAAGACGAAAATCCTGTCACATGGTACAGTATGGATGGCCCTTGAGGATATTATGCTAAGTGAAATAAGCCGTTCACAAAAGGACAAATGCCGTATGATTTCACTTATATGAAGTATGTAAAGTAGTCAAACTCATAGAAAAAGAAAGCAGGTGGTTGCCAAGGGCTGGGGAGAGGAGAGAGATGAATGTTTAGTGGATATACAGTTTCAGTGTTGCAGGATGAAAAAGTTCTAGAGATCCGTAGCACAACAATGTGAATATACTTAACACTACTTAACTCTATGCTTAAAAATGGTTAAGATGGCTTTATAGTTTCTTTCGCTTTGACACTGTGCTAAAGCAGTCTGTTCTTTTCCTATGAATTTAACGGACTATTTAGCCTCTTAAATGTATTCAGAAAGTCAGCACATTAACTTAACTGTATTAAAGGGTGTGAATGATCCAGAATAGCCCTTCAAGAAAATATTTTCCTTAACCGTGAACTATAGTTGCATCTAAGTGAAGAATTCCAGTGCTGGGATGGTTTTGTGTTTGTGTGTTTATTATTAGGGTCTTCACCCCAGAAGAATAACAGGAGGACTGACAGCTGCAGAGGAAAAGGCACTACAGTTTTTGGAACTAGTCTAGGGTAGTGAAGAGATGGACAGGGAAACACTTGTAGATGTGGCCAGAACACCTGTACATACTAAAATTCATGCTGAAGTTCATGATGTCTTAACAGAGGCTATTGTGGACCCCTTTTAGGCCATTAAAAAGTAAGAAGAACCTACTGACCTTGTGAAAACTAATAAAGCGAAACCTCATTAAGATGAAGTCAGGAGGCTAGAAGAGAGAACTCTCAGGCACTTAGCATTTGACATCAATACAGATTCCAACGGTAAGAGGTGTACCTCACATTTCTGGCAGGATGTGACACTACTGCTGTCAATAGGGGGAAGAAAGATTTTCTTCTTGCCTGGCAGCAGCTTAGCCAATGAAAGAAAGACTCTCGAAACTCAGCTAATGAAAAGCTACTATACTTTGAACTCCCAGTTTCCTCCAATGAACTTTGTGTTTTTATAGCTCCCAAATTTCCCTCCTCTGTAAAATAATTTCTTCTCTTTTGTTTTACTGGACTTGCATGGGGTTCACCACGGTTGCATGTCCCCAAGTTGCAATTTTTTGCTTCTCCCGAATAAACCCACTTTGCTGGTAAAATAACTGGCTGTTTTATTGTTTTAAGTTAACAAACTCTTCACCGCTGAGATCATGGAGATGAAATGTTAATCTGAGAATGATACAAGCTTAATCAGAGGTCTTGTTTTAGACCATGGGCGTGGCACCCTGATATGAAAAAAAACAGAGAAGATGTATACATCTTCATGTGCAGTGTGTCATTAGAATATGAAAGACAGAGTGAATTCTAGACTTCTTTTTTACTAATTGTACTGAAGTGTACACACATAAAGCAGGCCATTTTAACCCAATGAACAGGGTATTTTGCTTTAGTTTCAGTGATATAATAAAAATACATGCTAGATAAGCACATGTTATCTATCTTGTAATTAAAAAGGATAAGAAGGTAAATTTTATGTTATGTACTTTTTTTACCATAATTTTTTAAAAAAGGAAATATGTGAAAATATCAGATTATATCACTCATGCCTTAAAAATATTGTTTAGGGCTTCCCTGGTGGCGCAGTGGTTGAGAGTCCACCTGCCGAGGCAGGGGACACGGATTCATGCCCCGGTCCGGGAGGATCCTATGTGCCACGGAGCGGCTGGGCCCATGAGCCATGGCCGCTGAGCCTGCGTGTCCGGAGCCTGTGCTCCGCAGCGGGAGAGGCCACAGCAGTGAGAGGCCCGCGTACCGCAAAAAAGAAAAAAAAAAAAATTGTTTAAATATTTTAAAAGAACATTTAAAATGCACACTGAACTTCTGGCAATTCTTTAAAACAACATAACAGAAAAACAAACTAATAAACAAAACTTGGGCCTGGGCTTAGGAGAAAGTTCTCTGTATTGAATATAGATAATAACGGCAGTGGGCTTGGGTACAGACTGAAAGATCTATGTGTGATAGAAAAAGCATACCTCTTTATTCACAAATAATTAGTATGTAATATGAGATACTGAGATAAATATAAGGATCACAGTCAAGACAACTGAAATCTTATTATCATTTGCCAGGTATTTCAATTATTTAACAACTATTATTAACAGCACACTATGGACTAGGTGCTGGGGATGAAATTGTGGAAGAAGAAGAAGCTTACTGCTTTGTGAGTGTAAGTCAACATGAAACTGAACCCCAGAGGATGACACGTGGCCCTCTCTTGGCAGACCAAGGAAATCTTCCCTGAAGGAATGATGTCTAAACCGAAACCGATGGAGCAGGATAAAGTAAGCTGAAAGAAGGCTAGGGGTTGGGGTGGGAAGAGCAGAAGCAAGGAGAGTGTGGTGTTTCGGGAAACTTAAATACTCCGGTGAGACCACGGTTTACACTGCGTGTTTATGGGTGGTGGTGCAGTGACCACAGTGCTAGAGGGCTGGTTAGTGCCAAGAAATGAACTTTAGGAAGTAGCCAAAGCCTTTGTATTAAAAGTTTGGACTTTATCCAGAAAGCAATGAGGGAACCAGTGAAAGGTTTTAAGTGGGACAAGGAGGCAAAAAGACAAATCTATACTGTGCTCACTAAATTGGAGGGGGCAGGACTGAAGGGGAATGGAAGGAAGGCACAGATTTAAAAGCTACTTAAGAAACTGAATCGACAGGATTTAGTTTATTAGATCTGTGGGACAGGGAGAAAGGGAGGTCACATTTGACAAGTTTAGGGCCAGAGCAGAGGTCAGCAGAGATGAGTAGGGAGTAGAAGAGGTTAGTGACGTCACTGAGATGGGTGACACAAGAGGGGAAGAGGTCCCGGGGAGAGAAGAGGAGCCCTGTTTTGAACTTATTTAATTTGAGGCCCTGTAGAAAATCCGTTAGTTAAATATGTAAATCTGGGGTTTGAAGACTGACTTGATCTAAATATATAAGAGCTCCATTATAGCATGATCCTGTTACTGAACCAAACTAGAACCCTTTTCCTCATACATTGGGGCCCTTTTATCGTTAATGTTTAGCTATTAATATTCTAGGTGGGAGAGCTATGAAAACTTACTGTACCCAGGAATGGGTTACCAGTGAAGGCCAGTAGTGTCCCAGTGGGAAGTCTACACTCAATAACATTGCATATAGAGAGGTCCCTCCACCAATGGAGTGGGTCACAAGATCTTTCTGGAAAACGCAACCTATGGGGTAAGTTCAGCATTGCTTATACTGAGTCTTTTCTGAATGTGGTTCCTCTAACTTCTTTTCTAACTTCTCTAAAACAATATCTGTCAGGGTGGCTGCAGGAGAGAGATATTCTTTCCTTTTCTCTAGTGTGCCCTCACCCCTTCCCCTTCTCTCTCTCCCTTAAAATTAAAAGCAAGAAAGTTCCACAAACAGCCAAATCTAGATTCTGGTTCGCTTGAGACAAGAATATCACTTTACAAAGTCTTAATATAATCCTCTGGAACCAAAGTTATGCTGAAACACACAAGAAAAAAACATAATAAGACAACCAAAGAAAACAACAGAAAGGCCTCCATAGGTCCACGAGGAAAGAAAAAAATTAACTTTTTTGTGCACCTGCTATGTGCTTAGCCCTCTGTTATTTTGTTATTTTACTTTGTATTATATTTTGTATTATATTTTATATTTGTTATTTTATTTTGTATTATATTTTGTTATTTTACTTGATCTCACAGTGTTCCAAGGGGTATTATAATTTCCATTTTTTAATATGGGGAAATAAATTCAGAAAGCATAAGTAACAGTAAGTTTGAAACATATAATTGCTTTCTATTTTAGCTCCTCACAAAAAGTTTTTTATGTTTTTAGGAGCAAATCTGTAATATCACAACTATCAGGATCACTTTCCCTTCTACACAAATCAACACAGAAATTTTTACTTTTCCATTTTTAAAATATGAGTTTTCCCATTTAAACTAGTCGTTCTCATTCAGGGGCAGTTTTGTCCCACAGGGACATCTGTCAATGTCTGGAAACACTTTTGGTCATCACAATTTAGGCAGGGGCTGCTGGCATCCAGCTGGTAGAGGCCAGGAAGGTTACACCCTCTAGTCACAGGAGCCCCACAGCAAAGAATTATCTAGTCCCAAATGCCAATAATGCCAAGGTTGAGAAACCCTGATTTAAACTGCAAACAAAGATTTTAGATGTAAGTTATTCAATGTTACACTCTTCGGTGCGTGCTTGTGTGTAATTTTATTTAGAATTAATAGGATTTCTTGAGTAGTAACATTTCTTTGTTCTCTGCTTTGGTAATTAGAACAGGGTAAATCTCAGTTTAATTTAGGAGAGCTTGATTCCCAACTATTACACTGTTCAAATTCACCAAAGAGGACAAGGTAATCTATCAGGGGAAGGAGACTAGCTGGTTGCAACCAAGCATTTTTAAAGATAATTGAAGTCGGCTGCTCTTTTAGTGGTTTCCCATGTCAAGAGTTTAAGTTATGTTAACATCCAAAGCAAATCTGAATGAATGATCAATTATCCAATTTTCCTGCTATATCACCTTCTGTCATCTATAAGAATGACACTTGGTGGGCTTCCCTGGTGGCGCAGTGGTTGAGAATCTGCCTGCCAATGCAGGGGACATGGGTTCGAGCCCTGGTCTGGGAAGATCCCACATGCTGCGGAGCAACTAGGCCCGTGAGCCACAACTACTGAGCCTGCGCATCTGGAGCTTGTGCTCCACAACAAGAGAGGCCGTGACAGTGAAAGGCCCGCGCACCGCGATGAAGAGTGGCCCCTGCTGGCCGCAACTAGAGAAAGCCCATGCACAGAAACGAAGACCCAACACAGCCAAAAATAAATAAATAAATAAATAAATTAATTAATTAATTAAAAAAAAAAAGTATGACACTTGGTGAGATTGTGTCCTACGCACTTCCTAAGTTAGGCCAAAATGTCAAAAACATTTTATTAGCATTTGTGACATAATGAAAACACTATCGACACATAGCTTGTAAGCAAGAAGATCATTGTAGTGGGCTGAATGGTAGCGCCCCAAAAGATATGCCTACGTCCTAATCTCTGGAATCTGGAACGTGGACTTATTTGATAAAAGGGCCATTGTAGATGTAATTAAGGTAAGGATCTCGAAGGGAGAAGACCATATGAAGATGAGGCAAAGACTGGAGTGATGCTGCCACAAGCCAAGGAGTACCTGGAGCCCCCAGAAGCAGGAAGAAACAAGGAAGGATTCTCCCTCTAGAACCGACACAGAAAGCACAGCCCCACGGACACTTAGTTTGGACTTCTAGGCTTCCAGAACTTTGAGAGAATAAATTTCTGTTGTTCTAAGCCACCCAGTTTGTGGTACTTTTTCATAGTATTCTTTGGAAAGAAATATAACGATTTTTCTGCAAACAAGAGTTCAAGAGCATAAACAGTAGTAAAGAAAAAAAGAAAGAATGAAAGGAAGAAAGAAATTTTAAAACTTGTTGAGTAGAGCTTCTATTCTCCAAATATTAAAACAAAGGGCAAACAAGAACACCATATCCCATTGGAAATCGCTCAATCAGTAGGGAGAAAAATCCTATTAATTTGTCATTTATGTGGTTGTTATTTTTGTACTTTAGTATTAATGAAATATGCTAAATACATGAAGGGCTGCAAAAGACAGGATAGGTGATAGAGAAAGGAGCTGTTATGACTCTTCTTTGCCAGATTCAAAACAGCCAGATAATAATTGAAAGAGGTGGAGTAATTCAAGTATTTCTCTCAGAGGGAATCAAGGAAGGCTTCACAGAGGAGGTGACATCTAAGCCGGATCTTGAAGCATGAGTAGGAGTTTCCCAGGAAGACACTAATGTGGAGCCAGGACAGTCGGTATTTCACAGAAAACACAGCATGTGCAAGGGTACAGAGATGGAAATGTATGTCACATACCTGGGAATGATAAGTGGTTCCATGTGGTTGGTCCCTCAAGTGCACCGGTGATATTGGTGAGAAATAATTTAGGAAAAATAGGTAGGGACTGGACTGAGATGGTTTTTTCATGCTTTACCTTGGCACTTGGCCTTATTCCTGTGGACAATGGAAAGCCATTAAGGAGGGGTAGTACCATAATTAGATATATCAGACTTATGGCAGATAAGGTAGCAGCCCTTCAACACTGGAACATTGGATGAGGTGCTGAAGATGCTGGGACCAGTATGGATCTCGGAAGGAGGTCTTAGGTGTGGCCTTTCCCCTGCATGGGGACTCCTGCCACCTATGTTTGAAGACCCTGAAGCACTGTTGGCTGTGGTCAGAGGAGGAGTAATTAGTTGATGATGCACGTTGAGGTAAGCATGGTCTTTCTCTCCTAATGGGGGAAATGAGATGCCCACACATGGAAAATAGTTTTGAACTAGTACAAAGGTTAGATATGAAACACACACATACACACACATATAGTATGTACGTATGTAATATTTTTTAAACGTCAATTTGTTTACTTTTCTCCCATGCTTAAAATTTTTCAAAGGTCCCCTTACTCTGGCCACTGTTATCACACTTCATTTAAGAATCACCTGGAGAGGTGGTTAAAAATGTAGATTCCTAGGTCCTACACTCTGAAGTAGGGCGCAGAAATTCCTATTTCCAGCAAGTCACGGTGTGGATATGAAGCGAGGGGTATCTGCCCACTGAGTTACAGGGTGAGCCCAGGCTCCCTAACATGACACTCAGGGCCCTTCATCTCTCTCTGGCTTCCCAGCAAGTCTCCAGTCCTGAAACGTATGCTCTCTACTCACCAAATTCACCACTTTGTTTTAAACCCACTTGGCCTTTAATCTGGTTCAAGTGTTCTCTCCATCACTCTTCAACATTTATTCCACCCCTTACTGGCAAATCCCGTGAGGTGTCTCAGACCAGGCTCTTCTCAAGATCTTCCCTCCCCCAACGCCACAGTTCCTGAACTTTTACACTCTATCTCCTTGGATTTTATTCAGACCTGCATTCTTGCTAGTCTTATCTTAGGTGCCATTATTTCTTTGTATGCCTCTCTCTTTCGTGAGTCTCTGAAATCCTGACAGGGAGAACTCGTGTAATTTTCATCTTTTTCTGAGCATTGTTCAGCATCCTAGGAGGCATTACTAGGTGCTCAGTGAAAGATCGACGAGCGAGGATTTTGGGGTGGGGGAGGGGTGGACCTGGAGTCAGCAGTGATAAAAGAAATCTCATTTCATTACTGTGGACAGGAGAACCAGAACGGAACTTTTCCTTTCTCTATAAATGGGAGCAATTACATAAAGGAGTCCTGTCTTATGACCTCAGGGAATAATAAGGACTTCTTATCCTTTCGGTGGAATCCCTTCAGGTAAAACGTCTCTCAGCGGACCACCTCCCACCCAAAGGCTACTTGCTTATCTTTTCTTAGTGGTTGACATTAACGTCTGGTGCAACAGGGCTTCAGGTTCAGAATGTCCTTTTCCTACTCTGATTTCCCAGTCGCCAACATTCATACCAAATGCTATGGTCTCCGATACCAATTTCTCAATCCCTGATTTCGATCACTTGTCCTTCTAAACTCTCAGCATGGTTCTTTTCCTTGTCTACTTGCTTCGATCAGGTATCTGCCTCCTAAACTAGATTGCAAAATCGGGGCCTAGGGTCCTGTGCTCTTCCCTTTCCAGTTCTCCTCTCCAATGAGGATGGGCGAGGGTGAGAGGAGAGATTACTCTTTCTTCTTAATTTTGCACGTAAGCGCCTGATAAATATTTGTTGGGGGAAAAAAAATGATGAGCGGTGTTTATTGTATTTTCCTGCTTCCAGCCTCAGGAATGACTATTATTTTGCCAAGTAGGACTTGTTCCTACTGAACCAAACTGTAGGGCACTATCAATGTTAATGGTTTCGTCACTACCATTTTGACTAGAAGCGGTATGGAGATTTACCAAACCAAGGAATGTGTTACCAGCAAGAGCTAGTGATGAGCCAGTGGAAATCTGTACTTGAAAAAGTGTCAGATGGGGATGATTCCTGCCACAAATGGCATGGACGACAGGATCTTCGTGAGGAATGACACCATCCACGGTATCAGAACAGTCCACCATATTAGAACAGTAACACGTATGCGTCTTTATGAGTATGCATTCTATAGAAATCTGGCTTCCTAAGTCCTAAAGGCCAGGCACACCCTGCTGGGAATCTTGTTTATTAATGCTCTTTAAGCAAAGGTGTGATTTATAGATCTAGATATACAGCCACAAACAACAGCTAACACAAACACATTATACTGAAGAAAGGACAGCTTGGGAATTTGAACACTTGACATCTGGGTTTGCGTCATTCCTTCTGGGTCTCTAAGATCAGGATGTGTGACAAGATTTCTGAATTAATTTCAAGACCTAACACTGTGTGATTCTAAGTCATCCCTATTTTACTGGGAGATCCATTATGTATGGGCTTCCTTTCTGGCCATGGGAGCAGTACGCATGTTACAGTGGTTCAGGCTTGCCCCTGGATGGCAGGTACCGTGGATTTGTGTTCCAGGCTCAGCCACTCACTAACTGTGTGGCCTGAAACAAGTACTTTAACTTTTCAGTTTGTTCATTCATTGTGTTCATACATTGGGAATAATAGTATCCACTTCACAGAACTGCTGTGCAGATAAATATGTTTTGTTTATATAAATTAAATATACATATATCTAGCCCTTGGAACAGTGATTGGCACCGTAAAGTGTTCAATAGATGTTAGCTGTTATTCTAGCAGCCTTGATTCCTTAATTCTGTTTTGCTTAAGCTAAACTTAAGCGGTGACATTCCTCAAGTCCATGCCAGTTGCTCTGTGAAAAATGAGGGAATAACACAGAACATGGTCTTAAATTGATTTGAAGAATGTTGTTGTTGTTTTGAAATTATGATCTTTATTTATCACTATAAAGCCATATTGAAGCACCAATTCCAGAATAGGAAAATTAGCTATGTGTCCCTTCATCTTTTTGACTTGCCTATGTCCGTTCCAGAATCCATCTAGGTCTGTGGCTCTTCACCCAACACACAGAGCCCTGTCTCTATTTTCTGCCTTGCTTTCCTTCTTACCACTTGTACTGTGTGGTGTATGAAGTGTATATATATTTTACTTCTTTAACTTGTCAGTTGCTTCCTCCACAAGGTTATGCTTCATTACGGCCAGGAACTTTGTTTTGGACTCTGCTTGGTCCCTCACACCTAGAACAGTGCTTGGTATCTTACAGGCACTCAATGAATATTTGTTGACTAAATTAAATCTGGTATATATATTTATGTTCTGAAAATTTTTCTCTGGTGGCTCTTAATTTTACTCATACTATATTGGGAGAAGACCAGGCAAGAGTGCATGAAGAAAATTAACCAAGGCCGTTTCCATGTCACCTCAGGGCCTTTGCACTTAATGCTCCTGCAGCCGAGAACACTCATTCTCCAGATAGCATATAGCTGTCTCCCTCACTTTGTTAAAAGCCTTTCTCAGGGAGACCTTCTCAGAGCCCTATGTAAAACAGCATAGCCACTAACTTCCTCCAGACTTTTGCCACACCAGCACTATCTGTAACCCTTCCTCGATGATTTTTTTTCCACACTACTAATCTCATCCAGCTTATTTATATTTACTTGTTTATTTATTGATATCTCTCTTTACCATGATGTCAGGAACTAAGCCTATTTCATGTTCTACTAATACTTAGAACAATGTCTGACACTCAATATGCATTTGTTAAATGAGTTAATATACATGTCAGAACATGTAAAAAGGAGGGCAGCATTTATATTTTCTTTAAAAAATAATTTACCCCTTATAATAAAAGTAAATCATGCTCACTCAATGAAATTATTATTAAAATAAATGAGAAATATCCAACATCTTATTATACACGTAGAATCACACGAGAGGTAATTTGGTAGCATTTCCTTCACAGCCTTTCATAGGTGTCTATTGTGCCCTGCTTTTTTCTTTTTATTCAGTTATAGGCAAGCTGTATATATAGTTTTGCATTTGCTTCCCTCCTCCCCTCCCCACCCCCCATTACAGATTATTCTATTATAGTTGTTGCCCATGTGACTTTTAAAATCAGGATGGTGCATTGCCAATGCAACCTCAAAGCACAATTTAAAAATTCTTTATTTTCTCTGTCTTCTCTGCCATTCCTTCATGAACTTAAATTCTATTTTATCCCTGAACTGCATGGGAGAGATGACAGTTCTAGGAAAAAGACTGAGAAAGAAGGATTTCCTTCTTTTTCTTGTACCAGGAACTTCTCCCTACAACAGCCACCCCCTTCACAGGGCAACACTCATCCTTGGGCTGTCGTGATTTCATGCCTTCCTTGCATGCTTCCAAGATCCGAGAGGGTGTCCCTTGTGCACACTCCCCCTTCAACAAACAGCAGTGCAATTTGCTGCCTGCTTGCTTCTCTTCCCCTCTAGACTGTACACTCCCTAGTAATTAGTTGATCATGTCTTATGCGCCACTGTGTGCTCATGTCCCAATGATCATGTCTTATGCGCCACTGTGTGCTCATGTCTCAATGATCATGTCTTATGCGCCACTGTGTGCTCATGTCTCAATGATCATGTCTTATGCGCCACTGTGTGCTCATGTCTCAATGATCATGTCTTATGCGCCACTGTGTGCTCATGTCTCAATGATCATGTCTTATGCGCCACTGTGTGCTCAACGCTTCCCACAGGGCCTGGGCTACGAGGCACAGGTGCTTCCTGTTGAATAAATGAATGAAAGGCCATGCAGGACCTCACACCTTAGCCTGTCCTTGCTTAAAGTGTTTTCCTCCTCTTCCACACATCAGTCTTGCCCTTTTGATCAGAAGCTCATTGAGGATAAAGGGGAGAGTCTTGTCTCTCTGGTACGGAGGACACTGCCTGACTCAGACGGCGGTGTGGGAGTGCACCCAGAAACCCTAAGGACACAGCCTTCTCCCCTTCCTCATCATCATCATCAACATATTCTTTATTGCCCTGGACATATGAACAGGGGTAACAGTGTGGCCCTTCCCTGATAGAGATTATGAATTTAGTCTTAGAAAGAAACACATAACAACAATAAAAAAAGATAAATGACAAGCTAAGTGCCAAATTCATGATGCCAACCCCAGGGCCTCTAGGAAGAACAGATTCTGGGTTCGACTAGTTGGAAGCAGCTTCTTGAGACTCGACTGATGTTTAGACCTTAGACAAAGGGAAGGGGGCACGCGGGACCTGGGGAGGTGAGGCCCAGGGTCCAGGGCTGAGCTACATGCTGCTCTCAGGGGCTGGCTTTGTGACCAGCAGGTGCTAAGCGAGCAGCCCAGGCTCAGGTTACACCAGGAGAGGCTTGGGAACCCCATGGGGAGTGCTTCGGCTCCGGGTGGAGCAGCTGAAGGAACAGGAGGAGAGGTGGGCTGAGGGGACAGGTGAGGCAGTGGGGACAGGTGAGGCAGTTGGAACAGGAGGCCAGGGCCACTCTGACTGCCCAGATTCCCTTAACTGGTGCGAGTGCTCTGTCGCTGTGCAAAATCTAAAGGAAGGATTACAAGTCTCTCCTGGAGCCCTTGTGGAGGGTTCTGAGCCTCTGAGCCAAGGTCCAGGAGCAAAGGACCTGTCAGGTGAGACCTGGGCTGTGAAAACCATGACGAGGTACCAAACTTTCCCAAGAGGCTTGGGGCATGCGCCGTGAACAGTATAATCTGTGGGAGCAGGGGTTGATCTTCTCAGCTTTCCATCAACCATTCCACGCCTGCTGTCCTAATGACTCAGGTGTGGTGCATGTGGCCGACAACATCCAGAAGCTCTTGCTATTTAAATGTGCTTTCCAGTTTCAGGTCGCATGCATTTTAAGTCATGGTTGCTTTCTCAGGGAATCACCGAGTTCTCACTTGACCCTGACATTCTCTTCTCCTGGAGTCTTTGTCCTCTTTTTTTTTTTTTTTTTTTTTTTTTAATTTCCACACATTTGTTTGGTTCACTTTCAGTGAATAAGAAGACTGCAGCATCTAGCCTGGCTCGGTTTAGGAAGGTGATGTTCCTGAAGGCTCCTGGCCCAGGGCCCTGGAACAAGCCTGCAATCCTGACATTTCTTCTACTTCCTTTTCCTTTTCCTCGCTCCTGCTCTCTGCTGCATTTGTGGAAACAGAATGGAGAGTGATCAAAGACCCTGACTTGCTTCTTATCAGCAGGGTCGTATGCTTGTTTATGTGAGGCTTTTCTTCTCTCTCTCTTTCTTTCTTGGAAGTTCATCATTAAGACCCCTTAGTACTGGCTGGAAGAATTTGGGGTAAAGAAAAATTGTTGGAAGGTTGAGAGCTAGGCGCAGGTCTTGTTTATAGGCTGTGAATCAGCTTTTGATGAATCCATGTGCTGACGTATGTTCTGTTCTGGGGGCGGTAAATCACGCTCAGACTGAGATGGTCTTTGCCAACAGGTAACTGAGCACAGGTTCACTGCAGGGATTACAATAATTTCACAAGCCTAGAGCATATAGGATAACGTCTCAATAAGCCAAAAAAGAAATGACATACTCCTAACAAGTGATAGATTAATTACACTACTGTTCCCAGGTAAAAGGAGGGGACAGAAGTAAAGTCTGCATTCATATGAGGTGTACATTTTTTAATGAGGTTGGTTTTCGGGAGAGTTGGCTTAACCGACCACAAGCTGGTGTCCAGAAGTGGTGAAACTCAGGTGAAAAGTCCCATGTTGTTAGAGCAGTTGCTAGAGAACGAGGGCACATGGGTGTTGGTGGCCAAGGTGAGCTTCTCAGGCTGCTGCATGGCTTTGGCCACTGCCAGTAAAAGGGTCACCTTCACCAAGGCAGGAGCTAAAGCACCAAGGTCTTTGGAGACTAGATCAGCAAAGGGTAGCTTTGCCAAGATGGAAACTCTCATGTAGTCCTCACAAACTCTGGGTATTTATAGCCTAAATGTCTCCTCCTCTTAGTTGCTTCATCTGTTTTTATTGATAAGTCTCCAGGGCAGCCCCTTAGCAGCTGAGCCTGAGTGCTTATCAAGAACAGATGAGATGGTGACATCCTGATACAGCTTACGTCACTCTTACAGCAAAACAACTTTACTCCTAAAATCAACTCCTTTTTTTTTTTTTGTCTTTGCCATAAACAAGGGGACTGAAACCACTTCACTTAAGTCATAAACAACTGGATTGAAATCTTTATCGAAACAATACACAAGAAAGTTGTTATGGATATTTCACCAGCCCTTGAAATTGCCATTAGCTAGCTCTGTGTTTTTGGATGTTACTTAACCTCTCTGTGCCTTAGCTTCCTCATCCTGCCTGGGTTGCAGAGGAACACGTGAAGATTTCCTTTGTCCTGTTACTTCTCTGAGTTTCTTCAAACTCGATAACTTCTTTTCATCCTCTTATCTTGCCCCTGAGATCTAGCGTATCACTGATTTTCCCTTTTACCTTCTTCCTTTCCTTCTAATAGATTTTATTGAATTCCAATCGTCCTCTCATCTTCCCCTTCCCCATCCCTCAATTTATTTCCTCAATGGAGGAAAACTAATTTTAAAGCCAAAACATAAAGAGCTAGTTGGATTTTGCTAACACTCATGTTTCCAGAGTATACTTTGCAGCTACAGAATATATTTCATGTTTTTCCATGTCTGTGGCTTTTTTCTTTCTGAGTTCCCTTGTTCTTTTAGCTTTATTTATTCTGATTATTTCAAGTAAGACGCGGTCATAATGATTTCGATTGACCTCTGATGCTTTATGCTAGCCTTTCTTACAAATCCTCCCATTAATTTACTAAACTGGTTATATCTCTGCTCAATTCCCAGGAGGTGGTGATACCTCATATCGCATACATCTTTATTTAAAAGTGACAACTGCCTTTAATGATCCTAATAACTTTCGCCTTTTGCCTTTTGTAAAGAAAGGAATGTTGCTCGCCATGCCAGTTCTATAAGGATCAATCCATCAGCCAGTCGCTGCAGTCGCTCGGGATAACGCACCCTGAGGGGAATTCAGGGTGGAAAAAAACAGGAAGCATTCTCTTCTTTGGATATACTGGCCTGTGATAGTTAGGATGCATCTCTACGGAAAAATTTCAATGACCCCAAGATTCTTGCATCTTCTCATACATAGAAAAGCACTAATATCATTAACTTGAGATGTCTGTTCTTTGTGATCAGCAGTACTCTTTTGATGCTCAATTACAAGTTTGTTTTTTTTCCCCAGCGAAAAATTCATATATATCCTGGCTCCTTCCTTTTCTCTTCGGAGCAGTTCCTCAGAGCTATCTGAGAGGCTGTCTTCTGGGCTATAGTCCTCGGGAAGATCCCCGAATAAAACTCAACTTGCAACTTTTAGGTTGTATGTTTTTCTTTCAGTCAACACTTTTTGTTATCCTTGACTTGCTTTGTAATCTTTGATTTGGTCCCTTATATCCAATGACTCCCACTCATTCAGTCCCTGGTGACTGGCCCAATGAATTTCAGTGGATCGTCTATCAATTCTCTTTCTACCATAAGGAGACTAGAAAGTGGGGGAATGGCCCGGGCCTGGGTTTTGCCTTACCTTAGCACAGCTGACATCTGTGTACTTCCCTGCTTTGTTTCCCAATACGTTTTTTCCCCACCGGAGACCCACCATGAGGAGGGCGGCCTTGGCGGTCTTATGCCTGCTTCTTCTGCTCCAAGGGAGTCTAGTGCCAACCCCAAGTAACTCAGCTCCTCTGGGTCCTGCAAACTCTGCCTTCTCATTCACTGTTCCCTTTGCTGCTAGTCAGCTTACTACCAACTTTAAACATTTCAGTAACACTTGGTATTTATTTCCAAAGTATTTGAATCAAGTTTACAGGAAATCCCAGGCACAGCCCAGTTTCCTGGTTGCTAGCTTTCTCACTGGCCTTAAGGAAATCTTCATGAATCCCACCTCACCTGGGTCTGGCTCAAATTTTGATTTGTTTCCTACCCCGTTAATTATTTCATTCTTATAAGAAATGTTTTTTGAGCATCTGTAATGTATTAGACACAGACTCATTAAACAAAGCCTGCTAGGACCACGATGGGTGAGTTACAAAGAAAAAGTCTTAGAAGAAGAGAGTGGGGTAAAAAACATTACCGTTGAATCTGTCATCAAAGCTGCAGTAGGGGAAGCTGTGAGGATTTTTTTGCCTTCCAAACTAAGGCTGTTTGGAGCCCTGAAAAATAATAATAAAGAAAAGTAACATTTGCATCTTTTTTTCTAGAGATCAG
Source organism: Lipotes vexillifer (assembly GCF_000442215.2). Lineage (NCBI taxonomy): Eukaryota > Metazoa > Chordata > Mammalia > Artiodactyla > Lipotidae > Lipotes > Lipotes vexillifer. Next base: position 1,261,040 of record NW_006797390.1, read on the forward strand.
CATAACAGTTCTTAAGGGGGCCAGTATCATGAGGCTTCTTTTCCTCCGCGGAAATGAGTTTAGGGTCATAGTTAGTAAGTGGTAAAATCAGGGCTGGAGTCCAAGTCCTAAATTCAGTCTGGTTGTTGGTGAGTTCCTGACTCTTGCGTGTGAAAGTCTCTGGCTTTTGGCCTTGGACAGTGAAGGAGAGCTTAGAGCTGGAGCCGGCTGTGATGTAGGTAAAGCTGTTGTGGGAATTTTACTAACGAGCCTCGCCCATCCTTCTTGAGTTTCCTCGGACATCTCACTTGCGTCCCTCCTCTGCCACTCTTTTTTTTTTTTTTGCGGTATGTGGGCCTCTCACTGTTGTGGCCTCCCCCGTTGCAGAGCACAGGCTCCGAATGCACAGGCTCTGGACGCGCAGGCTCCGGACGCGCAGGCTCAGCGGCCATGGCTCACGGGCCCAGCCGCCCCGCAGCATGTGGGATCCTCCTGGACCCGGGCACGAACCCATGTCCCCTGCATCGGCAGGTGGACTCCCAACCACTGTGCCACCAGGGAAGCCCCTCTGCCACTCTTAATAATTTTTAATGAATGGTAGTTCGTCTAAATGAGATGGCAAAGTGAGAGTATCTGGAAACAGAACAAAGTTAAATGTTCTGTTCCAGTACTAGGCATGAGCACTTCCACAGTGTTCTTTTTAATATCTACAATAATAAGGACAAATTTGGACAATGGCAATCAGGTTGGTCAGTGGATAGAGCAGGACCATAAGAATGGTTTTATGCGAGTGATTCGGAGTGTGTTTGTGCTAGTGAAGTCCAAACCTCTCAGTTATTTCCAATTTTTTTTTCTGAGGAAATTCTCATTCCTGACAAGGGAAATTGGACTGGACAAGTAGCAGGGAAAAGGCATCAGTTCCTTAACTGAGAAGACTTAAGTCTCTCTGTCACACAAGCAATGCAGCAAAGGCTGTACTGTCCTGTATGGTAGCTGTGAGCAGTAGATAACTATATAAATTAAAATAATTAAAATTAAATAAAATTAAAAATGCAAGCACTCAATAGCCACCTGTGACTAATGGCTAAGGTATTGGACAGCGCAGAGAGCATTTCCAGATGGTGGAGAGCCACGGACATGCCCTCTGCTCCTGTCTCAGAGTGAGGGAAGTGGGAGAGAGACTTACCGTAGACTTTGCTGAAACATCCGGTCTCTTGCTTGTATTTGCTCGACTGCCTTTTATTTAATGTCTTCTGCATGAAACAATGCCCACAGATTGAGACACACCAGTGGAGAATTCAGTGACGTTTGGGAACAGGATTTCAGTTAGGAATTCACTGAAGAGTCATTTGAACCATTTAGCGAAGAATCCAGGAAAGAACCCACTGAGAAATCCAAAGGGAAGCAGTCAGAACAGCCTCAAGTTAACTTCAGTGAGGAATACAGTTGGAAAGGCAATCCTGATTGAGTATAACTGGGAGTACAACCAATAGCCTGCTTGGGAATCCAATGGATAAGGAGGTGGAAAAAATAACAACAGAAAAACTTACAAGTAAATTCGTCTTTTGAATACTGTTTTAGGAGTCTAGGGCTCTTCCTCTACTTCCAGTAAGATTTTAAGATGTCCTTTATGGGCTTTAGTAGGATTACAGCAGCAGCATTGTGCCCCTGGGGCTCTGGCCTTGATGATTCTCTGCTCTTTAGGAGAGTATCAGAGGACAGGTGGAAATGTGACCTTTATCCTGCTACCTCTTGTAGTCCCAGGATGCGGGGAAGGGCTCCTCTGCCGGCACTATGGAAACCAAGGCCCTGTACTTCATGGGGCAGGTGGGGGTGACTGGGATCTGTTAAAGCGAAGATGTGATCAGCACGCTCCAGAATCTGATTCACTCCCTTGGACCATCTAGTCATAGGGGGCCCCAGTGTCACAGTGGACAAATGGGGTCTTATGATCACACCAACATTAATCTCATGAATATTCTGTCCCAGAGAGTTTCTCCCTGTTCTTTCTCAAGCTTTGAAAACCTACTGTGTTCCAGGCCTGTGGCTAGGCTCTGGGGAACAGAAAGAGGATTTAGACAGATCTTCGTCTCTAGGTTCTTATGGTCTAACACTCTGTGACTCTATTCCACTTGCGTCTGTAGCTGAGTTATTTCTGGAGCGCCGTGACTGGTTTCCCCTCTGCTGAGTCTCTCTCTAGCAATGGGTCTAACTGCTCTGACTCCCTTGAAGTGAAACAACTCTATCTTGTTACATGTATTATTCCAGGCACATTCGACCCTGGGATGGAATCAGCCCGTTCTGTACTTCGACAAGTAAGTTTGCCTATTTAATTAAATAGACTTTATTTTAAAAAAATTTTTTTAAATTTCTATTGAATGCAAGATTCTTTAAATGCTATAGTGCTTTACAATTTTCAAAAGTTTCACACACATGATTTCATATAAGGCCATAATAACCCTTTTTTCCCCCTTACCCCTGTGTTGCCTCTGCCCACACCCTCTCCCCACTGGTAACCACTAGTTTGTCCTCTACACCTGCGAGTCTGCATCTTTTTTGTTATATGCACTGGTTTGTTGTGTTTTTTTAGATTCCCACTATGAGTGATATCATACAGTATCTGTCTTTCTCTGTAATTAGACTTTATTGTTTAAAGCAGTTTTAGGTTCACAGCAATACTGAGCAAAAGGCACAGAATTTCCCATAACCCCCTACTCCTGCATATGCATAGCCTGCCCTGTGATCAACACCTCCTACCAGAGCAGTACATTTGTTATAATTGATGAACCTACATTGACACACCATCATCCAAAGTCCACAGTCTATATTAGGGTTCACTCTTGGTGTTGTACATTCTATGGATTTGGACAAATTTATAATGACATATATCTACCATTGCAGTGTCATAGAGAGTGGTTTCTTTGCCTTAAAACCCCTCTGGGCTCTGCCTGTACCTCTCTCCCTTCCCTCTAACCCATGGGTAAGTTTATTTATTTATTTTTTTGGTCTGTGATAACTCTTGAATATCAGACTTTCTAATTTTACTTTATTTTATTTTATTTTTTTTGCGGTACGCGGGCCTCTCACTGTTGTGGCCTCTCCCGTTGCGGAGCACAGGCTCCGAACGCGCAGGCTCAGCGGCCATGGCTCACGGGACCAGCCGCTCCGCGGCATGTGGGATCTTCCCAGACCGGTGCACGAACCCGTGTCCCCTGCATCAGCAGGCGGACTCTCAACCACTGCACCACCAGGGAAGCCCAGACTTTCTAATTTTTAAAAAATACTCCCTCCCACTTCCTCTTCACATAAAGGACAATGGGAAATCAGCCACTAGAAATGAGGAGGGAGAATTATATACTCTTTGACCCTATTACTGAAGTTACCATGTTTTATTTTTCTGTAGCTTGTCTGTCTGAAACTCTCCATCCAAATACAGATTCCAGATAACTAGTTGTGCCTTTCTTCGAGGTGATGGTGGATATCTATCTAATACCAAATTTCTTAGATGCCCATTGCCTCTGAATCCATTTTCTCTGAATCCAGTTTCTACTCTGCATTTAGATGTGGAAAACAAGAATTTACTTTTAATGGCTTTGGCACCTCAAAGGGGGCAGAAGAGCTCTTCCCACAGAATTAGATAATGTCCTGTGGTAGAAAGAACACTGGATTTAGAGTCAGATTTTAGTCCCAACTTTTCTATGTGCGCTTGGTAGATGATAATGATTGTAGCACTGGCTACAGTATTTTTTTTTAGTACTTACTTACTAAGTATAGGCACTATCCTAATTCTCACACAACCCCATGAGATAGGTATTGTTATTCCCATAATACATATGGGAAAACTGAGGTATAGCTATGTTAAGGAATTTGCCAAGAGGCGGTGTTGCAACTGGAAGCCAGACAATCTTATCTAATCTTTCTGAACCTCCACTTCCTCCTCACTAAAATGAAGGTATTGGGCCATAAATCGCTGAGTTTATTTCTGTTCTAAAACCCTCCGGGTCAGTGAAGTTTTACAGATGGGCAGCCCACTACGACAACTGCAGGATGGTTTGGTTTCATGCAGTAATTATAAAAATTAAGGTTGGATGGCCTGGATAGTTGCCTTTATCAGGACTGCAAGAACTTTCCTTTTCACTCCCTGTTATTTAGGTTTTGGTTGCTGTTTTTTAGGGCATGAAGTTGGCATCAATTGAGACAAAGGAGCCAAGATCTCTTCCTTAAAAGGAAGCATGGATCGACCCATTTTTCCTACCTCTGAAGAACCAGTGTCAAGTCCTGAAGATATTCAATAAAACTGGAATAACACCCAGCACAAGGCTGTTGTGATACTCAAGTAAGATAATGCGTGGGAACTGTTCTGTAACTTGTCAAATTCTGTATAAACGCAGGAGCTATTGGTATTGCCATATAATACTGATTCACAGATCAGAAACTGGGTAGTTTTCCCATCTGATTTCTATGCATGGTGCATTTAGGAAGCTTGAACACACATCCTGCCTGCTCAGATTAGTATCCGTGCTGATTAAAGGGTAAGATACTCCAGCCTTATTTTTGCTTTTCTAGGGTTAAGACAAAACCACCTCTGTAAACAGACCCCTAGGATGTTTAGTCACTAGCCAGAGTTCCAGGGGCACAATGCTGCTCCATTTTCCATTAAATTTCCCTAACTAGTTAAAAACAGCAAGTGCAGGCAGGGCAAAATTCCTGCAGATTTCATCTAAAATGCAGCCTGCGTCGTGATGTCAAAATTCTGCTTGATCCCAGGCTCCTCATCCCTATCCAGATCACCCGCCTGTATTTCCTTGCGTGGAAAAGCAGGATACAGTTCCGAATTTCCTGGACTCTTTTTTTTTCTGGCTTCCTGGATCTTTGGGCTTGTGTTATGCACACTTTTCTTGTTTTGGGCACCCACTGACGGATCACACAGAATGGCTGTCATAGGATGGCCCACTGAATTGAGAACAGAGAATATAAAAAAAGTTGGTTTGCAAAGGTCAGTTTCTTCATTTATTCGCTTATTCATTCAATGAGTATTTATTTTATTGATCTCCCACCATATGAAGAACACGGTTGAGGATATAAAAAAAAAAAAAAAGGAATTGACTTCTCTGGGCATAGTGGGGCTCTTTGCTGGCCAGGGTGGCTGGAGGAAACACAGCAAGTTTTCCTTATCATTGATATTGAGTAATGCCCACACGAGGCCATCCGGATGAAGCACCTTAATCATAAGTCACAGGGGCCTGGAAGGCAAAATACCTGTCTGGCTCTCCTTCCAGAATTTCCCCCATGATTAAGATTCCATGGATTCTTGCTGTAGTTCTCAGAAGATATTTTTATTGGTTGAACCGTCAAATATGTTTTGGTGCTTTAAGCAAGAGAACACGCATGCTTACATGCTCTTGGTAGTGCTTCCAGCTATGGAGAATGAAGATGAACAAGGTGTTTGCTCTGATGGGGAGGGCTGCTTTTCATGGAAGCAAAGACTGGAATAAGTTGAGAAAGTATTGATCTTAGTTACTTGGAAATGAGTTAGAATTTTCCTTGTCTTTCACTATTTCCCACCTTAGGTATAAAATAAATTAGGAAAATGTGCTTGTATTTATTTCCCCGTAACTGATGGTGAAATAAATGCCAATCATGAGACATTTTGGGTTTCAAACAGAAAGAGTGAGGAATTGGATACTTCCTGGTGTTTCAAGAGAAACCTTACTCTGGACGAGATGGCTTACGTTCTTCAGAGGCTACTGTCCACTAAGTCTGTTATGATTAGATGAATTCTAGGTGTCTTGGTTCTACCTCTTGGCATTGCACTAAAGAGCTGTGACCTTGAACAAGTCACTTACCATCTTGGATTGCTATCTCCTTGGTTAGCACTCAATATTTAACTATTTATGGAGGCGACAATACGCTGGGTGTTCACTTGTAGAAAGATATTAATGTGCATTCTGCCAATCTCTCAGAATTGGTATCAGAGTAAATTTGGATTTGAAAGCCCTTTGAAACATTTATAAACCTCACGCATCTCAGAACAAAAGGCTATACATCAAAGAAGGAAATCCTTGTCTCATTTAAGACTACACTTATAATAAGAAAGCCTTTCACTAGATTAATAGCAAAGTGAAGCAAGATCAAATTGGAGATTTTTGTCGTAGCCTGATTTGGTACAAAGAAATGGAAACACAAGGAACCAAACCTGTGTGTTCATGCCTCACTTAAACCAAAATTTCTTTCACTTCCTAGAGTCCTGCCAACATCTGAAATGTCTCCTTAGACATCTTTTCCTTCCTTCCCTTGCATCTCTATGAAGCAGCTAATAGGAGCTACGCAATGTGCTGGGATGCAGATTAGTTTGGGATACTTGGGGTACTCTGACAGTATATCCCACCTCCCACTACACTATCAAGGCTTTAAACAGGACAGAGGTTTATTTCTCTGACCTGGTAAGATGGCTGTGTTCTGCAACTTTGAGAAGAATGCAGGATCCTTCCTTTATATCTTCTCTGCCATCCTTACGATGTTGCCCTCATCCAGATGGTTCAAGATGAACCATCACTACACCCACATCCCATACAGCAGAAAGGAGAAAAGTAGAAGTGAAGGATATGCCTTTCCCTTTAAGAACAAAACCTAGAGGTTTCAAATACTGCTTCTGCTTACATTCTCCAGGAAGTGCAGTCTTCATGTTGGGCTGTCATATGCCCGGTTAAGCATCAGGGACTTTATTACTCTGCTAGAGAAGGGAAGAATGCCTATCAGGGGTAAAAAGCAATCTCTGTCTGGGGTGCAGACATGAACAGTTCTTGGTCCTTTCCTAAAAGCTGCTTACTTTAGTGGGAGAAAACCAAAGTAAAAATAGGTAATTACACATATTTTTTGCAACTCCGTGCCATCATTTACCCCAACACTTTTACAGTCTAACACTTTCATTCTCTTAACTTTCTTTTCTCTCCTTTCCCTCTGCCTATGCTCTTGTCAACTGTTAAAAAACAAAATTCAACCGAGTGAGTTTCAAAGATCGTACTGGCTTTATTCAACGATTCATGAATCAGGCAGCATCCAATCTAGCAGATAGAAAAGAGCTCTGAGGACCTGTACAAAATGGAAGGCTTTTTATAGGCAGAAGGAAGCAGGAACAAAAGAGTGACACTGGGCAAAAAACAGGTTGGTCATGGCAATGTTGCTTTCCTTCAGGAGAGGGCAAGGGACCTGAATGCGCATTTCTTAACTAGTGCTGATCAGGAGAATCCTGACTGACTGGTTTAAGATTCCATTTCTAGGAGAGCTGAAGCTAATTAAGTCTCTGTCTGGTGACGTGGGGATTAGCATAAATGACTTCTTTTGGGGCTTGTTGTTTTGTTTTTTAACACTCTTTACCTAAACCCCAGAATAACTGCTCCCCCCACAAAAAAACCCCACCTCACTTTCTCTTGATCTTTTTGCTCCTCTGCTTACTTCCTTAATTTTCTTTATTCTTTTTTTTTAAACTGTAAGGCAATTTTATTTATATTTTAATGTTTTTTATAATGACTTTTTTTTTTTAACACCTTTATTCTTGACCTGCCTTGGCTGTATCTGATGCTGTTTACTATGTCCTTGAAATACTCTCCTTGTCTTCTGTGTCCGTGTAACACTCTGGTTTTCTGCTTCTTTGTCTCCTTTGCTGGCTTTTCCTCCATTGTCCTAAATAAAAGAACTTCCTAGACCAAGCTCCTTCCTAGTCCTTTCTTTCCCCATCTGTTTTGGAATCGTATCTACTGTTTGGTCACAGTCATCACTTCAGAGCAAATGAATAACACATCTCTATGCATAAAGCAGAATCACCATCATAAACCAAAATCTCATGGGCTTCAGCCTCATGTTTTCTGCTGCTTGTGGGATACTTCCATCACGATTCTCTTAAAGCAACACAATTCCCACTAGCGAAACTCATCTTGCCCCCACCCGAAAACCCTCTCTTCACCAACCTCCTCTCCTCCTAACACCATTCAGAAACTGGGTCCTAGTTTGACCCCCTGTGTATGTCACTGGAATAATTCACCCTTTACAACTTGGGAGTCGTCTTTTCCCCTCCCTGGACCCTCACTTCTCAAGTCGTCCATGTAAGCGTAACTTGCTGACCATATAGTATTCTTGCTACTCAGTGTCTTGCCTGTGCTACTGTGATGCCCCTCTTCTCATCTTTCCTTTACATTGTTTTTCACTGCCTGTCTGCATATGAGTTGCATCAGCTTACTCTACTAAAAAGCCTTCAGTAACAGGCTGTTATCTATCAGTGAGTCAGTCTCTTTGCTCTACTATTCCAAGGTAGGCATTCCATTCCATGGTCTCAAATTCCTGTGTTTTCTGCAACATCCCTTTAAGACAAATTAGACTAATTGCTGCTACCTGAATGGGTCCTCTACTCTCCTATCTCTGCCGCTATGTGTATTTACCTGGATTATTACTTCTTCCTGATAATCCTTCCTGTTTTACCCATCATTTCCCCTGATGAGATCTTATCCATCTTTTAAGATCCAGTTAAAATGTAACATCCTTCATGAAGGCTTTCTGAACTATTAGCCACGAATACCTTCAGAATCAGGGAAGGTCTTTATGTCACTAGTGTCTAGCATAGTTCTTGACTCACTGAGTTGCTCAACAACTGTTGACTTAATGAGCCATCATTAGTTGAGTGTAATCTCTGTCTCCTCTGGATCACCAGAATACCCTGTACTTTTCTTAGGGCTCTTGTCATATTACATCTTTTACTTCATTTATTTGTATCCATAGCTTTGAGCCCTTGGGATAGTAAAGAATTTTGCAAAGAACAGATGATTCATCAGTATTAATTAAATGAATGAACTCTAGGAGGCATTAAAGTAGGGAGGGTGCTGGGTTGTTAATCAGAAAATTTGCTCAAATGGTTAAAACTGGAGCTAAGGAGAAAAGGGAACCCTCCTACACTGTTGGTGGGAATGTAAATTGATGTAGCCACTATGGAAAACAGCATGGAGGTTTCTCAAAAAACTGAAAATAGAACTACCATAAGATGCAGCAATTCCACTGCTGGGTATATATCCGAAAGAAACAAAAACACTAATTCGAAAAGATACATGCACTCCAATGTTCACAGCAGCATTATTTACAATTGCCAAGATATAGAAGCAACAGATAAATGGATAAAGAAGTTGTGGTATATGTATATAAAGTGGAATACTACTCAGCCATAAAAAAGAACGAAATTTTGCCATTTGCAGTAACACAGATGGACTTGGAGGGCATTATGCTAAGTGAAATAAGTCAGACAGAGAAAGACACATACTGTATGATGTCACTTAGATGTGACATCTGAAAAATACAATAAACTAGTGAATATAACAAAAGAAGTAGACTTGAAGATGTAGAGAACAAACTAGTGGTTACCAGTGGAGAGAGGGAAGGGGAGAGGGACAATACAGGGGTAGAGGGGGCGGAAAGGGTCATTATGGGATTATATGAAATCATGTGTGTGAAACTTTTGAAAATTGTAAAGCACTATAGAATTTAAAGGATCTTTCACTCTATTAAAAAAAAAAAAAACAGTGCCTGGAATAAAGTAAGACTCAAATACATGTTAAATGTGTGAATCTAAGAATAAAATTTAGAATATCTCATAAAGTGAATGGACTATAATCCTCCTTGAGTACTGAGCAGCAAGAATAATGCATAAATTTTTTTTTTTTTCCCAAGAAATATACAGAAGAGGGCTTCCCTGGTGGCGCAGTGGTTGAGAGTCCGCCTGCCGATGCAGGGGACGCGGGTTCGGGCCCCGGACCGGGAAGATCCCACATGCCGTGGAGTGGCTGGGCCCGTGAGCCATGGCCGCCGAGCCTGCGCATCCAGAGCCTGTGCTCCGCAATGGGAGAGGCCACGACAGTGAGAGGCCCACGTACCGCAAAAAAAAAAAAAAAAAAAAAAGAAATATACAGAAGAAAATGTTAATCATGGGTTCAGGGTTAGGAAGCAGAGGTATTTTTCCTTTTGAATTTTATACTTTTAAGCATTGTTTGAAATTTTTATCATGTACTGTGTTCATTTTTATTTGAATAAATATGTTATTTTATTTTTATTTTTTCTTCTAATTTTATTGAGATATACTTGACATATAGCACTGTATAAGTTTAAGGTGTACAGCACAATCATCTGACTTCACTTATGATTACCACAATAAGTTTAGTGAACATCCATCATCTTATATAGATACAAAATTAAAATTAGAAAGGAGATATTTTTTCCTCATGATGAGAACTCCTAGGATTTACTCTCTACACAATTTTCGTATATAACATACAGCAGTGTTAATTATATTTATCATATACATTACATCCCTCATAGTTATTTTTTTTTTTACAGTAGGTCCTCGTTGGTTATCTATTTTAAATATAGCAGTGTGTACATGTCAATCCCAAACTACCAACCTATCCCCCTCCTCCCTCCCCCCAGTAACCATAAGTTCATTGAATAAATACGTTAATTACAAAAAATAAAAAATTTTAAAAGGACTTAAAAAAAACAGGTGCTGAGAATTAATTTTTTTGAGATTATATTCTATAACCTTTCCACCCCCCACTAGGCTGAGTGATTCTTGGAGACAAGGTCCTTTAAACTCTGTGCGCCCAGGACATTTTCTGGCACTTAATATTCACTCAATTAAATGTTAGTTCAACCGAATTGTCTGGGCAATGGTAGGGATGGTGGAGTGGTGGTGGTAGGGATGGTGGAATGGTGGTGGTGCGATTCTCTAAGGGAGGAGTGGGGGATAGGTCAGGTGACCAATGGGACTGTAGCACTGTTGGGAACAGCCATCAGTTCAGACTCTTTCTGACAGAGCAGTGAGCCTCATGTTCTTAAGAGAGAGTCTCTTAATGTGCTTTTCAAAGGGAAAGGGTAGGAGGCAATACTGCTTGGAGGAAATTCCAGGGATCAAAAGAGAAAAGAAAATTTGTATATAGAAGATGAGGTGACTTTGTTTCAGATTGCCTTCAGCATTTATCTAACCTAATAACGGGGGCTTTCATTCTTTATCCACCCTTTACCCTTCATTCTGCTTTACCTAAATGCATGCTGGGGTGGTTAAGAGGAGGCTCATTTGTAAGGAAAAGAGTGGTGAATAAAATTCCATGGTGCATTTCTATTAAATCTCTTGGAAAGGTCAGCAAAAGACACTCAAACCTTTTCCTGCTTTTTCCCTATGTAACTCAAAATGTGATTGGGGAAATTGAAGTTCTTTCATTTACCTTCTCCAGCCTCTCACAGGGGTACCTACCTCAATCTGGTGTCAGGAAAGAAGCAGCTATGTATTTATGTAAAAAACATTTTTAAAAAATTTTATATTGGCGCATGGCTGTATAACAATGTTGTGTTAGTTTCAGGTGTACAGCAGAGTGATTCAGTTATACATATACATGTATCTACTAGGAAGCATCTATTTAGAACTGGGTCAGTGAGGAGCCTGGATGAAATCTCCTGGTTCAAATCTTACATGGATGGGATTCCGCTAAGCTTCAATGTCTGTTAAAATGTCTGAGCTCATTTGGTCCAACAATAATGGGCAAAGCGCCTAGCTAGGTACTATTAGGGAACATGTCATAAAGTTGTGTAAGTCTGGCCCCTGCTGTCTGAACCTTTCAATATAGTTGGGGCAGAGACGTATGGAAGGAATTAATCCTGAACTAACAGAGTAATGAGTAATTACCCTTGACACTTAGATGATGAGTAGAGATGAGCTTGTATAGAGAAAAGATGGAAATTGACTCTGAGCCACACTGCTTGGACTGAATACTGCTTCAGCCTCTTATTAGCTTTGTGACTTTGGGCAAGTTACTTAAATTCTTTGAGCCACAGTTTTCTCATCTATAAACTGGATGCAGTGATAATAATTTAGGATTGTAATAAGGATTAAAATGATATTTGTAAAGTACCCAGAATTTGGAAAATAGTTTGAATTGTGTCTGGTACACGATCATTGTCATTTAGCCATTATTAACTTATAACTATTTTTAGAAATTTTAATTGCAGTAAAAAACTCATAACATACAATTTGTCACTTAACTGTTTTTAAGTGTACAGTTCAATAGTGTTAAGTATATTCACATTATTGTGCAACAGATCTCTAGAAGTTTTTCATGTTGCAAAACTGAAACCCTATATCCATTGGACAACAATTCCCATTTCTCCCTATTTCCAGTCCCTGTCAACTAGCATTTTACTTTGTTTCTCTGAGTTTGGCTACTTTAGATACCTCATGTAAGTGGAATCATTCAGTATTGGCCTTTTTGTCACTGGCTTATTTCATTTTGCATAATAGCATCAAGGTTCATCCATATGACCTTGCTTGTTCATCCATGTGACCTTGTTCATAGCATGCGACAGGATTTCCTTCCTTTTTTAAGGCTGAATAATATTCTGTTGTATTTGTAAACCACATTTTCTTTATCCATTCATCTATTGCTGGACGTTTGCCTCAACCTCTTACCTATTGTGAATAATACTGCTACGAACATGGGTATGCAAATGTCTCCTTGAGATCCTGCTTTGAATTCTTTTGGATATACACCCAGAAATGGGATTGCTGGTTCATAAGGCAATTATAGATATTTTGAGGACCTGCCATACTGTTTCCATTATGGCTGCACCCTTTTACATTCCCACGACAGTGCATAAGAGTTCCAATTTCTCCACATTCCTTGCCAACACTCGTTATTTTGTCTGTTTGTATTTCTGATAATCCTAATGTGTTTGAGGTGAAATCTCATTGTTATAACTATTTTATTTCTTATCAATGAGCTACAGAACCGCCCCCCCCGAAATCTCATTGTTATAACTTTTTTATTTCTTATCAATGAGCTCCACGGCCCCCCCCCCCCCCCCCCCCCCGCCGTGAATTAAAAGGGTCCAATCTTGAGGCAAAATATTTAACAGATAAAGACACTGTAGTCAGTCTCAGAATTTCCCATAAGGATGTGTACTAGCACCAGAGAAAACATGGGCCCTAAAACTTTATTCTAACCCAGTGAGATCCATTACTGCTACACCACAGTGTGTTTTCTTACTTGTTCACTCACCACCAGGCAAGACTCTCAGCTGAATCTCAGGACTTACATTTCTCCTCACCCTCCTCTTCTGTCTCCTTTTATTTTTAGCATAGGCGTTTTGACTCTGGGAATTCATGTCCTAGAGGAATTAAAGCCAACTCTTGGTAGCATATACATAATTTATGGTGGGGATGACTTGCCCATCCCCGCCAATCCAATCAGCCACCAAGTCCCTTTAATTTCACCTTTGTAATGTCTTTAGTATCTGCGTCCTTCCTTTCATGCCTAGGGCCACCACTCTGCTCGATCTGAAGCAGCTCTTGCTTGTGCTGTGTCATAGCTGACCTACTTTCTTGTGCAGGTTTGGTTAGTCTTCCTAAAGCACGACTCTACCAGAACTTCTGCTGGCAGAATAATGACTCATCTCTTCAGCTTCTGAAATGTTCCTTGGTTTGGTCCCAAATGTCATTTCAGACTGTTTTTCACAAACTTTTTCCTTCCACCCCCTTTCCTCCCACACTCTCCCTATGTTCTCCAGTCAGGAAGTTCTCTTGAATGAGAACAGTCACTCTTACAGTTTTAATTATTCTTCAAGGTCCATTTCAAGTTATAATAATGATAGCTGCCAATCATCGATCATTTATTATATGCTAGTTACAAGTTTACATGGATGAGCTCATTTAATTTTCATAATGACCCTGTGAAATGATTACTATCACCACCTGCATTCTGAAGGATAAAGTAACTTGGGCAAGCCCAAGTGTTCACAAAGGCCTGGATTCATAGTCCAGAACTCAAGATTTTAGCCATTATTTTATTGCTGAAATGATGGATTTGATGATGCCTTCCCACCTACCCCATGTTACAGTTCAATACAGATGAATAATCATTTATTTGGCAATGGCTACGCAACCATCACAGACTCTGTAGGAGTGGGTAATGCAAAGTTGATTAAGATGGTTCCAGCCTTCAATGGTTTAGAATCTAGCAATTAACATAGTTTTCCTCTATGTTCCCAAATTGATTATAGTTCACATGACAGGACACCTTGAACATTACTATTCATGCACATTACTTCTTTTGCCTAGAGTCCCTCCATTTACCTTCTTTCTCTCTATAAACCCAGAAATATGTTTATTAAATTCAGGTGAATCTTACTCTAACTGTCCCATCTTCCCCATGAAACTTTCCAGGGGGATGTTCCTTTATGTTCCCACCCTAAAATAATATTATCAACTCTTTGGAGACCTGGGCCTTTTTCATCTTCAGCACCTAATAATAATAATAGCTAATTTTTATTATGGTTTTCCTTATTCGAGGCATTTGACACAAATACATTAATTTAACCCTTACAGCAATCCAACAAAGTAAAAACTATTTTTACGTCCATTATGTAAAGAAAAAACTGAGGTACTATGAGTTAAGTAACTTGCCCATGGTTGCTTAATTATTACTGGCAGAGCCAGGATATACGGGATATAGTCCAGGATGCTGGACCCCAGAGTCTGCGGTTTTGACCTCTTGTCTAGTGCCTCTTCTGCTTTAGTCATTGCATTTCTCAGTCCCTCTGTAAACGTTTGTTAAGTAAATAACTTTTTTGTATCTCTGGCACTGGATTAGAGTTCTTAGGATCCTGTTATAAACTGCCTTTGTAATATAAATATAAAAATAAATAAATAAACTTACTCCATGGTTATAACTTTTAAGAAGGAATCAATTTTGAGATTTCCTTTGAATTGCTCAAGATACTTAGTGTAATTGCTAGGTCTCTGACCAGATGCTGGAAAAATGCTTGACTAGGCCCTAAAATACTAGGCTAGCCCTTATCAGTACCTAATCTGCAAGGTCAGGTGGCCATTCTGGGCGCCCTGTTCCTCAAGGGAGAAACTTGTCTTGCTCTCTGGAAATTTCCCCCTAAGGGAAGCATGACTGTTGGGGTTTGCAATGGAGAATGGAAGAAGCACCTGCCCTGGGTCAAATTCCTGGCTCCATGCTCCCAAGTGCTTCAGGGCTTCTGTCTGTTAAGGGTGGGAATTAGGAAGGGACAGAAACACATCTGCAGGATGTCACTCACTCCCAGCTCAACCCACTTGCTGGAAACTGATCTCACTCTAGAGAAAGTAGATGCAAAGGCTTTTTAATTTCTTTAGTGCTTTCAGGAAACTTTCCACACTTTCTGCCAGACTTACCTTTTAGCACTTAATCTGGCATTTAATGCTCAAGTCAATTTAATATAATCCTATTTTCTAGAAGGAAGGATGGTGATAGTTTTTTTTCCCTTCTCTGGGGCAAATAAGTTGAAATTACAGGAAGACATATTTTCTCTATTGGAAGGAATAATTGTCCAAAGATGAACTATTTTCCTCAATGTAGTGAGTTCCCCATTACCAGGGATGTTATTTAAGGAAAAATTACTCTTATGTTTTAAAAAAAGACATTGGATATCTGATTGAGCTGAGTACAATTTAATATACCTCCAAGCCTTGACATTATGTAATTCTATAAAATTTGACAGCAATGGAAAAAGTTAAGAAAGCCAAAATATTTTAATACTGTAAAACAGAACTACAATCCCATATTAATAAAAGAGACCTTATAATTTTACTGGATCTCACCTTAGCAGAGACCTCTCTGGGACCTGCTGTGGTAATGACCTAACTATATTCAAGTGATGAGAAATAATAACATGTCTTCATGAAGGGGGACCAAATTGCTCCCATATTTCAATGTAATAGTCACCAAGAAGCTGTTCGTCCACTGACTCTGGGGGAAACTGAGGCACACAAAAATGGTACCATTATCTTTGGAAGAACATCTAAAGCAGTGTCTATATTTTTAGGTAGTTGAGTTGTGAAACAAACCTTCTAGAGGAAGTTGGTCATTTCTGTCTCCTCAGTACTAAGGTCTAAGTCCAGCTCTCCTCAAAGAGATCAGAGATTCTACTTTGCACATAGGGAAGTCGATTCTTCCAGTTTTCTAGGGTAGGAAATATTCCCATATTGTGGTTGATGCAGATTAAATCTCCCCTTCATCCATTGGCTGGTGACCTGCTGCATTATTGTCTGATCTGAGTTCATTGTTTGCTGGTGTTATTTGTCTGCAAGTTTTTTGTGAGCTTCTTGCTTCCCAAGCTCCTATTGTATTTGGTTACACTTCATTGTACAGGCCTTGCCAAGGAAATTTAGTTTCCAGAAAAACAAAATGTGTGTGTGTTCGTGTGTGTGTGTGTGTGTGTGTGTGTGCGTGCGTGTGTTCCCTCTGCCTTTAAGGAGAAGACTGTAAAGTTGCCACACTTCCCGGGACAAAACTATGAGCTCAGGGAGATAACAGGGTCAGGGGCACAAACGGTAGTGTTGGTTGAGAGCGGATGCCCCAGCATCAGAGTGCCCACAGGTTTGCTTCCTGATTCTATAACATTTACCGTGTGACCTTTCATAAGTTCCTTAACCTCTTTGTGCACGGTTACTTAATCTGGAAAAGGCGAATAAGATTGCCTGAGGTTTGGTGTTAGGCTAAAGTAACACATGCCTATGGCAATAGTTAAGCACCCGATAAATATTAGCTGTTATTATTACTATCACTGAGAGGTTTCCCTCAGTGGTATTGTCAGCCCTGTGGTTTCTGAGGAGCAGGAATCAGCTGTGACCTTTTACATAAAGAAAACTGAAACCAAAAGGCCCCATGGGGTTTGACCCTGCGATGGGAGTTGTGCGTATGTGTAAAGGCCTCCCGTCCAGGTAACGGTGGTGACTTCACTGCGCTCTGAGGCCTACTTAGGTGAGTCAGCCCCACAACCTTGTGTTTTCTCGGCCTGCTTTGCGTCTACGGGGAGGGTTAGTCAGTGCTCAGCCAAGGACGCATCGCAGCTTCATACCGCCCCCTAGCGGACTGGAAAGGTCATTCGCAGGAGCCAGGTCCTCACAGCCAAGAGGTCCTGCGTGTTCGTGGCATCGCGGCGGAGCGTGTGTATCTTCGGGTGAATCGGAGTCATTGAGTCTCTCAGCCTCTAGGCTCCTCACCAGAAAAATGAGGACAATCACGACTCTCGCATGGGACTGTGGTGAGAATCCAATGAGATAGTGGCACACGTGAAATCTTACAATTTTAGATGTTTTTGTTATTATAATAGTGCATAGTTATTATCATTCTGATCGACGACTCTCTTCCAGGGACCCGCTAGAGTTAGAAGACTGTTCGCATTAGGGCTCTCCCTCAGCGTCAGCGTTGCCAGCAGACCCCACTACTATTCTTAGTCCCGCACCCTGACACACAGAGGCATTTCGGGGGCTCAGTAAAGCATTATTTGGCTCCAGCCTAGAGGACAAACTTGCAGCCTTGGGTCAGGAGGGGAGTGTTGTGATCTGGTGGAACTAGAAGCCCTGCCCCTAGTAGTAATGGGGCAAAGGACCCTAACGTCGCCAAGGACCTCACTGATGGTCTCCTCCGAACTCTTCCTTCCTTCCTCCCTCTCCCTCCCCACCCCCGCCCAACCCCCACCCTCGCCCCACCCCCCCACCCCTTTCCTCTCCTTTGCTTCAGGGCAGTCTCATCGCTTGTGGGCGAGGCTGTTTTCTTCCCAACCCCCTGGGAATGCCTCCTCTGGGACCTGGGCCTGAGGTTGTAATAAATGCCCAGCAGAGCTGTGGTCCAGCACCCTGGGGCCTCCCCACCTCCGCTAGCCTGCCGCGCTCCCCGCCCAGGCCTCGGCGTCATGCTTGGGAAGGCCCTGCTCCTCTCCGCCTGCTTCGCCCTGGCGGTGGCTTACCCCGCACTGCTTCAGGGTGAGTGCGCGCTGGGAGGTCTCCTGTGTGTGTGTGTGTGTGTGTGTGTGTGCGCGTGTGTGAGAGAGAGAGGAGAGAGCGAGAGAGCTGTGAGGCATTGGGCAAGTTGAGTGGCTTGACTAACATTCAGGTTGTGTTCTGAATCCACCTCATACAGGTAGTCAGGCTGGGTCAAATGGAATTAGGGTTGGTGATGAGAGGGCTCCTGACGTTTCCCTGTGGTCCCCTTAACTATCAGGTGCTAAAGAGGCTTTACTCTACTTGATTCAGGTTAAAAAGTCCTTGGGTGTACTCTACCTTTACTGGAGAGTAAGATTCAAAGTGCTTTAGCCGCTGGCTGGGTTACATGCAGTGGGAACCAGTGGGTCTGGAGCAGAAACTTGTGAGTCATATTGAGAGAGGAAGGAATCCCTGTCTCCTGAACCAGAAGAAGGCTGCTTTTCCCCCAAGGCTCTTTCTCTTCTAGTCCTTCCTGAACTCAGATCCGTTTCTCAAGAGGAGGGGTATTCATTCACTTGCACTAAAATGGTGACTTTACCCTCCACTTCCTCCCAGCTCTCCCTCTGGTAGCTCTCAATTTATCCGCTGCTGGGTTTGGGTTCTTTACTGCATATGAATGAATGACGAACCAAATGACTAAATTAGAGAGCTAATGATTTTGACCTCATGGGCAGGGTGCCCACAACCTGCTGGACTAGGCAGCCACGAGGACTGCAGGTCTTTCACTGCAGCCCAAGCAGACCCAGATGGTAGGCTCATCCGGCCTTCATGGTTATGATGCTTTTATGGTTCACAAGACCCAAAATGTCTGGACTGTGCATTCTCTGGGACAGACTGGAAACTGAAGAGCTAGATGTAGCCCATTAAATGAAAATGGTAGGAGTCCCCATTTTAGAGTCCATTTCATTCTTGCTTATGCACCTTGGAAATAGCTGTTTTCCTTGCTCCTTTCCCCCACTTATATTTTTAGTTTTCAGGAAACTGAAAGAATTATATAGGGGAGTTTTTGAAATTTTATTCCACTGCAGTCTGACTGATTCACATTTAGAGGTGCAATATCAAATGCTCCTTCCTAACCCGACCCCTCAAAGGAGGGTGGAGTAGGGGCAGTGAGTGTATTCCTAGGTGGCAGTTAGTCTTCTGGACATTCTAGCACTTGGCAGAAGAGAAACTTGTGGGGAGACCAGTTTGATTCAATAACCCCTTTTCTGTTCCATGTTTTCCCTGGAAAAAGACCTAACTGGGAAAGAAAGGGTGTGGAGATGGTGGAAACATTCTCACAAGAAAGTACTTGAACTGTTTTTTTTTCTTTTTGATTCCTCTAGAATTCACCACTGACTTAGAGTCAACCATTGACCTGGAGTCAACGACTGACCCAGAGTCGACCACTGGCCTAGATTTGACCACTGACCTACAGTGGACCACTGGCCTAGAGTTGACCACTGGCATAGAGTTGACCACTGACCCAGAGTTGGCCACTGACCCAGAGTCGACCACTGGCCTAGAGTCGACCACTGACCCAGAGTCGACCACTGACCCAGAGTCGACCACTGGCCTAGAGTTGACCACTGACCCAGAGTCGACCACTGGTCTAGAGTTGACCACTGGCCTACAGTGGACCACTGGCCTAAAGTTGACCACTGGCCTAGAGTTGACTACTGACCCAGAGTTGACCATTGGCCCAGAGTTGACCACTGACCCAGAGTCAACCACTGGCCTAGATTTGACCACTGGCCTAGAGTGGACCACTGGCCTAGAGTTGACCACTGGCCTAGAGTCGACCACTGGCTCAGAGTCGACTACTGGCCTAGAGTCGACCACTGGCTCAGAGTCGACCACTGACCCAGAGTCGACCACTGGCCTAGAGTCGACCACTGACCTAGAATTGACCACTGGGTTAGAGTCGACTGCTGACCCAGAGTCAACCACTGGCCTACAGTGTGCCACTGCCCTAGAGTTGACCACTGGCCTAGAGTCGACCACTGACCCAGAGT
The DNA here is from genome assembly GCF_000442215.2 of Lipotes vexillifer. Taxonomy (NCBI): domain Eukaryota; kingdom Metazoa; phylum Chordata; class Mammalia; order Artiodactyla; family Lipotidae; genus Lipotes; species Lipotes vexillifer. The sequence continues at coordinate 1,280,849 of NW_006797390.1, forward strand.
CGACCACTGGCCTAGAGTCGACCACTGACCTGTCAGACTTGACCACGCACCATGACTTCACTGAAGATGCACAAACAACAACTGACGTGTATTTGGAGAACACACAGACTTTTGGTAAGTGAGAGTTCTGTCCTCAGAGGAGGCCTGGGCAGCAATTGGAAGGCTCCCTCTTTTACATTTCTGAGGGAAAGGCTGCTTTTGTCCAGTGTACTTGATTCCCAGCATACGTCTGTGACAATTCCCGTCGTCCATTTTGTTTTCCTAGAATTGCCTACTCATGTGGGATTAAACACCCTGAGCTCTAAGGAAGAAGCCACTGAGGTCACAGGTGAGGATTCCTCTCTTCAGAAATGCATACGTTTCTCCCTGCCTCCCTTTCCTTATTTATCGTTCTTTACATAGGAAAGTCCTATGGTCATTTACACATTTGGGGATACTTTTGCTGCTTCGTTCTCTGAGGTGGAGTAAACTTAGCCAAAAGTTCATTGAAACTTGAGGAAAGTTGAAGCATTTCCCAGAACGCCAGGAACTGCAACTGGCTGAACACCAGCATAGCTCCAGCCCCAAGGTCTGACCTGCTCTGATCTCTGGGACCTGCTTTCTGGGCTTCCCTAAAGAGGACAAGCTCCTTTATGTCTCTGTAGGGTCGATGGATGTGGTGTCAAAAAGGGGCTTAACAATTTCCTTTTCTTTTCCAGTTGATTACAATTCATTTCAAATAGAGAACTTTTGGAGTAAAGGTTACGCTAAGTGTAAATCTTATCTGAATATAGACTGAACAGACGATAGAGCGATTTAAAAGCTTCATGAATTAAGCAGTGTCCCTATCTCTGCCCATCCCTCTCTCAAGCCACCATCATTTTTCAATCTTCTGTCTGACACTCAGCCAAGTCATAAGATTTCAATGCCTTCTACCCCCGCAAACAAACCCCAGTAGTCTGGGGGAATGCCTGAGATTTTTGCTAAGAAACATCCTTGGGCCTTACTTACGAAAGCAAATTTCTAAACACTCTGATTCTTATGTCTATAAATAATAGCTAACATTGATTGAGACCTACTGTATTCCAGCACTGCTTAAAGCGTATAGGGGATATAAGGTTTGCAGATACTAGTTGGAGAAATCTAGAAATTGTATTTTAGTGGAGGCTGAAGGGCCTGTTAAAAAGAAGGTTGGGGGCCTCCCTGGTGGCGCAGTGGTTGACAGTCCGCCTGCCGATGCAGGGGATACGGGTTCGTGCCCCGGTCCGGGAGGATGCCACATGCCGCGGAGCGGCTGGGTCCGTGAGCCATGGCCGCTGAGCTTGTGCGTCCGGCAACGGGAAAGGCCACGACAGTGAGAGGCCCACATATCGCAAAAAAACAAAAACAAAACTACAATGAGGTATCACCTCACACCAGTTAGAATGGGCATCGTCAGAAAATCGACAAACGATAAATGCTGGAGAGGGTATGGAGAAAAGGGAACACTCTTGCACTATTGGTGGGAATGTAAATTGATACAGCCACCATGGAGAACAGTATGGAGGTTCCTTAAAAAACTAAGAATTACCATATGACCCAGCAATCCCACTACTGGGCACATACCCAGAGAAAACCATAATTCAAAGAGGCACATGAACCCCAATGTTCATTGCAGCACTATTTACAATAGGCAGGTCATGGAAGCAACCTAAATGCCCATCGACAGATGAATGGATAA
>NW_006797390.1:1282955-1284335 GCF_000442215.2 Lipotes vexillifer
GACAGTGAGAGGCCCACATATCACAAAAAAAAAAAAAAAAAGGTTGGATCTCTCAGGGACTTCTAAGTGTGAGTGGAGACCAGCCCTTTAACTAAATCCTTCTCATGAAGTGCACTTGTGTTTCATTTCCACTGGTAGGATTTCAGGCATGGCAGAGTGCCTTGGCAGTTAGAAGAAGGGAGGTTTTTGTGTCATGGACTCAGTGGAGTCCTACGTTTACTAGGGGGCTACTTGAGTCTGTGAGCTGAATGACAGACACACTGTGATCCTTACTGGAAGTGAATAAAAACCATTTCTTTACTTAATTATAGAGGAGCCCAGCACCTCCACGGGAAGCAACGAGTCCAACACAGTGTTTTTTGGTAAGTTTCTTCTCTCTTGTCTCTGATATCTTATTAGGGATTTGACACCATTTTCAATGCTGGGAAAGGATTCCAATTTAAAACTTTCCAGATGCTGATTTCAGCTATAATTCTAATATGGAGGTGAAAAAGACAGCCTCTTTCCTCTCTGAGGTTTACCGTCCGAGTCTAATTGTTTGGATTTTCAGTAACCAAATAGGCATAGGATAAACAAGTTTTCTCCCTTGAGTTTTCCAAGATTTCCTGTCTCACTAGGATGTGGATTCCAGTCCAGTCCATGGAATCTTTTTAAGGGAGAGCCTGAGGAAAAGGCATCAGATTTTCTGATTCATAAAATATATAATTCAATTAAAAGCTGTAAAGCCTACGAGCTCTGAATCAGGAGGTCCCGGTTTTAATACTTTGCCTCACTCCTGGCTTTTTCGGAAATTTCTGAAGTAATTTCTTCAGGCATTAAAATGGATACCTGGACAGTGTGCAGGTATCTTGCTTAAGGCTCAAAGAGAGGGCAGGAGAATAAGGAAATTACACCTTAAAGAAATTAAATCATGCGCCCACTGTCACAGTGGGAAATGAGAAAGATGAGCCTGATCTTTTGAGCATTAGGTTTTCTTGTTTCTCTTGGCAACTTATGTTTTCGCTTTTGTTTTTGTTTTGCTTTTTAGTTTAGAAAATGAAGCAGATTCTCATTACCTGTGACCATCGCTCTATTAACCACAACATTCTAAGAAGAGTCTGAAGCCTCTGAACAAGCCTTCCATTCCATTATAGGAGCTTGAATAATTGTAAAAGACTAGACTAGTGAGACATAGGAGGTACCTACTTGAGGATAAACAGAGTGGCAGGAATTATACACAGACAGAAGAGGGGCATCTCTTAACCATGTCCCATTTAATATGGGCTCAATAAATGTTCATTTGTACTAAATTTTGAGAGGGGGTTTTTATTTTATGAGGCAACATATATATATATATATATATATATATATATATATATATTTTTTTTTTTTTTTTTTTTT
>NW_006797390.1:1284665-1288902 GCF_000442215.2 Lipotes vexillifer
TTTTGCAGTACGCAGGCCTCTCGCTGTTGTGGTCTCTCCCGTTGCGGAGCACAGGCTCCGGACGCGCAGGCTCAGTGGCCATGGCTCACGGGCCCAGCCACTCTGCGGCATGTGGGATCCTCCCGGACCGGGGCATGAACCCGTGTCCCCAGCATCGTCAGGCGGACTCTCAATCACTGCGCCACCAGGGAAGCCCTATGAGGCAACATATTACTTAGCTGCCTTGTTTTAGAACCAATAACCATTTTATTCCTCTCTGATAAATACTTTACAATCAGGCGCCAACTCCTTATGACCACAGGAAAGTGTGAAATGAGCCTATGGAAAGTATATTGGTTTTCCTATTCCTAGTATAACAAGTTACCACAAACTTAGTAAATTAAAATAACATAAACCTATTATTTTAGTTTTGTAGCTCAGAAGTCTGAAAGGCATCTCACTGGATTGAAAACGATGTGTTGGCAGGGCTGAGTTCCTTTCTGAAGCCTTTCTGGAAAAATCCATTTTCTTGCCCACTTTCCTTGGCCGTCTTGCATCTTTGAAGCCAGCAAAGGTTGGTTGATTCTGACAGTACATCACAGAGTCACCAACACCGACTCTACTGCCTCCCTCTTCCACATTTGAGGACACATTGAGCTCCACCTGGATAACCTAGGATAATCTCTATTTCAAGGTCAATTGATTAGTGACCTTAATTCCCCCTCTACCATGTAATTGAACATATTCAGTGGCTCTGGGAATTAATAGGTGAGCATCTTTGGGAAGCCATGCCACAGACAGCAGAGAACATCTTACTCTAGAACTGGTTTGGTTCAGTGGGGGATGGAAACAATCACCCATGTTTTTCTTTATGTTTACACTATATTTTTTGCAAAAGGGAGTGGGTGAGTTTATGTAAAATTAGTTGGTTTCACGTATTTATACTTCACAGTATGTATATGCCACAGTATAAATGACAAACTAAAATGGCACAAGTTTAGAGTGATGGGCAGACTTGGGAGTGAAGAGATGTATATTCTACCAGTTGTATCTCTGCCTCTTGTGAACCCCAGCTTCCTCTTATGAGTCAGTTATATCAAATCAACTGAAATTTCCTTTTTGCTCCTTAATGTATTTCAACAAATAATACACTGATTTTTGGGATCATTAATGTAAAGAATTATTAATTTATTAGTTTGGCTTAGGGAGAAGTATTCCATGTCATCAGTGATCTGTCACATAGGCTTGTACCAGAGCACATCATATCTGAGGATTCCTTAGCCTGGCTCCATCAAGCCGCTTGTCTCAGGGCTTTTCATCTAAATAGGAAAGTAGTTCCAAGGCCTCCACTGATCTCTTTTAAGGATATAAAACTATTTCTGTTCTGTCAGTGACTATTTTTCCAATTTCTCTTCCCATTTTCTTTTTAATTTCAAGTGGATTTCAGCATGGAATTTTATGATGGACTATTGGAATGATTTGTGAAATTTAGCCAAGAAAAAGTGTTAGTGGACTCAAAATAGGCACTCATTAGTATCTATCCAGAATGGAAAAAAGTTTTCATTTCAAATTCCAGCTGCACAGTTTAAGTGGTTACCTAGAGAACAGAGGTGAGTCCAGCCAAACCGGGGGATTGGTTGAAGGGGGAATTTGTAGCATGTCTGCTTAGTATTTACTGATCCTGGTGTAAGTGGCAGCTGAAGTTATGGGTTTAGAGAGGTCACTTAGGAAGAGTATATAAAGATCTTCCTCAACCTACAGTGGGGTTATGCACCCAGTACCCATTGTAAGTTGAAAATATCCTAAGTCGAAAATACATTTAATACGTCTAACCTACCCAATGTCATAGCTTAGCCTAGCCTACTTAAACGTGCTCAGAACACTTACGTCAGCCACTGTTGGGCAAAATCATCTGATTGGGCAAAGCCAGTTTTATAATGAAGTGTTGAATATCTCATGTAATTTACTGAATACTGTTCCAAAAGTGAAAAACAGAATGGATGTATGCATACGGAATGGTTGTAAAGTCTATCAGTTTTTTACCCTCATGATCATGTGGCTGACTCAGGGCTGTAGAGAGTATCATGCTGCAAATGAGAAGCCCTACCCAGTTTCTGTCCTCGTAATAATAGCTACCACTGAAGGCCTGGCCTGAGCTGAGAGCTCTATATGAGTTATTTACACTGTGTACAAGTTCTGTGTGCTGTTACTAATTGTACAAAATTAATTAATTTGTACCAAAAATTAATTATACAAAATATTAAATAGTATTTAACATAAAATGTTAGGTGAGCTGACATGGGTTGGGAAAGAATTCACAGAAGTATTAACAAGGGTAGAAAAGAAAGTTTTTATTCACTTTCCAAGGGAGGAGAGGGGCCAAAGGCACAGAGTGGTGTTGGCCCTGAAGGGTGGGGGGGTGAGTCTTTTATTGTGCTTTAAAGGGCAAGGTGCAGGAAAGAGGGAGGGGGTTCACATCTGTTTTGGTCCACCGTTTTATGTGGGCTGGCTGTGCTTCTACAGGATGTGGTTTTTCTGAGAATCTGTAACCTTTTGTTTTCAGTAATTTTCTAGTCCTTAGATGTCTGAAAGAGACTTGATAGTGGCCCTTGACAGGCGTTATCCTATTTTGAACAATGTTAGATGGGTTTACATAAAGTGTGTGCAATTTATATATAAATACAAATATTGGGCAAATTTTTATACTGGTGTAGGCTATTCTGTTTCTTTAGTCCAGAACCTCCCCAATTTTCAAGCATTTTGGTTTACTTTAGCCCATTTACATTTAATGTAATTATTGATATGTTTGGAGCTTACGTGTACCATTTTACTTTTTGTTTTCTGTTTATCTTGTTATTTCTCTATTTTCTATGTTTTTCCTTCCTGTGGGCTACTTGAATATTTTTTAAAAATTCCATTTTGGTTTATCTATAGTATTTTGAGTGTATCTCTTTGTACAGCTTTTTATTTTTTTAGTGGTTGTTGTAGGTATTACATTATATACACATACATTTTCATTGTCTAAGAGGGTCAATATTTTACCACTTTGAGTGAACTGTAGAAATCTTGCCTCCCTGTATGTCTTCCTTTACCCTCCTCTGCTTATAATTGTTTTAAATACTTCTCTACACACATTTACAGCCATATCAGAGAGTATCAGATAATTTTGGCTTTAACTGTCAAACATATTTAGAAAGTTCAAATGAAAAAGGAAGATGTATTTTATCAGCCCATATTTCCCCCTTTCCATTGTTTTCTTCTTGATGTTCCAAAGTTCCTTCTTTCATCATTTTCTTTCTGTTTAGAGAACTTCCTTTAGCCATTCTTTTCAGGTAGATCTGCTGGTGACAAACTCTTGTTTTCCTTCATCCAATGTCTTTATTTCCCTTTCATTCCTGAGAGATAAATTTACTATATGAACATCAGTATTGACAGCTCTTTTCTTTCATACTTAAAAAGTATTGGGCTTCCCTGGTGGCGCAGTGGTTGAGTCCGCCTGCCGATGCAGGGGACGCGGGTTCGTGCCCCGGTCCGGGAGGATCCCACGTGCCGCGGAGCGGTTGGGCCCGTGAGCTATGGCCGCTGGGCCTGCGCTTCCGGAGCCTGTGCTCCGCAACGGGAGAGGCCACAACGGTGAGAGGGCCGCGCACCGCAAAAAAAAAAAAAAAAAAAAAAAAAAAAAAAAAAGTATTGTGCCACTTCTTTCTGGCTTTCATGTTTTCTGCTATTTGTATTGTTTTTCCCCTATAGATAAGTTGTTTCTCTTGCTGCTTTCTGGATTTTTTCCTTTGTGTTTAATTTCAAAAATTTGACTATGATGTGTCTTGCTGTGGATTTCTTTGGGTTTATCTTGGTTGGAATTTGCTTGCCTTTTTGAATCTTTAGGCTTATGTCTTCTGCCAAATTTGGGAAGTTTTCAGCCATTATTTCTTTTAGGATTCAGATGATGTGAATATTAGGCCTTTTGTTACACTCCTGCAGGACCCTGAGAATCTGTTAGGTATTTTGTTTTGTTTGTTTGTTTGTTGTTCTCTTTTCCCTCTGTTGTTCAGATTGAGTCATTTCTATTGTTCTGTCTTCAAGTTCACAGATTGTTTTCCTCTGCTGTTGAGCCCTTCCATTAAGTTTTTAAATTTTGGTTATTATAATTTTCAGTTCTGAAATTTCCTTTTGGTTCTGCTATACATTTTAATTCTTTGCTGAGACTATTTCTTTGCTGAGTTTTTTTTTTTTTTTTTTTTTTTTTTTTTTTTTTTGG
>NW_006797390.1:1289349-1319971 GCF_000442215.2 Lipotes vexillifer
TTTTTTCTTGCGTTATGCGGGCCTCTCACTGTCGTGGCCTCTCCCATTTGCGGAGCACAGGCTCCGGACGCGCAGGCCCAGCGGCCATGGCTCACGGGCCCAGCCGCTCCGCGGCATGTGGGATCCTCCCGAAACGGGGCACGAACCCGCGTCTCCTGCATCGGCAGGCGGACTCTCAAGCACTGCGCCACCAGGGAAGCCCTCTTTGCTGAGTTTTTTTTCAGTTGTTTTAAGCATGTCTATAATTGCCCATTGGAGCATTTTTATGACAACTGCTTGAAACTCTTTGTCAGATAATTCTAATATCTCTGGCCTTTTCATCTGGCATCTACTGATTGTCTTTTTTATTCGGGTTGAGATTTTCCTGATTCTTAGTATGATGAATGATTTTCAATTGAAACAGGACATTTTAGGTATTAGAGGCTCTGGATCTTATTTAAATCTTCTGTCTTAGCTGGATTTCTGTGATACTACTCCAGCAGGTAAAAGGTAGAGGTACTGAATTACTGGCAGGTAGGGGCAGAAGTAAAGATCTCCCCCTCAACTTGTGTTGACTCCCAAGCAGGGGAGGGGTTCCCCATAATTGCCTGGTGAAGGATGGAATTCTGGCTCCCCACAAGGCCTCCACTGACATCACCCTGTCTGGGAGGAGTAGGGGTGTCTTGTTACTACTTTCTGTGTAGTCTCCACTGACACCACCCCAGTATGGAAAGGAGGGAGTGCTTCGTTACTGCTGGATGAGGGAGGACGTCCAGGCTCCCCATCTGGTTGCCACTAACTCTGTGGGGTGGGGTGGAAATGAGGGTCTTAAACTGCTAAGTGGGGATGAAAGTTCCAGTTCCTCCTTGGTCTTCTCTAACTTTACTCTGGCACAGGTTTGGGAACCTTGTTACAGCCAGGCATGTGTGGAACTCTAGGCTCCCCACTTGGGGCCATAGCTTTTTCTGTGGTGTTTGACTGTAGAAGAGGGATTATTGTCTAAATGTTTTCTGCCATATGCTAGGCTGTCTGTTTCCTAGTCCTCTGGCTGGACAGAATAGGTTTTTGTTGGGGACACACATTGCATTATCACATATACGGTTTGAAAAGCTAACCCTGGCTGCAGACTACAGCTTGGAAAAGAATTTGGAGGAAAAGCGAAAATGGTTACAGGTCACCAAGTAGGGAGGATACTGTAGAGCATAGGTGAATGGAGGTGGTGACAGAGATAGAGACAAGTTGAGAAATATTTAGAAAAGGGGACAAAAATTGGTGGTGGGTCTTGTATGGAATGACACAGAGCTAAAGCTATAGATTTTGTATTGCATGAGTGGTTGGATGGTGGTCTCTAGAGTTAGGATTATCAGATTAATTTTGTTTTGGAAATACTGTACTGAGTGGTGCCTTTAAAATATTTAAATGAAGATGTCATATAGGTAAAGGTGTGAAGCTCAGTAGAGGTCTTGGCAAGACACAGAACTTTGTATCATGGCACATAGATAATAATTGAAGCCGCGGGCAAGGATGAGTTTTTATTTTTATTTTTTCCAGTTTTATTGAGGTATAATTGATGAATAAAATTGTATATAGTGCTCACTTTGGCAGCACATATACTAAAATTGGAATGATACAGAGAAGATTAGCATGGCTCCTGCACAAGGATGACACATAAATTTATGAAGTGTTCTATATTTTTAAAAATTGTATAGAATTAAAATGTACGGTGTGATGATTTCATATACACATTCATTGTGAAATGATTACCACAATCAAGTTAACACATCTGCTGCCTCACATAGTTACTTGTTTTTTTAGTATGAACTTTTCTAAGGAGATAGTATATAGTGAGAAAAGAATCTAAAACAAAGTTAGAGGAATTTCATAATTTCGTGGCTAAATGGAAGCATATGCATCTGCAAAGGACATGCAAGGCTTTAACTCCTAGATGGTGGGAATCATGATTTTTATATTCATCCTAAACTCCTAGTAAAATAACTGGTGTAGAAGAGGGACTCATAAATATTTGATAAATGAAAGAAGTAAGGAGTAGAGCAACCAGAGAGTTAGGCTATGAAACAGGTACACACAGTATCATGGAGCCAAAGGAAGAGAGTGTTTTAAGTAGGACAGAATTGTAAATAATGTCCATTGCTTCTGAGAAGCAGGTTAAGATGAAGATTGAAACATACCCACTGACATGTTTCAGCAAGCTGGAAGTCATTGGTTACCCTGGTGTGAGCTGTTTGACTGGAAGGATGGGAACAGAAGCCTTGGTTTAATAAGCCTTTGTCAGCCTTTGTTTTGATTTTTTAGCCTATTGGTCAATTTTTTCCTTAATATAACTGAGAGCGACTTATGTGTTAATAGTAAAAACATTTCCTATCCCTTTCTTCTCAAAGTCCAAACAAGAACAACAAGAAAAGAAACAGAAATGCAAACATCATCTCTGATAAAACTTACAGGACAATTAACAGCCACAATTTATAAGGACTGAAAACCAGCAGAATGGTTAATGACATAACAGAAAGGAGAAAAACTTACTCCAGTAGCTGTGCACGTCTGGGGGCAGGGATAGTGGTACCAAACAGAAGTAAGCCAATGGTCTTACAGAACCCTGGCAAGGCTCCAGGACTGTAGACACAAGGCACGTGAAGATTGGGTTGGAGGAGTGATGATGGTGGGAAGACAGGTGACTGGAAACAGGTTCATATCCTCCCTTATTGCAGCAGGAGAGAGTAGGTTTATTGTCTAGAAAAACTGAACCAGAGAGGCACTGGACAGTTGGGGACAACTGTTATGGAAGAAGATACGAGTGAGATGCTATTCAAAAAACAGGACAATCAAGTAAAAGCCTATAAAATAAATGGAGAGATGTCCAACCTCTTACCCTGGCCAGCTCCAAAGCGCCAGCAGTGAGGATTATGCTTGACAAGCAGGAGACTGGAAGATTCTTCTGAAGACTCAGAGCTGTCTCAAAGACAGCACCTGGAGATAAGTTTCAACAAAACAGCTATCATGCCACTCAATCACCCTACTGTGAGGTACATGATTCTACAAAAATTCTTTCAATGCACATAGAATTTTCTGATCATCTTGGTGTCTAACTCCAAAGTATGAACAGAAAGCAAAGAATCACCAGACATTTGAGGAAAATCTCTATCAAATAAAACTCAAGTAAAGAAACAGTAAAAGGAGAATTCAGAGGAAACAGACAATATGAGGAGTAGAAGAAACCTTTAAGAAACTGTAATTAATATATTCTGAAGGAAAAAGAATACATATTGCATCTTTCAAATAAGAATGGGATGCTATTAAATAAAGAGTCAACCAGAAGATAAAAAGAAATATTGGTCCTTGTAAATTTAGTTGATGATAAGTTCAATAGAAGATGAAGTTAAGAACTCCTCGATAAAATAGAGCAAAAATGCAAAGAGATGGTCAATGGGTGAGAAAAAATTCAACTAACACAAATTTCAAAGAAAACAGAATATATTGGGAAAGAAATTATCAATGAAACACTACAACATATTTTCCAGAATTTAAGGATGATCCTCCATGTTGAAAGTGTCCAGTTATTATCCAAAGGCTCACACTTAACATTGCAGGGTCCAGTGCAGGAATACAAATGGAGGCCTGCATACACATCTCTAAATATTCACAAGTTACAAACCAAGATAGACCCTAGGTTCAGGTTATGTTTCCCATATTGTCTGGCTCCCGAAGCCTCTTCCTTGGAGACCGCCTTTTAGACCAAGCCTAGAAACCAAGGGAGCCATGAGTTCCCCTGGATGGACACTGTCCCTGCAAGCTGGGAGAAGGGAGGGGGCAGGATGTCTGCTAGAACAGCAGGTTGGAAGCTGGTCAGGCCCAGGACTGACCTGGTCAAGCCCCTGTGGGAACCTGCTGGGCAAGTTTTCCTCCCCTTTGCCTCAGTTCTGATTTAGGATTTCCAGGAATTTTTAAGCACCTCCCCGAACTATACCACTGAGCAGAGGAGTGACTGGGAGTGTAGTTACAGTGCGGGGGTGGGAGAACCTGTCTGCCTTCATGCTTTTGATTGATTTGAGGTGACTAAATTTAAGCAAAAGTAGCCTTTTTTTTTTTTTTTTTTGGTCTGATGCCTCAGGGCAGAAGCTGTGAACTTATTCTGAACCTTTACACATTCTCAATCCTGCATACTCAGGCCTTGAGAACCCCATGTTCAATTGTGCCCCTCTCCCACAATTCCTGTTTTTTTAATTTACTTGCTGAACTTTAAAAATATTTTCTAACGAAAGTGAAAGAAAAAAACAATGCCTTTGTTTTGGTGTTTGCGTGGGGCCTCTTTTAAAGTGCAGGCCCCAGGACAGAAGACCCTCTGGGAATACTGAGTGCCCAGTACAAGAAATGGAAAAAAGATCCACATCAACATATACCTAATTAAATGTTAGGGATAAAAAGATGATTCTGAAGTTCTCAGTGAGAAAAGCAGTCATATGCAAAGAATTGAGAATCAGAATGGTAGTGGAACAACAGTGGAAGTCAGGAATTGTGTTGTAAAAATTCTTAGTAAAAATAATTTTAACTTAGAATCTTATAACCAGTCAGATTATGAATTGAGCATAAGCCTAGACTAAAGTCATTCTCAGACATAAAAATCTCTAAATATTTTGCCTCTCATGTACTCATTCGTAATAAGATACGGTAGGATGTACTTCAAACAAAGAAGAAAACCAAGAAAGGCTTTCTTTAACCCAGGACGTACATCGTCCTACTTGGAAGGAGAAAAGGGAATTTCCAGGACAAAAGCAAATTATCTGACACGTTTGAGGGTGAAAAAGATTGTGTTGAGAGAGATTTAACAGGTCTGTTGGAGGTTGCAGGAAGACTGAGACGTGAAAGGAAACCAAGCAAATGAAGAAAAAGATGATTATTAACTCCAGGAAAACAAAAAGTTTTTCAAGGAAGGAAATGTAAGTGTAATTTAACTCTACAGAGTAGAGTTGACCGTGGTGATTATATGATCCACCTATAAACAAAATCTTTCTCATTTTAAAAACAGTCACTACCAAAGACTTGAGCACCTGGAGCTGGACACCTCCCTGCAGGGCTTCCTAGGAGGAAGCAGAGCCATCCCTGTCATTCAGCCCACCTCCACCCAGGTTAGAAACAATGTGGGGAGAGTGAAGTTGTTGTCAGAAGCCAAGCGGGAAGTGAAGGACTGGAGGTAGAAGACTTTTCCTTCTCCCCCCTCTTGGTGCTTTCCCCTCTGTGAAACCAAACGGGAAGGGCCAAGAGACTCGCCGGTAAAGGATGGGCCCTCTTCATAGGGCTAAGGCACCTGGCTTCTCCCAAAGCAAGTGATGAGAAAGAGAGAGAGAGGGAGAGAGAGACTGACATTGAAGAACAGGTGAGAGTGACCAAGACGAAGCCACAATGTCCTTCGTAACTCAATCTTACAAGTGACATACCGCCATTTCTGCCATAAGTGTGCCATCAGTCACACAGGCCAATTCTGATATAATCTGGTAGGGGATTACACAAGACTGTGACTACCAAGAAGTAGGGATCTTGAATGCTGGCTATCTGACAGTGAAAACTATTAACTTTTTTTTTTAAAAAGCATGCCTTTTTAGATATCACACCAAAAATACAATACATGAAAGAAATAGTTAATAAGCCAGAGTCTTTAAAATTAAAAACTTTTGCTCTGTAAAAGAGACAGTTAAGAGAGTTGGAAGAGGAGTCACAGACTGGGAGAAATATTTGCAAAAGACACATCTGATAAAGGACTGTTATCCAAAATATAACAAAGAATTCTTAAAACTCAACAATAAGAAAACAAACAACTCGATTAGAAAATGGGCCAAAGACCTCAGCGTGTAACTCACCAAAGAAAACATACCGATGGCAACAAGCATATGAAAAGATCTTCCACATCACACATCACCAGGAAAATGCAATTTAAAACAGCAATGAGATATTACTGCATACCTATTAGAATCGTCAAAACCCAGCACACTGACGAACCAAATGCTGGCGAGGATGTGGAGTAACAGGAACTCTCATTCATTGCTGGTGGGAATTTGAAATGGTACAGCCACTCTGGATCACAGTTTGGCAGTTCCTTATAAAACGAAACACTCTTGCCATTATGATCCAGGAATCACACTCCTTGGTACTTCCCAAAGGAGTTGAAAGCTTGTGTCCACACAAAAACCTGCACATGGATATTTATAGCTGCTATATTCGTAATTGCCCAAACTTGGAAGCAACTAAGATGGCTTTTAGCAGGTGAGTGGATAAATATAAACTGTGGTACATCCAGACAATGAGATATTATTCAGTGCTAAAAAGAAATTAGCTTTCAAGCCACAAAAAGACACTGAGGAAACTTCGGTGCATATTACTAAGTGAAGGAAGTCAATTCGAAAAGGCTACATACTGTGTGCTTCCAACTATATGACATTTTAGAAAAGGCAAAATTATGGAGACAATAAAAAGATCAGTGGCTTCCACGGCTGTGGGGGTAGGCAGGGAGATGAACAGGTAGAGCACAAGGAGTTTTAGGACAGTGAAAATGCTCTGTATGAGGTTATTATAACGCATGTCATTATCCATTTGTTCAAACCCACAGAATATACAACACCAAGAGTGAACCTGAAGGTGAAGTATGGACTTCAGATGACTATGATATGTCAATGTGGTTCATCAACTGAAATAAATATACCACTCTTGTGAGTGATACTGATAATGGGAAAGGCTATGCATATGTGGGGACATGAACACATGGGAAATCTCTGTACCCTCCTCTCAATTTTGTTATAAACCTAGAACTGCTCTAAAAAGTATTAGGTCTTTTAAAAAAAATCTACCAGAAGAAAAATTTTTTTAAAAAGCAGGTTAACGAGATGGATTGTTTTTGTGTATTCAGAGAAGGCTTCGAAGTGGTGAAATTTGAGCTGATTTGAATAAAGTGAGGAAGCATGATTGATAAAGGTAGGAACAAGCTTGGTATGTTGGAGGTATACCAGGAAGATCAGTGGGTCTAGAATGGAGTATAGAATTAAGTAGAGAAGTCAGCAAGTTCAGAGACAGCCAATCATGTAGGGTGTTGGCCATAGTAACAAATTTGGATTTTGTTCTGATGGTGGTAATACATTGGAAATTTTGGAATGGAAGAATAATGTGATCTTAATATGAATGGGGGTGGAGAATAGACTTTTGGAGCAAGAGTGGAATTGGTATGGGAGTAAGCTAGCAAAATCCTTGACTAGCCAATGTGGGTTGAAATTCAGAGTAGAAGTAAAAGGAGGAAGAAGGCTTCAACTATAATGGAAGAGAAGCCAGAAAATAGGGCTAGAATTGCCTGTGGGTTAGTCACAGATTTATCATCGTGCAGCACGTCTCATGGTTAGTCACCTTGGTGGCTGTTAAGGTGAGACCGTTCTTTTCTGATTTCCTTGAACTTCTCAGTAAAAATTTTGAGGCCATCAGCAGGGGTAGAAGGTCAATAGTAGAAGCAGGGTTCAGTATTTCCTAATACTGAACCGTGCTTGCAATCCTCTTTCAACATGATATATTATTCTTCTAACACAGTGTTGACTACTTAGATATTAACTGAAAATTTTTCCTAATGAAATATCTTTGCAGGCCTACATATTTTTTTTGTGAACCTCACAGAATGAATTTAGAAACTTGTTAATCTTATCTATATTTTAGAACAATTTAAGTAAGAATTATGTTTTTTAATGATATAAAAATTTATATATCAAAATTTGCTATGTCCATTGATGGTGGAGGTTATAGTGATAGGTTGTTGCAGCTGTTTTCCTATAACTTCCATTTCTTTCATGGTTATTTTCTATTCAACTTTTCCTAAGCTTCTTGAGTTAAATTTGGTAATTATCTTACAATAATGTCAATTTCATTGAAAATTTTATATCAAAATAGCATTTTACGTTATCCTATTCCTTTTTTGTTTTAATTTTTTAATGCCAGTTTTAAAAGATTATTTTAATCTTACAGAAAAGTTGCAAAATTAGTATAGAGAGTTCCTGTATACTCTTCCCCCAGCTTCCCCTTAGGTTAGCGTCTTACATGACCGTAGACCATCTGTCAACACTAAGAAATCAACCTCAGCTCAATGTTACTAACTAAAGTACAGAACTTACTTGGATTTCACCAGGTTTTTCCAGTGATGTCCTTTTTCTGTCCCAGGATCTCCTTCAGGATTCCACATTACACTTAGTCATCATGGCTCCTTAGTCAGGCTCTTCCAATGTATTCCTCAGTCTCTCATGACCTTGACATGACAGAGTACTGATCAGTTATTTTGTAGAATGTTTCTCAATTTGGGGTTTTCTGATACATGCTTATGATTGGATTGAGGTTGTGCATTATTGGGAAGGTGCCATCGGCTGTGCTTTTCTTAGCGCATCATATCAGGGGCACATTATGTCAGCATGTATTATTGGTCATGTTAACCTTCACTTCTTGGCTAAGGTGATATCTACCAGGACTCTCTATTGTAAACTTACTGTTGCTCCCATTATAAATATTAAATATTTGTGGGAGATACTTTAAGACTATGCAGATATCCTATTTATACACTGATGGATCTTGCCTGTGGTTAAATATTAGTGTGGTGTTCTAATATATTAAGTGGAATTATTCTGCAAGGAAAAGTGACCATTTTTCCATTCACTCATTCATCCATTCATTCATTAATCTCAGGATGGACCTAAGAATACGTATTTTATTCTTTGGGTTATAATCCAGTACTATCATTATTTATTGCGTAGCTCAAGTTCTTACTGGCTATTGAGTGCTCTTTGAGATAGCTTTTGACATGTTCCATCTCTTTTTCTTTTAAGCAGTTCCTTACTTTCTGACACCCAAGATGTTCTAGCCCTGGAAACAACCATTTCTCCAAGGACCCCTGGTTCCCTTTACTGAAGAATGGCATTTAGAAACCGAGATCTAGCAGCTAGGTGGTGTGTTCATGGCTACTAACCTGTCACTGATTCTAGCCCCTCTCACTGAATAGAGCTAGAGAATACATGTACATATGCTAACTCATACACACATATGTGCATTTATTTCTGTACCTGTTTGTGTATGCATATGCATACACACACACACACACACACAAGTGAGAACATGAGTACATACTGATAATTCAATTCCAGTCCAGCAACTCAAAGTTTATTCTAGCCTTCTCCATTTCCTTCTTTTTCTTTTACCTACAATGAGAAACCTACTTCTCAACTACAATATGTTTACATATTTGTTCAACTCTACTATACCAATAAATTAGTTTCAGAGATACTGACTCACCTGTCAAAACAGATTTACAATCACAGAACAATGTTTGTGTGTACCTCTTTTTGTCTTTTGCCTTCACATTATCTGGTCAAAATCCTCTTTGCCAAGGTTACCTAGGTCGGGACCTTTGTTTCTGTTCTGTCAGCATGGTTATATGGTTCATTTGTACTCAGTTATGGTCATCTGTCTCAACTTGCATTTCATCTTAGATTCCCCCCACACCCTGGTTAATTGTGCTTTTATTTACATACAATAAAGTTCACGTTACAGTGTACAGTTCTATGGTTTTTGACAAATGCGTAGAATTGTATGTCTACTGCCACAGTTCCGTGTAGCAGTGGTCCCCAACATTTTTGGCACCAGGGACC
This sequence comes from Lipotes vexillifer, assembly GCF_000442215.2. Lineage (NCBI taxonomy): Eukaryota > Metazoa > Chordata > Mammalia > Artiodactyla > Lipotidae > Lipotes > Lipotes vexillifer. The sequence continues at coordinate 1,299,003 of NW_006797390.1, forward strand.
GGTTTTGTGGAAGACAATTTTTCCACAGACTGGGGACGGGATGGTTTCTGGATGATTCAAGCGCATTACATTTACTGTGCGCTTTATTTCTATTATTATTACACTGTAATATATAATGAAATAATTATACAACTCACCATAATGCTGACAAGAGACAGAGCTCAGGAGGTAATGCGAGTGATGGGGAGCAGCTGTTAATATGGATGAAGACAAACACATGTTTGCCTCAGGAGCAAAGAACTAAGACTCAATATGACTAGGAGGTGGATGAATAGGAGTGATGCAAAATGAAGCTAAGGATAGGAGGGAAGTTGGTAGTTGAGAAGCAGGTTCTGGGAGAAAGGGACTGTCTGAAAGGTGACCAGAGATCAAAGTGACAGGGGAGCCTTCTATCCCCACGATGCTCTATCCTTGTGCCATACCTTACAGAGGTTAACAACTCAAGCTCAAACTCAGTTGAGGAGTTTCCGAGACCATCTCCTGGAGGACCTGGAGGACCAGCACCTAGACCCCCTCCTAATGGTGAAAACCAAGGTGATGGACCTCAGCAAGGACCCCCCGCACAAGATGGTCAACCTCAGCAGAGACACACTTCTACAAGAGGGTCAACCTCAGCAGAGACCACCCCCATCAAGAGGTCATCGTCATCGCCATTCTCCCCCACCTCCTCCTGGGAAGAATCAGGGAACACCATCCCCAGGACGTGGACCAGAAAGACCTCCCCAGGGCCCACCACCCCAGTGTGGACGTCCCCAAGGCCCACCACCAACGCAAAGACCTCCCCAAGGCCCACCACCCCAGTAATCTGGAATGACAGGTATGACTCAAGCTCACTCTCCATCAAGGGCCCTAACCCCTGCAGGTCTCAAACTTTACTGTGTCACTGAATCAACTGGAAACATATTGAAACTGCATAGTCCTGGACCCCAGTTTTAATGATTTCTATTCAGGTATTCTGGAATAGCACAGCAAGATCCTTTATTTTTTAACAAGCTATCTAAGGGGGTTCTGATTATGAGAAAGACAGCCCATAAGTTACCTTTTTCCCTAGGATTACCTGTCTTAAAGTGGGCTGGCAATGAGGAACAGATCACTGTTCTCTCTTGGTCCTCTCCTTTTTTCCTCCTCAGGCTCAATGATTTTCCACCTGACCAGGCCTCTCAGGGCCCATGTCCCTGCTAAATGATACTGTAATTTTATGCTGCTAAATGTTTCGTAGTTTAAAAAATATTGCTTATATATGCTCAAGTTAGAAAAACACTAAACAAAAAGTATGAAGCTAACTTTTAAAGGCATATCATATCCTGCCTCCCCACTTCCTTCCCCAAAAGCCACCACAGTTAACTCTTTTGAACATCCTCTCAGAAATACTTGTGTCCATATAAATACATATAACCTTTTTTTATCCACAAATGGTATCATATTTTATATTCAGATCTATATGCTGCTCATTTCAAATAACGTATTTCTTAGAAAACCTCCATATTAGTTCATAGAGCTATGTGGATCTATTTGATCCTGGTTTTTGTTTTTGTTTCTGTTTTACCACTGTATACTATCCATTGTCTGGCTGTGTCATGATTACTTTAACCGACCCCATCAATGGACATGTAGGCTGGTTTCATTTTTTTGCTATTATAGGAAATGTACAGTAACCGTCTTTGTAAATACATATTTGAACATTACCAACAGCACTCAAGAGATAACCTCAGAAGAATCTTTTTCATTCATCTTGTAAGAAACAATTTAGAGCCCATTATGTTAGGTGCATATAAGACATAAATAAAAAAATTAGGAAGGAAAAGGGAGAATGAGGAAGAAGAGAGGGAGAAATGCTGAGCTCTCACCTACTTCCCTTCAATTAGTAGCAAGGATTAGAAACCCCCTGCAAACTTTTTTGGTTTTTCAGAAAATCAGTAAGAAGATCCCAGTTCTTCAGAAAGCCATGACACTGGAACAAGGCAGTCCATCTTCAATTTACCAATGAAATAATCAGCATCCAACTTCTAAGTGCCATGTCTCATTCTGGGTGTTCGTGAATCTGAAATTTGAGGGCCATGAACCCAGCATAGGAACATCCAAGACCCCTTCTCATTGATGATTCCAGCAGGCTTCCTCCTGGACCACTTTTCTAGAAAACATTTTCCCTTTGTTCTTTGCTTGCGGACAGGAACAGCTCTCTCCTTTTCTACCTGCTGTTGCTTCCTCCCTCCTTCTGACACCTTTATCCACAAACCAGCTGCCAGGTGAAAGAGCTCCACTGTTTTTTGCCTTCCCTGGATTCTATAAAACTAGTGCAATGTTTTTATTATTTTCACACCTTTTTTGAGTTTCAGTAATTTTAGCAAACAAGGAAAATATTGCAAAGGTGAAGAAGCTGCACAGACTGAAGAAATCCTTAAAATACAAAAAATAAACGCTGGAGAGGCCAGCAAGAGTCTCCCCCACTGACGGGAGGCCCAGACACTTTTTAAGAGCTTGACCTCAACATTGCTAATTATTAGAGAAATGCAAATCAAAACTGCAATGAGGTTATCACCTCCCACTAGTCAGAATGACCATTATCAAAAAGTCTACAGATAATAAATGCTGGAGAGGGTGTGGAGAAGAGGGAACCCTGGTACACTACTGGTGGGAATGAAACTGGTACAGCCACTATGGAGGACAGTATGGTGGTTCCTTAAAAAACTGGAAGTAGAGCTACCATATGATCCACCAATCCCATTCCTGGGTATATAGCAAAGAAAACCATAATTCGAAAAGATACATGTACCCCAATGTTCATTACAGCATTACTTACAAGAGCCAAGACATGGAAGCAACATAAATGCCCATCGACAGATGAATGGATAAAGATGTGGTACATATATACAATGGAATATTACTCAGTCATAAAAAAGAATGAAATAATGCCATTTGCAGCTACATGGATGGACCTAGTGATTATCATACTAAGTGAAGTAAGTCAGACAGAGAAAGACAAATATCACAAAATATCACTTATATATGGAATCTAAAAAATGATATAATGAACTTATTTACAAAGCAGAAATAGACTCACAGACTTAGGAAACAAACTTACCAAAAGGAAAAGGTTGGGGGGAGGGATAAATTAGGAACTTGGGATTAACAGACACACACTACTATATATACTGTATATAACATCAATAATCAACAAGGACATACTGTATAGCACAAGGAACTCTACTCAGTACTCTGTAATGACCTATGTGGGAAAAGAATCTGAAAAGGAATAGATACATGTATATGTATATCTGAATCACTTTGCTGTACACCTGAAACTAACACAACATTGTAAATCAACTATACTCCAATATAAAATAAATATTAAAAACAAACAAACAAGATAAAAATAAAATTCCAAAATAACTGATCTTCTTGCTAGGGACATAAATGTGGTTCTAGGTCCCTATTACCTGGAGCTCACTATACCCCATTTCCCCTTTTTAATTTTTGCTCAATTTTCTGCCTCCCTAGATGCCCCACCATTCTTTAACAAACACGAGTATATTTCATAACTCGTGTTTAACAAACACGAGTATATTTCATAAAGGAAGCAGCATGCTGTATTCTATAAAACAAGTAATTTGGACAAGTCATAACAGGTGAAACTTTTCTAAGAACAGAGAGGGCAGACCATCAAATCTATCGGGATAGGAAATCAATCTCTCACATTAAGAGAAAATCTCAAATTAAGAGATTTTCCACCTGAAGGCGGAAGACTGGTTGCAACAAAGTTACATTCTGCCCCTTTTGGAGCCTGTTTTTCTGTCACAGTCTAAAGTATTTGAGGTGTTTGGGGCGGGGGGTAAAAAGGAAAGTAGATATTCCACGTCATTTTCTTCCAACTTGGCTTTAAGTGGGTACTCTGGGCTTTATGCCATTTTCAGTAGGAATACTACATAAGAGCCTTCTAGTCGGAGCTCGGTAGAATATATACAATTGGCAAAAGGTCTTACCAAGACTTGCAGAAATTGCTGGATGTGGTGATGTCGCGCTCTCCAGGGCTGGGCCTCGGCCGACGTTCCCGGGGAACCAAGCCGCTCTCCTCATTCTGCCCACGGACCCCTGGCCTCTCCTGCCCGCTCAGCGGTGGTGCGTGGAAGACAGGGGTGCGGAGCCCGGGACCGCCTTTGGTCTCCCGCCCTTGCCTCTCAAGCCGCGGGGACTCTCTAGCCTCGACGCCTCGGTGCGTGTCTCGCGAGAAGCCTCCCCACCCCGGTGGGGGAAGGGCGGGGGTGTCCCGCCGGCGCCGCAGCCGCCGGCGCCGCCGTGCTGCGTGCCCACCTCAGTGCGTGGGCGCGTCTCGCCCCGCTCTCAGCGGTGCCTCTGCAGCGGTCCGGGTCGCCCTTCAGTGGCCCGAGCTGTGGCGTCCCGTGGCCGGCGATGGTGCGTCCGTCGAGCAGCTCTCTCGGGACGTCGAGAGGGTAAGGGAGGCGCGACTGTCCCCGTCTCGTGGGGCAGGTGCCTTGTCGTGGTCGTCCTTGCCGCGTGCGGGGGGAACTGACGTAGCCGGGCGCGCGCCGTGTGTTAGCCTGGGTTGCACGCGGGCATGTGAGCCATCGTGGCGGGCCTGGCGACGCGAGGCAGGCTCGGTCAGACTTTTCAGATCCAGCCCACGCCCACGCCACGGCCCCGCCACGCCCACGCTCCACCACGCCACGCCAAGGCAGACGGAGGAGCCTGAGGCAGCGCAGGCTTTTCACTGCCTTGACGGCGAAGGCGCACGTCAGCCCAGCTGTGACCCATACCGCAGACCCCCAGCCCAGCCGCGAGCTAGCCTCTCTCGAAGTGCCTCCGTGGGTCCGAAGGGGAGACGATGGTGGGGGAAGACGCGCCCTCGGGGAGAAAACCTCTTTTAGCGATCGGGGAGGACCTTGGGGTACCGGACCCCCCAGCCTCCGCGCCTCCAAAGCCCGCTGTGCTGCAGCCTGTGTGCAGAACCTCTCACCCCCGTGTGAGGGGGGCACCGTATTTTTTTTTAAGTTAGACAAAAATTAAAAAGATAATAGAAAAAGAAAAAAAAAGACTTGCCAAAATTAAATGAAATGCATGTCTATTTTGAGAAGAAGCAGAGAATATAGTTATCAATTTGCAGACGGAAAGCTGAAGGTTCCATTACATTGGGTAGTTACCAAAATCAGGATCGGAAATAGTCTCAGTTCAAAGCTACAATCAACCGTGTGTGAAGTTCTTTATTAGATTTAAACATGAATAACTCAAGAAGCAGTTTAACAAAACCTATTTGTTTCAGTTAACTGTTAGTTCAGTATGAGTTAATAGTGTGAGCTAGTAGGTAAGAAAATAAAATCAAACTCAGCATTCATTAAGAGACGTATAGTGAGTAGACCCGGAGTTAGGATGAATCTGGCCTTGAAGGAATGTTCCTCAGATCCCCTTTTAACAGTATATAAGGTTTGCCAGTCCTTTCCAGAGATGTTCATGAATGGGCTCCTTTCCGACTTAGAGATCTGCTTGGATAGATTCTTATCATTCTATATGATTTCAAGGTAGGTGGAAGCCCTTGATGAAATCCAAAGATGATTTTTTTCACTTGATGTCAACAATCCCACTGTCGGTTTCTTTTTCAATACTGATTTTGTTATGCCCATTGTAAAAGTGTTGTTTAACCCAGGAACATTTCCCAACTCTGTAAGAAATGGGAGTGAGTAGACGTTATCAATGTACCATGACAGAATCAATATCTGAAACAGTATCCCCCAGATGAAACGAAAAGACATCAGAAAGTGCTACAAAAAAAAAAAAAGACAAAGTAAATTTTTTCATGTCTTTTTAAAATTTGGAAGACGCATTGTCAGAGAATATTGTAATTCAATCTTTTAAAAAATTTTTTGTTTATTTATTTATTTTTGGCTGCGTTGGGTCTTTGTTGTTGCGCGCGGGCTTTCTCTAGTTGCGGTGAGCGGGGGCTACTCTTCATTGTGGTACGCGGGCTTCTCATTGTGGTGGCTTCTCTTGTTGTGGAGCACGGGCTCTAGGCACGCGGGCTTCAGTAATTGTGGCACGCGGGCTTGCAGGCTCTAGCACGCAGGCTCAGTAGTGGTGGCTCACGGGCTCAGCTGCTCCACGGCACGTGGGATATTCCTGGACCAGGGCTCGAGCCCATGTCCCCTGCATTGGCAGGCGGATTCTTAACCACCGCACCACCAGGGAAGTCCTGTAATTTGATATTTTGCCGTAGCAGTCTGAACAGTTTTAATTTGGGAGTACTTAATTTCTTAGTTTCATGTGTACTGTTCTTCCCCACAACAATTATTAGGAAGTGGTGAAGGCATTCTCCGCTAGGTTTTTACATGTGCTAATCATTACTCTTCGTCCTCTAGGGTAGGTATTATTATTATCCTCATTATACGGGTGAGGAAACTAAGGCTCTGAGAGTTGAAATAGCTTGCTAAAAGTCCAGAGAAAACAAAAAGAGATAAGATTAAACTCATGTCTGAAGAACTCCAATTAGAATACAGCATACCACCTCCTTTATGAAATTCACTCAGATTCTGTTAACAAAGGTGGGGGATCTAGGGAGGAGGAAAATTGAGAAATGCCCCAAAAGGGGAAAAGGGGTATAGTAGGCTTGAAGGAGTAGGGACCTAGAGCCACATCTCTTTTTTATCTTTAACAGGATCAGTTAGTTTGGAAATTTTAATGATTCCCTCAGCCTGTGCAGCTTCTTCACATTTGCAATATTTTCCTTATTTCCCTAAAATTACTAGAATCTCAGTAAAAGGTGTGAAAATAATAAAAACATTGCATTAGTGCTGTAGAAAGAGAGAAACAGGCACCTGGCTTATGAATAAAGGTGTCAGGGGAAAGGAGGCAATAGCAGGTAGAAAAGGAGATACACATTCCTGTCCCCAAACAAAGAACGAAGGGAAAATGTTTTCTAGGAAGTTGGTCCAGGAGGAAGCCTGCTGGAAACATCAGTGAGAAGGGGTCTTGGATGTTCCTATGCTGGGTTCATGGCTCTCAGATTTCAGACTCACAAACACCCAGGATGAGACATGGCACTTAGAAATTGGATGCTGATTATTTCATTGGTAAATTGAAGATGCCTTGTTCCAATGTCATGGCTTCCTGAAGGACTGGTATCTTCATACTCATGCTCTGAAAAGCAAAAAAGAAAGTTCATAGAAGGTTGGCAGGTGGTTTCTAATCCCTGCAGATCACACTGAAAGGAAGTAGGCAAGAGCCCACAATTTTCTCTCTCTCCTTCCACCCTCTCCGGTTTCCTTCCAAATTTCTTTCGGTTTACAGTTTTTATGCACCTAACAGATAATGGGCTCTAAATTGTTGCTTACAAGATAGAAAATGATTCTTCTTAGGTTGCTATTTAAGGTGTTCAAATATATATTTACAGAAATAGTTACTGCAGTCTGTTTTATAGTAGTGAAAAACTGAAACCAGTCTAAATGCCCATTGAAACAGAGCTGGTTAAAGAAATCATGGCACAGCCAGACGATGGAATAGTATACAATTAAAAAGAAAAGCAAAACCAAGACCAAATAGATCCATATAGCTCTGTGAATTGATAAGGATGTTATCTAAGAGGTTTGTTATCTGAAATGAGCAACTTATAGATCTGCATATGAAGAATGATATAACTTGTGGATAAAAAGGTTATATATGTTTATATGGGCATAAATATTTCCAGAGGATGTTCAAAAGAGTTAATTGTGCTGGCTTGTGGGGAAGTAGGATGTGAATGCCTTTAAGAGTTAGCCTCATACTTTTCTGTTCAGTTATTTTTTACCTTGAACATATACTAATTCAAAACGAAATATTTTAAAAGCTAGATAAATTTAGCAGCGTGAAATTAAAGTATCATTTAGTAGGGACACTGGAGCTGAGAAGCCTGGTCAGGTGGAAACTTGAGATGGGAAGTCATTGAGAACACTGCTCTACTTGCTCATTACCAGCCCACTTTAAGACAGGTAATCATTGGGAAAAAGGCAGTTTATGGTCTGTGTTTCTCAAAATCAGAATCGCCTTGGATAACATGTTAAAAATAAAGGATCTTGCTGTTTTATTCCAGAATATCTGAAATCTTTAGAACTGGGGTCCAGGACTATGCAATTACTACATATTTTCAGTTGATTCAGTGACACAGTAAAGTTTGAGACCTGCAGGGGTTAGGGCCCTTGATGGAGAGTGAGCTTGAATCATACCTGTCATTGAATTCCAGATTACTGGGGTGGTGGGCCTTGGGGAGGGCTTTGTGGTCCACGTCCTGGGGATGGTGTTCCCTGATTCTTCCCAGGAGGAGGTGGGGGAGAATGGCGATGACGATGACCTCTTGGTGGGGGTGGTCTCTGCTGAGGTTGACCCTCTTGTAGAAGTGTGTCTCTGCTGAGGTTGACCATCTTGTGCGGGGGGTCCCTGCTGAGGTCCATCACCTTGGTTTTCACCATTAGGAGGGGGTCTAGGTGGTGGCCCTCCAGGTCATCCAGGAGATGGTCTTGGAAACTCCTCAGCTGAGTTTGAGTTGTTTACATCTGTAAGGTATGGCACAAGGATAGAGGAACTAGGTGACGGATGGCTGCCCTCTCATTTTGATCTCTGATGACCTTATCAGAGAGTCTCTTCCTCCAGAACCTGCCTCTCAACTACCAACTTCCTACTCCTTTTTGCAGTACTCCTGTTCACCCACATACTAGTGATATTGAGTCTTAGTTCTTTGCTCTTGAGACAAATATGTGCCTTAAATTTGGCAAAAAAGAAGGTGTTGGGTATCTTAGAATTCCCAGAGGCTGCCTCCTAGGACAGAAGATAGCAAATGGATTATCCATGGAAGTTATGTTGCCAGTTATATTTTGGGTCACTGACATAGCTTGCCAACTGTGATTCCAAATCTGGCCTGTTGAGTGTATATGTGGAACTCTTTGGCTCTAAGAGCAGGTGAAGCAATAATAATAATAAGAGAGAGAGAGAGAGACAGAGAGAGAGGCAAAGTGATGACCCACACAGGATTCACTAAATAACTTTACCAAATTTTAATTAAGCACAGGGACATAGTTGAGAGGAGAAGCACAGAGAAAAAGGAACCATACCTAGTTTCTTTTCATTTTTCCTAAACCACATATTTAAAGAGAAGAACATTGAGGAAGAAGGAAGCAGTTGGTTCTGAGTACACTGGAGGAGTCAGAATGTGGACAGCTTCCCTTGCTGTCCTCTCTCAACAGTCATTTCTGGCCTGAGGGCACTCCTGTGTCATCTAAGCTAGACATCTCTGTACTCAAATTAGGGCCGTGCTCATGGTCCCCAAAATCAAGATTAGAAAAGGATTGCCTAAATCTTTTTTTTTTTTTTTTTTGCGGTACACGGGCCTCTCACTGTTGCGGCCTCTCCCGTTGCGGAGCACAGGTTCCGGACGCGCAGGCTCAGCGGCCATGGCTCACGGACCCAGCTGGTCCGCGGCATGTGGGATCTTCCCAGACCGGGGCACGAACCCGTGTCCCCTGCATCGGCAGGCAGACTCCCAACCAATGCGCCACCAGGGAAGCCCAGGATTGCCTAAATCTTTAGGGGTACTAACTTTAATCAGCTCTTCACAAGAGAATGATGATAATAGGACAACAGAGAACTGAAAAGTTGCTAACGAGAAAAAAGAAAGATGATGGAGGATTAATTGAGCCTTACCTGAAATGAGGTTGAGAAAGCCTTCATTGTTGCCCTCTGGGAAAAGAAGCAGAAGATGAAGTGCAAAGTACATTCCAAAACCTTCAGGGCTCACAACTGTTGTACAGGGAAATGGACACTTCCAGCCACACCCCATATATCCCCTGAGTTATCCCATCAGCCACCATCTGTGATGCTTTTGCAAAGGGAGGAGGATGTGAAGGAGTGGCAGGGTTGCTCTTGTGCTGAGGATCAACTGCAAACTCAAGATACACGAGGCCCTTCTGTTCTCCCTAGGATCCCTTAACCCCAATGCTAATTTAGGTTAAGTGCTGGGGTATTTCAGTGTCATATCTTAGTGTACTTCTGCCCTCTTTCTTCATAAAACACTTTCCTTATATTAACGTGCTTTCTCAAGGTGACAGGACCAGGAGTAACACGTGGATACAATCTTGCCCATTTTGGGCACAGCACATTTATATATTAAATGTGGGTGGGAGTAAAACAAGACCACTAGGCCTCAGAATCTAGGCCTAAATTTAATAAATGCAAATGTAGACACAGAATCTACCATAGGGGGTCCAGGACAGAAGAAATGAATAAATACATAGTTCCTAGAATGGATCATGGATCATGTTATTTTATGTCCCTAAGACTTCTTCCATGCTGCTTCTCTTTTCTAGAATCTTCTGTAAGATTTTGGTTGGGTTTTATTTCTTCTAGAAAGTATTTTTAACCCTCCCCCCCCAGTGATAATATAGAGGCTGCGATTATGCACGCCAATAAGATAGTCTGATACTCCCTTTAAAGCCTCAATTGCATTTCATGGATCTTCTGTTTTTCAATCAGTTTCTGTGCTAGAATCTGTTTTCTCATTTTGTTTTTTAACAGAGGATGTTTTCTCTTCAAAATTCTGGCACTCATATCTCCCCATTCTCTACCTGAATCTTATTTGTTGATATTTTATCTGGAATCAGTTCTCCTTGGTTTTTTTCCCCCTCTTATATCTATCTTTTTTTGCTGTGCATTTTGGAGGAATTCCTTTATTTGATCATCTAAATCAGGCCTTTCTCCTCTTCACTAGCTTGTTGCTTTTATTTCAGATTTGGCAACAAGTATTGTGTTTCCAAAAATTTTTTTTAATTACCTGCATTCTTCTTTTCAGTTAATTATTATGTTATATTTAGTAGTTGTCTGCTTATGTCCGCAGAGCCCAGCCGCTCTGCGGCACGTGGGATCCTCCCGGACCGGGGCATGAACCCGCGTCCCCTGCATCAGCAGGCGGACTCTCAACCACTGCGCCACCAGGGAAGCGCTGCCACTTATTTCAGAACTAGTGTTGGATTTTTGTAATTGTTCAGTTTTTGTGCAGTGAAATTTTATGATGGTGTGTTTGTGTTATCTTAGGGAGAGCCATGTAGCTGGAAATCCTAAAGAACATGTCCTTGACTATTGTGCATGAGTGGGTCACCTGCAATGCATATGAGTGTCTGGGTCTGGGCTTTTCTGAAGGATTGCAGATAATATTACAGGAAGGCTTTCTGATACAGTGGGGTTTGCTACAGATAACTTTGTCACTGCAAGGAGACTGGGCAGATGGGTTTCTTTTCGTGGCATAATTATGGATGTATTCCAGAAAGGGGACTGTATCAACAGTTGGCAATGTGGGAAAGCTATGTGGCAAAGCAGAATAGTTCCAACTGGGCTTTGTGGGAGAAAAAGAGTACTTTCTTGGGATGAACAGGTCCTCTTATGGTATTGGGATGACTTTTTCTGGTTTCCTCAGACAATAATTTGGAAAGGAAAGTGGAGAACAGTCCTGACCAGGTGGCTTTTGGTAAACCTTCAGGTGGGAAAGGAGGGTCAGAGGTAAGGAAGAGAGGGAAGTGGCAGCCGACTTGTGTGTGGGCTGCGGAAGGGGCGGTCCTGCTGGAAGGCGGGCTTCCCTTTGGCTTGGTGAGGACTGGAAGAGAGCAGGTAATTCTTCAAAATATCACTCAGTTCAGGACCTTTCACTAACCTTCTCCAATGTCAACCATGGAGGAAAGAGATTAGTGTGCTATGACAGGATAAATATAAGCTCTGAACTCACCAGGCACAAGGAAAATAGAGGAAATGGAAGAACTGAAAGAGAAGCCTGTCAGTCAGGAAGGGTGGGGTGAGTGCAAAGAACAAGGCCGCAGCAGGAGTTTAGGCACGTGAAAATGAATGGAAGCTCTCAAGCAATGCACTTGCCTCCTAGTATGTATGCTTAAATTAACAGTCCCAAAGAGAATTTCTGATTTCCTTCCTTAAAATCCGCTCTCCCTCAATCTTTTCTCTGTTAACGACAGTTGTTTCAGCCATTTGTTCCAAAATAGGAAGTCATTCTTGACCTCTCACCCCCCCACCACCACCTTGCCCATTAGCAAGTCCAGTTGGCTGGACCTTCAGAATATACCCCCACTATGAGTGCATCCATAATCTCTACCCAAGAATGTAGTCCAGGCTATGATTCTTTCTCTCCTGGAGGACTGTAACAGCCTCTCAGCTGGCCTTGGTAACATTCCTGCCCTCTGCCACACTCCATATCAGTTTTCCACTCAACAGCCAGAGTGATAGAAAAATATAAATTACATCATATCACTTTCTTGCCTAAAATTGCCCAGTTTTTTCCTTACACTTGTAGTTTGATGTGCATTTCATACCTCAGCTCCTTCAACAACCACATCTCCCTTCTTTCTAGAGGAGTGATGAGCTCTCTGAATGTGACAGAAATGTAATCTTCTTAAACTTTATCATGCACTAGTTTGCCTGGAACACTAAAGGGTGGGTATAGCAGAAAAGATGAGCACTGACATAGTTGACAAACTTGTGCTGAGAGAGTGAGTGAATTATATTGGGTCCCTATGGTCTAGGAAGTGCTCATGGGAATTGGAAGAATTGATGTGTCCACTGAGTTAAATAAGCACTCTGATGATGTAATTAGCAAATAAACAGTGATTAACTGTGTCTTAAACTGTGTTAAGACACAATTAATTAAACTTTGATTAGATTTTCCTAAAGCTTCTGGGCGTACTATTATGCTGGTTAATATATTTTAATTGCATATTGACGGCTTCTAGTGAATAGATTAGGGCAGAAATACTGGGAAGTGATATGTGACATTAGGTTACGAAAAGACAGTGACTTCCATCGCACCTCTGCTCTCTCACTCTGTTGAAGCATAGCTTTCACTGGGGGAAGCAAGCTGCCCTTCATAAGGCAGCCCGGGGAGAAGAAACCTAGTTGCCATGTTGTGAGGACATTCAGACTGTGACTGAATCCACGTGGTTAGGAACTGAGGACCACTAGCAGCTATGAGTGAGCGTGGAAGCAGGTCTTCCTCTGGTGGACCTCGAGAGGACCACAGCTCCGTGCAACTGCCACTTCCTGAGAGACCGTGAACCATAACCACCCAACCAAGCTGCTCCTGGACACGTAGCCCACAGAAACCGTGAAACAAATAGATGTTTATTGGTTTAAGCTGCTAAATTGGGGATAATTTATTGCACAGCAACAGATAAGAACATCTCCTCCTGTTAATATCTTGCTCCTTCCAATTCAACAACTCTTGCAAGAGACTCAAAGAAATAAATTGTTAACGAAACTTACCCATTTCCTCAGCCTGGCTTATATTATATTATTAGAGTCACCGTGCAGGATGTAGTTTTTCTGTTGTTTTATCTATGATAGATGTTGCCAATTCAGGAATAGATTATTTTTTATTTCTTGTAATAAATGAAGGGATATGGGGCTTCCTAGTTCATTCTACCATCAATATTAGCTATGAAGAGGAGAACATGTAGTGCAGAAAAACACTTTACAGAACTTAAAATCCAAAGCGAGTAATCAGGAAGTAAGAAAACCCATATACCTTCAAATAATTTCAAGTTCCCAGAGTCAGACGAATTGCATCTTTGGTTGTAGGGAACTTGTAGACGTGAACTGAAAGACAAATTTTTGAGATAAGGAAGTTCCAGGAAAGATGGGAGCATAAGGAGAATAGTTTAGAATCTTTTCACCATCCAAAATGGAGTAAAATAAGAGAAAGGAAAAAAAAAGTGGTATGATTAGTGCTGAAACTGTAGGACAGGTATTGATATGTTGGCCAACCTGTCAAATCCTTGTCTTGGGGGAAACTACCTCAAAACGTGTGATCCCATTAAAGCTTCTAATCATAACTGCCCAAACCCCAGGCAGCTGGGGTTGGTGTATGTCTAGGCCAGTCATAGAGACTGGCTGAGGAACTGGCATGTGGTTAAAGCATATCTAGTCAGTGTCTTCCAAGTGGAAGTCTTCCATAGGAAAATATATGAATGAATTGCTAAAATGAGGGGATGGCATATGGAGCTGCTGGCAGTCATTTTGGCAGCCACACATGGAAAGAGCTAGAGATGGATTAAAGCCTTTTGATAACATTTTTGAGCCACTGAATCCAGTCATATTTGAGGTCCCTGTTATATGCGTGTTCCATTTTTTCTACTTAAGTTAATTTTAGTTGGGTTTCTTGCATTTGGAACCAAATTAATCTTTGTGGAAAAAGATTGCTAATTGCAAAACAAAATTTTGAGATATTTCTGCCAGAAAGAAAGACTATTGGATTTTCCTAAATAAAGTAGCATACATTTTGTGAAACAACTGAGCGTTATTTTGTCAAATTCCATAAATTTGACTTCCCGAAGCTGGAAGATTGAATGCAGCGAGTCATATTCTGCTCCTTTTGGAGCCTTTTTTTCTGTCACAGACCAACAGTATTTGAGGTGTTTTGAGGGGCTAGAAGGGAGAGTAGATATTCCTTGTTATTTTTTTTCCAACCTGGCTTTATGTAGATACTTCTTGCTTTATGTCATTAGCAGTAGGAAAAATGTGAGCTTTTCTAGTTAGAGCTTTGGTAGAACAAATATAATTTCCAAAAGGTCTTATTAAGACTTGCTAAAATTAAATGACGTACATGTTTATTCTGAGAAGAAATAGAGTATATATATATTTACTAATTTGAGGACATAAAGCTAAAAGTTCTATCACATTTGGTAAATACCAAAATCAGGTTCGGAAATACTCTCAGTTCAAAGCTACAATCAATGGTGTATGTTCTGTATTAGCTTAAAAAATGAATTACTAGGGGGCTTCCCTGGTGGCACAGTGGTTGAGAGTCTGCCTGCCAATGCAGGGGACACGGGTTCGAGCCCTGGTCTGGGAAGATGCCACATGCCGCGGAGCAACTAAGCCCGTGCGCCACAACTACTGAGCCTGTGCTCTAGAGCCCACGAGCCACAACTATTGAGCCTGCACGTCTGGAGCCTGTGCTCCGCCACAAAAGAGGCCGCAACAGTGAGAGGCCCGTGCACCACGATGAAGAGTGGCCCCCGCTCGCCGCAGCTAGAGAAAGACCTTGCACAGAAATGAAGACCCAACACAGCCAAAAATAAATAAATTAATTAATTTTAAAAAAACAACAACAACAAAATAATTACTCAAGTAGCAGTTTAAAAAAAAATCTATTTGTTTCTGTTAACTGCTAGCTCTGTAGGTGTTAATAGTGTGAGCTAGTAGGTAAGAAAATAAAATAATACCCAGCATTCATTAACAGAATTATAGTGAGTAGACCTGGAGTTAGGATGAATCTGATTCTGAAGGAATGTTCCTCAAATCCACTCTTCTTAGTACATGAAGTTTGTCAGTCTTTTTCAGAGATGTTCATGAATGGGCTCTGTGACACTGTAGAGATTTACCAGGATATATTCTCATCATTGTATGTGATTTCAAGATAGATGGAAGCACTCAATGAAATCCAAATGTTTATTTTCCACTTGATGTCAACAACCTCAATGTCAGGTTTCTTTTTAAATACTGATTTTGTTATGCCCATTGTAAAAGTGATGTTCAACCCAGGAACTTTTCCCAACTTCGTAAGAAATGGGAGTAAGTAGAAGTTATCAATGTACCATGACAGAATCAATATCAGAAATAGTTCCCTAGATGAAACAAGAAAACACCAGAAGAGGAGTTATGTAAACTTCCCACCAAGGATGAGATTTAAGGTTAAAGGAAAGTAGAGAACGATTTACAACTTGGAGCAACATAAGCTCTTTAATCTTTGTTAAGAATTCCAAACAATCATTCTTCAAGTCCTTATTCTAATCATATGTGACAATCTGACCTTTTTGGTTTTTCATCTGAGATATTAGAAGTGTGTTCACTAATACCCTTTATCATGAACTACCCTTCCCCACTTGATTTTTTTTTTTTTTTTTGCGGTACGCGGGCCTCTCACTGTTGTGGCCTCTCCCGTTGCAGAGCACAGGCTCCAGACGCGCAGGCTCAGCGGCCATGGCTCACGGGCCTAGCTGCTCCGCAGCATGTGGGATTTTCCCGGACCGGGGCACGAACCCGTGTCCCCTGCATCGGCAGGCGGACTCTCAACCACTGCGCCACCAGGGAAGCCCCAGACATAACTTTTAAAACAAAGGAGCAGACTATCTATCATTAGGGATCCAAGCTAGACTAGCCACTACCTTTCTAGAATAAGAAAAAAAATCAACTGAATTTATAAAAAGGTACTGAATAATTTCCCTAAGTGTATAATAATACGTATATGTCTACCTTGACACAGAATTTGTATGGGGGGGGGTGTGTGTGCATCTAAGGATTATATGAACAATAATGTCCCTTGTCAGAGAGGATAAAAACAACCAACTCACCAGAGATAAAAACAAAATTTACAAAAGAATATCACATATTTGTAGAATTTTTGGACATGTCTGTGTGCATATATAGTGCTGAGTTGACATAGTAATTAAAATAAAAGCAGCTGAAAATGTATATACATCTTAAGGCCAGCAGGTGGCAAAATTGTGTTTGCTAATGATGTTACAATTTTGAATACAATAATTCATAATTTTGCTAGTAATTTTAGAGATTATAATTGTAAACATTTTTTAAAACCATAAAAAATGAAGAAATTTTTGTTAGGATTTACAGTTGCCATAATTATTCAGTGGTAGAAGCAAACAAACAAAAAAACCCAAAAACAACGTAGAAAATAAATGTTGAAAAGATGTGGGTTATAAATTAATTTTGATGGAGCAGTAGGTCAAGTCTGACACTAGAAAGAATGTAAGAACCATAAGAATTTTGTAAAGCATACCCTTACTCTAGGGAATAGGGCTGTGGGGTACTCTGATGTATCCACGATGATGATGATACATGTATATGCAGAACTCCATAAAGATTTAGATTTCTAAGCTGCATTCATTATGTTGGACACTATATAAGAAGTTTCCTGGATGGGGGGTAGGGGAATTAGATGAAGGTGGTCAAAAGATACAAACTTCCAGTTATAAGACAAATAAGTACTGGGGCGGTACTGTACAGTATGATGACTATAATTAACATTGCTGTATGGTATATTTGAAAGTTGCTAAGAGAGTGGACTGTAAAAGTTCTCATCACAAGGAAAAAGACATCATTTTTTGGTATTCATACTAGATGATGGATGTTAACTAAACTTACTGTGGTAATCATTTTGCAATATATGTAAATCAAATTGTTATGTGTACACCTTAAACTTAAACAGTGCTGTGTGTCAATTATATCTCAATAAAACTGAAAGAAAAAATAAAGTTCCTAATGGTTGTCACTGGGATTATCTTGTTTTAGGAAAGGTGAAGTTCTAATTATACTGGTTATAGTTAGATTCAGTACTGAGGATAATTTGATTTAGAATCCCTTTCAGTGAAAAAGTTAAAAATTACTTTGTACTTATTAGAAGTAAGCATAGTTTTAGTTTTTAGATTTACATTTCAGTGTTACTAAACTTTTCTTTAATGACCTATAAGATAAAAAAAGATTTAGGCAACTATGCATAGCACTGGGTGCTTATGAGTGGAATTTAGCCGTAAATGTCTCATTAGGATTAAGTTCTCCCTACTCATGTACTAATCTTGGAAAGGTGAAGCTATAAGAAGTAGGGGCCTGGGAACTTCCCTGGTGGTGCAGTGATTAAGTATCTGCCTGCCAATGCAGGGGCATGGGTTCGAGCCCTGCTCCGGGAGGATCCCACATGCCCCGGAGCAACTAAGCCCCTGTGCCACAACTACTGAGCCTGCGCTCTAACGCCTGTGAGCCTCAACTACTGAAGCCCGTGGGCCTAGAGCCCGTGCTCCGCAACAAGAGAAGCCACTGCAATGAGGAGCCTGTGCACCACAAGGAAGAGTAGCTCCTGCTAGCCGCAAGTAGAGACAGCCCGCATGCAGCAGCGAAGACCCAACACAGCCAAAAATAAAAAATTAAATTAAAAAAATATAAATTGAAAAAAAAAGGAAGTAGGGGCCTATTCCACATAATAGAAGCACAGAAAATAACTATAAAAAGATGAAGTCTGGGCTATGGGCTGGGCATTGTCTACCAATGTATTTATTGTCTTTTCTCTATTAAAATGGCATTTAGAGATTTAAGTTCTATGCCTCTCCTTTCCATAAGAAGCCTGTGTTAGAGACCCCAGCCTTGATCCAAGAAAAGCTACTAGTATCACATCCATAGCTAGTCTCATGCAATCTGGAGAGAACTGGATCCTATTCTGGAACCGAATTATTGGGAAAATAAAATGATTGTCCATGCTTTCTTGCTGATCACTTCCCTCCAAAGTAAACTTTTTATAGTCGAAGTAATGAGTTTTTTGGTTTTTTTTTTTTCAATGTGAGATCAGGAGTGTTGCAAATAACCTGTTTCTAACGTCAGAAGAGGCTTATATCTGAGCTCTGCCCTAGGCCTAGAACTTAAACTGAGAAGGTATTTCAGTGTTCAAGCCATGTTGTCTTGAACTTTACTGAAAGAAAAGGTCCCAGTAGAAATACGCACGGATGAATACAGAACGTGATAATGTTGAATCTCTGATGGTTCAGGTGTTGTGTCTGCTGCTCTTGATTAAACCTCATGTCCTCCAAGGCAGGGGCTTTCATAACTGAAGTACAGAAACCAGGGGGGCACCTGCAAAACCCATTCTTCCACAGTCCACCCACCTTGACATTGGTTAGGGCTGTCTATCGAGATCTATGCCCTGTGCTGGATTGCCCAGAATAAACCATTTAAAACTGGATCAGATGGTTGGTTTGATCAATTTAAAAAAAGACAATTTTTTTTTTGGAGGGGGATTATTTGAAGTTATAAAAGCTCAGGTGACAGATGGGTTGTTTTCAACTTTAGCAATTTGGAGGGACACCAATGTACATACGGCTTCAGAAGACTAAGGCACTATCTTGACTTGTATGTTAGTACCTGTTTCTTAGACCCAAGTTTAAATGAGTTAGCTTTAAAATAACTTCTTTTCCCTCCCATATGGATCCAACCTGACCTCTAAATTTTAAGGCTTCTATTAATTGTACTCGTCTTTGCAGTTTGAGATGCTTTTTATCAATTAAAAAGCTAAAACAGTCTTTTGAAAAACAGCTTTTTAAAAATTAAACATCTTTTTGTTTCTTTATCTGTTGGACACAATCTCTATTACTGTGCCAATGATTTTAGAGCCAAGATGTTCTAAGTACAGTATTTCCTTAGTGGTTTTTGCTTTTTCGTTGTGTGATGATTTATTTTTCCTCATGTTGGTTCATATGAAAAAGTATACCCACTCTCCCTCACCCAGTATATGAAAGATCTTCATTCCGCTTTATTTTTCACTGATGGCACTCCACCACCTTACTGTGAATAAATCCACTTGGTGCTTGAAAGCCATAAGGATGAGCAAGAATTTCCAATGTTCACTGCAGATCCCTAATTAGGACAGAAACTGGCAGGAGTGCCTTCAGATGTACTGCAACTAAGATGTACTTTACTAAGAATTCCAGTGTCTCTTCATTTGTTGTAGGCACCGGGAATGTCCTTTGGCCTTTCAGTTCTTCCAAGGGCATTGCTGAGATTTGTATTAGTGAGGAATGGGGGTGGGGAGGAGTTGGTTTCAGCTGCAAAAGATTCATGACCTGACCTGGTGGTAATCCTGCTGGGCAATAGGCTATCATGTGTTCTTGCTGAAATTGCAAGGAAGTTTCCACACTTAGGGTAATTCAAGAAATAGACTGATGAGATTCAATCCAGCCCAAGTGTTGGAAATTCTGATAGCTATTGAAGGGTTTCTTTCCTTGGTCCACTGTGTTTGGAATCTTCCAGATCTACTCCTCAGACTACCTTCCAGGCATTAGGATTTTCCTCTCCTTCTTTTGTACCTATATTCATAAACTTTCTATTCCGCCACCACTTTACGTCTCCATGTGTAAGCTGTTTTCTTCTTGACTCTATCAAATGCTACTGATGCCCCAAGAAAAGTCTCCATTAAAATAGGACTGCAGAATTTTGTAACTGGGAATTTAGTTCGGCTTCCTCAGGACAGCAATGACTTAGCTTCAAAATTCATGTTTTTACCCGATCTCCACTCTGTCATGGGAAGGAAAGTGTTTTCTTTCCATCCTAGGGGAAATGAATATCCTTTCCTCTGTGTCCTCCATCGCCTTCACCCCTCTTCCCCACAAATAGGCCAACTGGCTTTAGGCATCAGGGTATAAAATACTCGAATTTAATATCAAATAATGTTAAATATTTATATTCTAATACAAAAGGCCCTCAATAATTATATTAAAAAAAGATATCCTCAAGTATTACTCAGGTAATACTTCTGTTTGAGAATTTGAGAAAAGTGACGGGATTATTCAGAATTACCTATACGTGTAAAAAAAACTGAATCCCTCATCAAATGTATCTTTAGTAATAAACTTGAGATGCACTTGTGGTTTGGCCAGTTACTATGACCTTAGGAAAGTTACTTAACCTCACTAAATCCTAGTTTCCTTACCTGAAAAAATGATGATGAAAATATCTTCCTCATAGGGTACACGTGAGGATTATGATCATGTAAGTAAATAACTTTTCATAGTTCCTGGTATTAAAATCTCAATAAAATTTTAAAAACATGCCAATAGTGATAGGTTTTTTTTTTTTCAAGGTTTTTTTTTTTTGATGTGGACCATTTTTAAAGTCTTTATTGAATTTGTTACAATATTGCTTCTGTTTTGTTTTGGTTTTTTGGCTGCAAGGCATGTGGGATCTTAGCTCCTTGACCAGGGATCAAACCCACACCCCCTGTATTGGAAGGCAAAGCCTTAACCACTGGACCAGCAGGGAAGTACCGATGATACATTCTTTTAGCCAGCTAATCATAAGTATTTTTACTCTCAATTTTAAAATCCTTAAAAAAAATCTTGCTCCCTAACCCTTAGGTTATGTGTTTATACTATGATCACTCTTTC
>NW_006797390.1:1320014-1321439 GCF_000442215.2 Lipotes vexillifer
CTTGTCAGTTTGCATAAACAAGTGTTTTTCTTCATTGATCAGAATTACGCCACCTCTTTGCTTCTTCAAGTTTGAGATCACTGGGCCAATCAATATTCTTCAAGGCCTGAAAAAGCTTGATTTATGGGAGAAATAAAGTAGATGACTTTAGTTTCAGGGACAAACACATCTTTATTTCTTTTATTGACTGCTAAGTGTAGAAAAACCAACTAATTTGGCATTCATTCAACAATATTTACTCACATTAGGCAATTCTCTAGGCTGGGGATTGAGAAAATCTTTGGCTTCATGGATGTGACCTGGAAGGATGCCAGGAGGAATAAAATTCCTTGTAAATTAGAATAGTAAGTGGTTAATAATAAGTAGGGCAAAAATCTTGTTTTCTCCCATGGGAAACTTAACTGAGTTGTATCATGTAGGAAGAAAAATACGCATCTGGTTTTAAGAGCAATTGTTAAGAATAAATGGTAAATCATGGAGCTTTCATTCAGTTCCTACTATATATTTGCTGATATTACAGGCTGTAAAATTCGATAGGATACAGTACCTTCCCTCACAGGGCTTCTAATCTAGGTGGAGGATATAATAATAAATCTGCTAAAGTGCCTTAGTTTCTTCAGTGTAGCAAAACACTAATATGAAGAAAAAACAGTTGAGGAAGGCACATGTTCATTAGCCACCCAAATGGAGCATCCCTGTATGTCAACATTCCAGGGCTAATGGCACCTCATTCTTTTGTGTTACAAATTGGGACATTAGTGCCTCTAGGAAATAGTGACGCCCATCATTTGTCAGCCCATTGGCAATACTGAATTATTTCATTGATCAAATTACATTTCTGATATTTTAGACTAAAATGTTTTAGTCCCTGCACTTTCACAGCAATATGTAATTACCAAGGGAAGAGATCATGGTCCAGGAGACCTGTCTTCTTGGATATTCTTTAAAAAACTACATCTGATAATTAATGCACAATTAAGCACAAATAAGGAAGCCTATGAAAATGGCGTAGGTTGATATTAACACAGCCCTTTAGATGGATTAAAAGAAATGATCTCTAATCTGGTCAGGAGCATCTGGGAAAAACTTAATGGAAAAAGTGATGTCTAAGTTCAGCCTTAAAACACAGGTAGAGTAACCATAAGTCAAAAAAAAAAAAAAGTACAGAAGGTAGTAGAAAGTGTACGACGTAGAAGGATGAAGATGTACTCTACTTTGGCTGGAGACAAGGAATGAAGGGTAGGAGGAAGTTACTCAAAGCAAGACACTGTGCTACAGGGGGCACTTATTTTATATTCCTAGAGTACACTTGTTTGTTGGATACAATTAGTGGAATACAGAACACTACAAATAGTTTAAATCTTTACTTTGGCAAATAATTGCCCCTTTCAGCCCAAATGTCTCTTCCTGGAGGGTCTTCCCTAC
>NW_006797390.1:1321569-1346470 GCF_000442215.2 Lipotes vexillifer
ACACCCCCATTGTCAGTAACCTACAAACCTCCTTCAGTACTAAAACCCTCCAATAGAAAAGCAGGCACTCCATATGAGAGTTGTTTTTTTTGTTTGTTTTTTTGCGGTACGCGGCCTCTCACTGTTGTGGCCTCTCCCATTGAGGAGCACAGGCTCCGGACACGCAGGCCCAGCGGTCATGGCTCACGGTCCCAGCAGCTCCGCGGCACGTGGGATCCTCCCAGACCGGGGCACGAACCCGCGTCCCCTGCATCGGCAGGCGGACTCTCAACCACTGCACCACCAGGGAAGCCCCATATGAGAGTTTTAAGTTTTATTCACAAGTTAATGAAATATTCTGTTATAACAAATACTCTTTACTGTGTACAGTATGTATCAAGCACTAAGTCAGGCTTATTTTTAATTCTTGACTGATCTTTCAAGGTGGGTATTTTTACTCTCATTTAATAGAATTGAGAAAACCGGGGTTTAGGCAGATTAATGGGCTTACCTGGACCACAAAATTAGTTTGTATTTTAACAGAGGTCTGCCTGATATATCCATACATCTATATCTATATATCTTCACACACACACACATGGCTAAGAAAAATCACCATTACTGTTAGACTGGTAGTGAAAAACAGCAGTCCTCCACCTTTCTCTGTCTATCCCTGATTTTCTTTCTCCAGAGACTACCAATTTTAACTCTTAGCTATTTCTTATTGTACTCTGACAAGTTATACTTTTTTTAAATCAACTTTTCTATATCAGATCTTGATTGATTCTCCCCCATTACATATACATCTCTCTCTTCTCCAGTCCTTCCAATGTTACCTAATAATTTGTTACCTGTATTCAGTGTTTATATAATTATAACTGGCTTTATATGATGAGTAGTAATATTTTTCACAGTGGAGTTATGCAGTGTAGTTCTTGAAATTTTTTAAATTTTTCCCGGGGCTCATAACTGCCTCAGCTTTGCTTCCTTAATTAGAAAAAATTTTGTAGACCACTAATTCGTCTCCAGACTCTCTGAAATCTAAAAATCTCTTGACTCCAAATACATCAGGTAATCTGAGACATTCGACCCTAACTCTAACCTCTAGGAATTTCTTGTTGACCTCATGCTGTTCTCCCCTCCTCTTCTCTCTTTCATATAGTTACATTTAAGCAACTTTATGGCTACTCTTTAAATAATAAAATGCCCTCTTCCCCCATCGACAACAGAATTTTCCTCTCAGCTTCCCACTTTAAAAGACACCATTACCATTACAGGTACTCTCACTTTTACGCCATCAAGGCTGATAACATGTGCATTCAAACTTTGTAAGTATTCTCTTAAAAAGATGAAAACCATAAACAGCATTTACATTATTATGATTATTTAAATGTTATTCAATAAGTCGCCAAGCTTTGTGCTATGACTGGATTTCCTTCTCTTTGGCTCCAAGACTTTGAACTGCATGTTACTCATAGGGACACTGAAATAGAGTCCACTTTCTTACACTCCCTCTGTTCAAAATCCTGCAGCATTTTACATTGTTTGGTATTTGAAGGATGTGTTTCCTGTACAGTTTTTTTCACTGAAAGCTTCTTATCGTCATTGTTTTTTCTTGTGGGATGAAGAAATATACGTCCTCCACAGCATATCCTTAAGATCTCCAGCTTCTTACTCATTCAGCGTCCTGCTTATATTCCAGTCTCATACTCCCGAAATTTACTTATTTATTAATATGGACCATGAGCTGCTTGTACATTTTTGTCCTGAAAATTTTAGTACCTTTCCCTTTTTGTAATACAGCCTGTCCGTCCCGTTTTTGTTTTAAGGATGCACAGCTTCTTAAATATTGTCGTGGGTCTTAATTGAAGTTCTTTCTCGGCTCCCGGAATCGCGTATTTCCTCTTCCTAATCTCGGCAAGGTCTCAGTGACAGTACAGGAGCTCGGCTGAGAGCGAAGAGCACAGCCGCGGAGGGAGCCCAGGCAATCTCGCGAGACAGCGGGACTCCTCGCCCCCAGCTCCGCGGCGCCGTGGGGCCTCCTGGGAGTCGGCCATAATGCAGGCCCGGGATTCCGGCGGCTTCCTCAGAGCTCTAAAAGTGTACCTGCAAGCGGATGTTGAGAACCACGGAGCCCGCGATGTAGAAGTACGGGAAGTTCATGCGCAGTTGCCAGGCCAGCTCGAAGAAGGCGAGGAGGGTGCGGGAGAGCCCCTTGCAGAAGACCCCGTACGAGCCGGGGGCCGCGGCCAGG
Organism: Lipotes vexillifer; assembly: GCF_000442215.2. Taxonomy (NCBI): domain Eukaryota; kingdom Metazoa; phylum Chordata; class Mammalia; order Artiodactyla; family Lipotidae; genus Lipotes; species Lipotes vexillifer. The sequence goes on from NW_006797390.1 coordinate 1,323,803, forward strand.
CTCGAGGCCTTGAGAGCCAAGGATGACGGAGCCGCCGCGGTGGCCATGGACGCGGTGTCGCTGCTTGCCCGGTGCGGTGCCTGGAGCGCAGGGTGACCGTAGACCCCGCGGACCCCCCGACTGACGGCGGTGACCGGGAGGGGCCAGGGGCTAAGCGGCAGCTGGGCTTACACTCGGGCCTGACGTAGCCGCGACTGCTTCCCTAACAGCGGTGAGGCGGGGGCTGCGGCTGGCGCTCCGCCCCTTCCTGTCTGCTGCTTAAAATGGTGTTCAGCGTTTAGCGTTTTAACTCTTGGTAGGTCGGGAACGGGTTATTTATTTACATATATGCCATGCAGTTATTTTGTACAGCTTATACGAACAGCCTTACCGATACTGTTTTCACTTTAAAATGAAGAAAGGAAGCTAAGTAAAATTCTGGAACTTGCCCGAGGAGCTTGCATTAAAACTCGGGTTAGTCTGCTCTGTGATCTGGGCTACTAGCCAGGAATCTTACCCATTTAATTCCGTAACATTAACTTTAATATTAGGGCAAGGTGATCTTACATAAGCCAGTTTGGGCACAAAGTCTCCGTATTTATAACATGCTTTAACTTAAAGGATCACAATCTCAGGCAGTGGATTTCCTATGTATTAGGACGATTTCAGGTACAAGTGTTAGAAATTACACACTTATTTAAGCAAACACACACACACATATCCACATATATAAAACTGTATAAAACTCAATTGTGTATCCCCAACTAGAATTTCTTTTGCTACTTTGCTACCAGTACCAACCCAGCAACTAGACAGCACCTATAGGAACCGCTAACTGCTCACTCAAGACAACTTCTAAAATACTGGTATAGAGACTGAAGAGTAGCGTAAGATAAATGACAACTCAGAACCAGTAGATGTATCGTTTCCATGTAGAAGTACAATTTATCCTTTCTGAAAATTGAAAGAATAATAGAGGTATTCAGGGTCACAGAAGTCATTAAGTCCCTGAATCTTCCATTTCCAACCACATAAAACTATGTGGACTCATTCTCTTCCACCATTCTTCTGCTCTTCGCTCCCCTCCCTCCCCACTAGCTCTTGTTAACTCCATGAAAACCAGATCTTTCATTCTAAGCCCACGGGGAAAACAGCAGCCATTTATCAATGTTTATAACATGGCTAGGTTGATATCCTGTTCCAGCTGGAACGGAATAGGCAAAGAAGAGTAGTCATGAAGCTCCAGCTCCTACTTGTTAATGCTGCAGAGCTGACAGAAGATTTCTGTCAGGTGAAAGTGACAGTGGAGAGTGGGATAGGATCAGTATTTTACATGATTGTGTTTTTTATTCTGTCCCTTGATGTTTAGACTTGAATGACTGATCCACACTTTTTGCCAAGTAGGCACACATAAGTAAGCTTCAACAGGAACACGTCTTAAACCATTTCTCCAGATGGTGCTTCATTGACTCTTTAACTTGGCCTTCCTTTCCAGATCTTTCTTATCCCCTTATTGTTGACCCTATATTCCCAATTTAGTACTTTTTTTTTCTCCTTTAAAGTAAATGTTTATTGGGAAAGTCAAGTCTGCTGAATTTACAATGATTTGCTATTAAATCATCATGAAGCTTAAAATCCCCAGAGGTCATGCTCATCTTTTCATCACACACATTGATTTTCATTTTCAGGAGGCCTAGACAGGCTCTGAAAAGTAGTTCATCTCACTGGATTTCACATCAGTAGGGCCAGGAATGCAACCTAAAGCTCCTGGTAGAGCTCTTCCTAAAGAGGAGATCATACCAAGATCAAGTGTAAGTGCTTCATTTCTTTTTTTTTTTTTAACATCTTTATTGGAGGATAATTGCTTTACAGTGGTGTGTTAGTTTCTGCTTTATAACAAAGTGAATCAGTTATACATATGCCCAGTTTAGTACTTTTTAATGGCTTCTTTGGTTTAATGATGCTTTGAAAAAGTTTTAAGGTAAGCTGCAGCAGGTCTGCAAATTCTCAGCTCCTTTTTTTAAAGAATTTGCCAATATAAGTGTTCTATTATATTTTAAAAATGCATTCAGCCTGCAAGGATTGGATCCAAACAATCCAAGCCTAAACACAAGAGAAAAATTACAACTCAGTGAAAGAGTCTGTCCCACATTTGCAGGCTAACAGATTGAGTTTAGCCTTTCAGTAGGCATCACATCAGGAACATTTGATGTTCAGTGGAAACCTTTATGTAGGTTTAGTAAACTCAGTGAAAGAAAGCAAATCGTAACATATGATAGCAATGATTAGATCCCATAGAACACTGCAATTTCTGGATCAAGACTGTACATTCAAGCATCAGATTTGTGTCATACTGAAGCAAACCATTAGTTGCAACATCAGATTAAGATTTTTCCCTCTTAAGGTATCTAGAAAAATATCTGATGCAGGCATCATTTCTGGACGCTTAGCTCTGAATCTCCTTCTGCAGACCTTGTAATACTTTGATACTCTCTCATAAATGCCTTTATGCTTAAAACCACCAGAATAGATTCTTTTAAAATAAATTTCAGTGAGTTCATGCTGACCTTTCCAATTCTAATTTTGTATATGTTTATTTCTTTTTTCTAATGCTGAAAATTTTGGTCCCTAACAAAAAATTAACAATTATTTGTGTGCATCTCTGTGCATAATAGTTTCAAACTAACCATATGCTATTCTAACAACATAATTATTAAAAAAAAAATTTAAGATTTCTCTTATTTATTTAAGAGAAATCTTAGATAAATCTTTATTTATTTTATTTTTTATTTTATTTTTTATTTATTTATTTATTTATTATTTTTTATTTTATTTTTTATTTTTTTATTTTATTTTTTATTTTTTATTTTATTTATTTTTTAATCTTAAATAAATCTTTATTTATTTAAGATATCCTAATGGAGACAAAAAATAAAATTACCATGTCTTAGCATCATTTGAAACAACTTTACTATTAAACTATCCACTATAAAAACAAGTGTCTTTGCTTTATTTTGCATTTGATTTTTACAGATTGATAGTTCTTTTGATTTAATTTTGTCTGTTATTATGTAATAAATTTTCATGGTACCAGAGTCAAAACTTCAAAACAAAGTATATTTAAAGAAGTCTAGCTTCTTTCCTATCTCCTCATCTCTGTTACACTCCAAATAGGTAACTATTTAAAAAAATTAGTTTTCAGTTAGAAAGCCTTCTGCACTTCCTTAGGCACTAGATAGCACACTATACACATTGTTCTGCATCTTGCTGTTTTTCACTTAGACGTATAACTGGAGATGACTCCATGGGACTCTGTAACAATCTTGCCCATTCCTTTATACTGCTGAATACTATTCCATTTATCCCCTCTCTGCAGTCATTCATAGACCCAGGCTGAAGAAGGCTTAACCAATTTCAACACATTTTCTCTTTTTTTTTCAGCTTTATTGAAGTATAATTGATAAAACTGTAATATATTTAAGGTGTATGATGTGATGATTTGATATACATATACATTGTTAAAGGATTCCCACAATCAAGTTAATTAACACATAAATTGCCTCACATATTTACCCAGCCCCCCTTTTATTTGTGTGAGAACACAAGTTCAGCTCTCTTAGCAAATTTACAGTATTATCAACTATAGTCACCATGTTATACATTAGATCCTCAGACCTTATCTGTGTTATAACTGAAAGTCTGTACCCTTTTGCCAACCTCTTCTCATTTCCCCTAACCTCTGGCAATCACCATATCTTTCTGTAAATTTAACTTTTTTTTTTTGTAAGATACCATATATAAGTAATACCATGAAGTATTTGTCTTTCCTTGTATGGCTTATTTCACTAAGCAAAACGCCCTCCAGTTTTACTCATGTTGTTGCAAACGGCAGGATTTCCTTTTTTTTTTTTTTTTTTTTTTTGGTGGCCGAATAATATTTGTGAGACATACATGTTTATTTCATATTTTCTTTATCCATTCGTCCTTCTGTGGACACTTAGGTTGTTTTCATAGTTGGCTATTGTGAATAATGCTTCAGTGAACATGGGAGTACAGATAACTCTAAGAAACTGATTCTGTTTCCACTGGATGTATATCCAGAAGTGGGATTGCTGGATCACATGGTATCTCTATTGTTAACTTCGTGAGGAACCACCATATGTTTTTCCAACTGCCTGTACCAGTTTACATTCCTATCAGTGGTGCACTAGGGTTCCCTTTTTACATCCTTGCCAGCATTTGTTATATCTTGCTTTTTGGATATAGACATCATAATAGATGTGGTATCTCATTTGATTTGCCTTTCCCTGATCATTAGTGACGTTGAGCACCTTTTCATAAACCTGTTAGACATTTGTATGTTTTCTTTGCAAAAATGTCTATTCAGGTCCTTTACCCATTTTAAAAATCATATTCTTAGTTTTTTTGTTCGTTTTTGTTTTCTTTTTTGCTATTGAGTTGTATGAGTGCCATATATATTTTGTACATTAACCCCTTATCAGTATATGATTTGCAAATATTTACTCCCATTCCAAAGGTGGCCTTTTCATTTTGCTGATGGTATCTTTTGTTGTGTGGAAGCTTTTTAGTTTGATGTAGTCCCACTTGTTTATTTTTGCTGTTGTTGCCTTTGTTTTTGGTGTCAAATCCAAAAACTCATTGCCAAGACCAATGTCAAGGAACATTTTCCCTATGCTTTCTTCTAGAATTTTTATAGTTTCAGGTCTTAAGTTCAGGTCCTTAATTCATTCTGAACTGATGTTTGTGTGTGGTGTAAGATAGGGGCCTGGTTTCATTCTTTTGCAGTTGTATATTGTTTTTCCAAAACCATTTATTGAAGAGACTGTCCTTTCCCCACCGTATACTCTTGGCATCTTTGTTGAAAATTAGTTGAGTGTATATGCTTATGTTTGTTTCTGGGCTCTCTATTCTGTTCCATTGAACCATGTGTCTGTTTTTATGCCAATACTATCTGTTCTGATTACTATAGCTTGTACTATGGTTTGAAATCAGGATGTGTGATGCTCCCAGCTTTGTTCTTTCTCAAGATTGCTTTGGCTGTTCAGAGTCTTTTGTAGTTCCATACAGATTTTAAGATTTTTTTCTATTTATGTGAAAAATGCTATTATAATTTTGATAGAGCTTGCATTCAACCTGTAGATCTCTTGGGGTGGTATGGATATTTTAACAATATTAATTCTGATTCATGAGCATGGAATAGCTTTCCACTTAACTGTGTCTTCTTCACCTTCTTCAATTTCTTTGAATGTCTTGCAGTTTTCAGTGTACAGATCTTTCACCTCATTAGTTAAATTTATTCCAAGGTATTTTATTCTTTTTGATGCAGTTATAAATGAGATTGTTTTCTTAATTTGTCTTTCTGACAGCTCATTGTTAGTGTATAGAAATGCAACTGAATTTTGGATATTGATTTTGTATCTTGCAAGTTTACTGAATTGTTTATTAGTTCTAGCAGTTTATTTGGTGGAGTTTTTATATTGTTTTTTTTTTTAACATAATATGCCATCTGCAAATAAAGAGTTTTACTTCTTCCTTTTTTTAATATATACATTTATTTGGTTTTGGCTGCATTGGGTCTTCGTTGCTGCACGTTGGCTTTCTCTAGTTGCAGTGATCTGGGGCTACTCTTCGTTGCGATGCGCAGGCTTCTCATTGCAGTGTCTTCTCTTGTTGCGGAGCACAGGCTCTAGGTGTGCAGGCTTCAGTAGTAGTGGCTCGTGGGCTCTAGAGTGCAGGTTCAGTAGTTGTGCATGGGCTTAGTGGCTTGCAGGCTCTAGAGTGCAGGCTCAGTAGTTGTGGTGCATGGGCTTAGTTGCTCTGCAGTATGTGGGATCTTCCCGGACCAGGGCTCGAACCCATGTCCCCTGCATTGGCAGCCGGATTCTTAACCACTGCGCCACCAGGGAAGTCCCACTTCTTCCTTTTCAATTTGAATGCTTTTTATTTTTTATCGTGCCTAATTGCCATGGCTAGGACTTTCAGTACTGTGTTGAATAAAAGTGGTGAGAATGGGCATTCTTGTTTTGTTTCTGATCTTAGAGGGAAAGCTTTTCACTACTGAAAAGCTTTGGGCTTGTCATATATGGCCTTTATTAAAGTTGAGATATGTTCCCTCTATACGCAGCTTGTTGAGAGTTTATCATGAATGGATGTTGAATTTTGTCAGATCTTTTTTCTGCATCTATTGAGATGTTCATATGATTTTTGTCTTTCATTCTATCAATGTGGTGTATCACATTGATTGTTTTGTGAGTGTTGAACCATCCTTGCATCTGAGGAATAAATTACACTTGATCGTGGTGTGTTATTCTTTTAATGTGCTGTTGAATTTGGTTTGCTAATATTTTGTTGAGGATTTTTCCACTTATGTTCATCAGGGATATTGACCTGTAATTTTCTTTTCCAGTATTGTTCTTGTCTAACTTTGCTGTTAAGGTAATGCTCATCTCATAAAATGAGTTGGGCAGTGTTTCCTCCTCTTCTATATTTTGGAAGTTTGGGAAGGATTGGTATTAATTCTTCTTTGAATATTTGGTAGAATTCACCAGTGAAGCCATCTGGACCAGGACTTTTGTTTGTTGGGAGGTTTTTGATTACAGATTCAATCTTACTAGTAATTGGTCTGTTTAGATGTTCTGTTTCTTCATGATTCAGTCTTGGTAGATTATATATTTCTCTGAATTTATCAATTTCTTCTAGGTTATCTTAGAAACATTGGCATACAATTGTTCATAGTAGTTTCTTAGGATCTTTAGTATTTCTGTGTTTCAGGTATAATGTTTCCTCTTTCATTCATAATTTTATTTATTTGAGTCTTGTCCTTTTTTTTTTTTCTTAGTCTGGCTAAGAATTTGTCAATTTTGTTTATCTTTTCCAAAACACAGGTATTAGTTTTATTGACATTTTCTCTCTAATCCCTAGTTTTATTTCTATTCTTATCTTTATTATTAATATTTTCCTTCATCTACTTACTTTAGATTTAGTTTGTTTTTCTTATTCTAGTTCCTTGAGATATAAGTTAGGTTTTTATTTGATAACTTTCTTTTTTCTCTATGTAGGCATTTATTACTATGAACTTCTCTCTTAGAACTGCTTTTGCTGCATCAAGTTATGGTATATTGTGTTTTTATTTTTATTTGTCTCAAGATATTTTCTATTTCCCTTTTGATTTCTTTTTTGATCCATTGGTTCAGAAGCATGTTATTCTTCATGTATTTTTGAATTTTCCAGTTTTCCTCTTATTATTGATTTCTAGTTTCATACCATTGTGATTAGAAAAGATGCTTGATATGATTGCAGTATTAAAGTAGTTAAGAATTGTTTTGTGGCCTAACAGGATCCTTCATGGAGAATGTTCCATGTGTACTTGAAAATAATGAGTGGAATGTTCTGTAAATGTTAAGTCCATATGATCAGCATGTAGTATAAGCCCGATGTTTCCTTATTGATATTCTGTCTGGATGATCTATCCATTGTTGAAATTGGGTATTGAAGTCCCCTACTATTATATAGATTGTCTATAGATAATATGGATTTCTACTTTGTGGTTGTCATGAGACTTACATAAAACATATTTTTCACAGCCTATCTTAAGGTGACAACAATTAACTTTGAAATCATACTGAAGCTCTACAGTTTTACTCTCCTGCCCCCCCACCATGTTTTATGTTTTTGATATCACAATTTACATCTTTTTACTTTGTGTATCCATTAACAAATTATTGTAGTTATAGTTTTGTGTTATATTTAATACTTTGGTCATTTAACATTAATACGAAATTTATAAGTGATTTATCCACCACCATTACAACATTATAGTATTCTGAATTTAACTGTATGTGTGTGTGTGTGTATATATATATATATATATATAGAGAGAGAGAGAGAGAGAGAGAGAGAGAGAGAAAGAGAAAGAGATCTTTACCATTGGGATTTATACTTTCATATATTTTCCTGTTACTGATTAGCTTCTTTTTGTTTCAGCTTAAAGTCCTTTTGACATTTCTTATGAGGCTGATCTAGTGGTGATGAAGTCATTCAGCCTTTGCTTGTCTCGAAAACTCCCCTTCAAGAACAACTTTGCTAGGTATTCTTTCTATTACAATTTTTTTTTAATTGAGATATAATTGATATATAACTTTATTTAGTTTCAGGTGTACAACATGATTCGATTGATATATGTATATATTATGAAATAATCACCACAATAAGTCTAGGTAATATCCATCACCACACATAGTTACAGATTTGTTTTTTTTCCCGAGTAGAGTGTTTTGGTTGGCAGTTTTTTTTTCCCCCAGCACTTTGAGTGTTATCATGCCACTGCCTTCCACCTGCAAAGATTCTGCTGATAAATCTGCTGATAGTTTTATGGGGGCTCCCTTGTTCATAAGTTGTTTTTCTATTGCTGCTTTTAAGATTCTTTCCTTGTCTTTGACTTTTTACAATTTAATTATAATGTGTCTCAGTGTGGGTTTCTTATACATTCATCTTGTTTGGAACTTTCTTGGGCTTCCTGGATCTGGATTTCTGTTAGTTTCCCCAGGTTAGGGATGTTTTCCACCATTATTTCTTTGAATAAGTTTTCTGTCCCTGCCTATCTCTTCTTCTTCAGAGACCCATGTAATGCAAATATTGGCTTCGCTTTATGTTACCCCATATGTCCCTTAAGTTGTTTTTATTCTTTTTCATTCTTTTTCTTTTTGTTCCTCTTACTGGATGCATTCCACTGCCCTGTCTTTGAGTTTGCTAATCATTTCTTCTGCTTGATTTACTCTGTTGTTGAGCCCCTTTATTGAATTTTTTAGTTTTCTTATTGTACTCTTCAGCTCTGTTATGTCTCTTTGGTACTCTAAAATATTTTCGGTCTTTTTGTTGAAATTCTCACTTTCTTCGTGCATTGCTGGTTTGAGGAATAGGCAGGATTCGATTTTCTTTTTAGAAGAGGGAAGGTTTGACCAGGGGCAAAGGGCAGTTGCCAAGGGAAGGGTAAAACTAGCTATGAGTCAAGAAAAATCAAACATACACACAAAAAAGCATGATGTTTAAAGTCTGGCTTCTCTTGACAACTTTCTTGGAGGGAAGAACCTACAATAATTTGAGCTAGTTTTCGTTGTATTCTGATAATGCGTCCAGATCGAGTATTATTGTCATGCATGATGCTAGGATGCCACCCTGTGGTCATTAAAAGTATAGCTTCTATAATATCATACATGATTATATTTCTAGATTTTAATTGCAACAATTTTCATGGCTCTTTTATTTTTTTCTTAGCATGGCTTCCTATCTTAAGTTTCTTTTTGAGTAATACGTAACATTAAAAGAAAATATAAGGCCAAATAAACAATTCCACACACAAAAATTTATGAAAATCAAAAAGTGTGTTACCACACCTAAATAAACAATTTTAGAATTTCATTGAAAACCTTATAATGATATCTGAGGTTAACTTGTAAAGTAGGTTAACTTGGAAATTATGTTACATTGTTTCTTTGTTAAAAAATGATAACGATGTTTTAGAATAATAGAACTCATAACGTTAGAGAGAGTTTCAAATAATATATTACAATAGTTATTTTCAATCTTATTTCAAGCACTACTTTTTTCATATTCATGCTGATAGCACACATACTATAATAACTGCAAAGCTAGCTGTGGAAGAGTCATCCAGTCAAGTATACTCCATTGTTGTTCATTTCATCTAGCTCTTTTTAATCTCTTTTTATTTGATTCCCAACAACTTACTAATTGTCCTTGTACTCCAGGTCCATGGGAATGTGCATCACTTGTTTGTATCATAGTCTAGCAGTAAAATGTTGAATTTAGTACATATTTATTTACTACCTTCCTAAGCGTATGCAAGCCTTACTCTCCCTTGAAGATTGTTCCTTGAGGACAATAAACCATATCACGTGTTTCTTTTGTATCCTCTATATAGACACACCTTAAATTTAAAGTTAATAGGTTGAAGAAGGCTGTATTTCTAAAATTATATTTAAAAAAATCTATTCGATCAAATTAATTATTTAAGATTGGAAAATTTGATTTTTATTGGCCAAAGTGACAAGTAAATCAACAAGAAATTGTCTTTGAATGATTGATTCAGCTAACTATTGGAAATAATACTCAAAATAAACCAAATCTCTCCCTAAAATTTCAATATCATATAACAGAAGTAGTAGGGCATGACTCTGGGGAAGGAATGAGAGAAACTTAAGAAATGTTCATCTGTATTCGTTCTTAATCTGTACTAATGATTAGAATAATTGACATTCGAACTAGTTAATGGAAGGATTAATAGACTTAAAGAACAAACATGAAATGCAGTCATTACTTAAAAAAATTACCTCCTGAGTAAATTGTTCCTGGTGAGTTGCTCTTTTGGAATTGGGGTTGAAATATTAATCTAATCATAAGACCTTAGATGTCAAACTCTGATTAGATGAACCCTGTGATGGTCTTGGGAGGAAGAGGGTATATTTTGAATGTGGAGATTATTTGAATAGTTGTGATCAGGGAGAGGAATACCATATATTATTCTCCTCTCTGTACCTAAGCCCTTTGCTCTCTGTTTGCTCTAAAGAAAAGGAAAGCAAAAAAAAAAAAAAGAGAGAGAATAGACAGTCTTTGTTTTTTTTAAGGTAAATGGAACTCACTATGCATTTATTTTGAACCCTTGGCTTGCAGAACCCAGTAAGATTACTGTGTAAAATGATGGCACAACTGTTCATTCAGGTCCATTCATTCAACAGATGTTTGTAGAGTGCCTCGCACGTGGCAGGCCCGATCTAGTACTGGGAAGGAACAAACAAACAGCAGAAGAAAACACAGCACGGACCTTGGCCCTGGGGGAGCGTGCATTTTAGTGACATTTGTTGTGAGCACACCATGAGCCTTCAAGTTTTGGAGGAGATGTCAGCCACTTTTAAATGCTAGGGAACATGAAGCTGACAAGGAACATTGGGGGTTCAGTTTTAAACAGGGAGGTCAGGAAGGCCTCAGAGAAGGGACAGTGGAACAGAGATCAAATTTTAGGGGGGGCATAACTTTTCCCCTGCCCTCTTAGGGTCTCCAGCTGGGCATGAGAATTAAATCGATCTAAGGCAGATTAACAGGAGAAACCCACACAGATTGTTCCATGGACATGGGCGCCCCCAAGGAAACAAAGACCCAGTGAAGGGGCCAGGTCTGGGTGTTTAGAGGATAGGCAGTCTTAATGCTCACATGTCTGCTCATTAAAACCTTATCATACTTGTCATCATATCGGACTTACCACTCTGGGTCTTTAACTATTTGCTGGGCTTTTTTCAGAGGCAGCAGGGTAGCTAAAGGAAGAAGGAAAGCATCTTTAAATCACAGTTATTCTTCCCTTTCTTCTAGAGAAATTTGGGGTTTCTCACTTGCGTAGTTTGCAAAGAACAATAAAAGCTATGCTGCTACACAAGAAGGACCTCCAGTCTTTTCTCTTGTGAGGTTGCTTGAACCAGAATATTTCCTTCCATGATTTATCACTGATCTCATTGTGTCCTATGTTATTAAAGTCACACGATAGTACAGCTTCTGCTGTCTTCCTCAACTGTTACGAGAATGACAAATAGAAGAAGGAATGATTAAGAAAGCACAAATGTAATTGCTTGATGACACAGGAACTACTTGGGAGAGGGTTTAGAAAGAACTTTCTGATTTGTTGGCAGAACCAGAGGAATTGCTAGGTAGTGCCAGGGGAAAGTCTACAAAGAGACGCACGTTAATATACAATACCTGCTTTAGGGTTGATTTAGTTCACAGAAAATTGACAAGAAGTGAAGGTAAAATTTACAACATCAGATTCCCTTAGCAGAAATACTGGAGGTGAGGAGCTGGAAGCTGTGGAAAGGATTTGGAGAGTGATTTGGTGGGAACGGCACTTGCCGCTGCAATTTGGAAGGGAATTTAAGACAAACTGGCCTCAGTGGAGGGGAATCAGGGAGTTAAGAAAGAGTTGGTTTTCTTGTACAAACATGAAAGGTCAAGTCAAATGATTTCCGGGAACTCAGGACTTGGCTCCTCCTCTTATTATCTCTTTGACCTTGAACATTAAAACTGAAACAGCTGGAGCTTCCCTGGTGGCGCAGTGGTTGGGGGTCCGCCTGCCGATGCAGGGGACACGGGTTCGTGCCCCCATCCAGGAGGATCCCACATGCCACGGAGCGGCTGGGCCCGTGAGCCATGGCCACTGAGCCTGTGCGTCCGGAGCCTGTGCTCCGCCACGGGAGAGGCCACAACAGTGAGAGGCCCGCGTACTGCAAAACAAAACAAAACAAAACTGAAACAGCTGAACTAGATGTTCTCTAAAGCCATGTTTGTCTTCATGCAGGGAGTCTGAACAGAGTTTTAAGGATAGAAACTGCTATTTTATCAATTCTCTGAAAAATTACCAAAAGAAAGGCCATTTTATAGGCAGTAGGAAAATGCTTGCTTGAAAGAATATACCTAAGAATGAAAACTTTCTTTTGGTTCTAAGCAATAAACTATAGAAGTGTTTGTGTCCTGAAGTCAGATGTGGTTTCAAAATCTGTCTTTATCACTTATTGGTTGTGTAATTTGGGCAAACTAACTAACTTCTCTAAGCCTCTTTCTCTTTATCTATAAAAGAGAAATAGTAGTAACTAACATAACATTTTTGTGGGAATTAAATAAAATTACAAATATAAAATGCTTATCCTGCCAGGATTTCCCTGGTGGCACAGTTGTTGGGAATCCACCTGCCAATGCAGGGGACACGGGTTCGAGCCCTGGTCCGGGAAGATCCCACATGCCATGGAGCAACTAAGCCCGTGCGCCACAACTACTGAGCCTGTGCTCTAGAGCCCGCGAGCCACAACTACTGGGCCCATGTGCCACAACTACTGAAGCCCGCGTGCTTAAAGCCCGTGCTCCACAACAAGAAAAGCCACGACAATGAGAAACCCGTGCACCGCACTGAAGAGTAGCCCCCGCTCGCCACAACTAGAGAAAGCCCATGCACAGCAACAAAGACCCAAGCAGCCAAAAATAAATAAATAAAATAAATAAATTTATTTTAAAAAAAACCCTTTGCTCTGTCTTTCATTTAAAAATGTCTCCATCACAGACCTCATGGAATTTGTGGGTACACAGAAATAATCCGTGGACTATTGCCTATTTCTGGACACTAAATTGAGTCCAGCAAAGTGTCCCAAAACACGAGAAGGCTGAGATAAAGGCAAAGAGTAATCATCCTTGTACTTTTGCCGTCACGGATCAATTATGCTAGATGGTCTCATTCTCAATGATATGTGATGCCTCCTCATTATGAAAGTTTCCCAACTCAGGATTTAGAAAGGGTACCTCATTCAGATTTCCTGAATGGTTGTTGAGATTGGCAGGAAGGATAGATATGTCAGAAAAGAGTAAAGTACAAGAGTCAATAACACCAGGTGGAACAGAAGGACAGCCACTAACAGCCACTCTAGGCAGTCTGATATTCCTAGTTGAGAGAGGAATGTTCTAAAGAGCATAATATCTGTCAGCCTTCACTTAGTTGATGATCTGTGTTAGGCTTCTGTCCCTGCATACACGAGGTAGCTATCCAAATTCATCTTGTATTTTCATCACTTTGTGCTTAGATCACACAGAGCTTCTGTGAGTTTCTTCAGAGCTAACCATCATGTTCCTCCAACAAGCAAATAGAAAATATAAAGGGACTATGGTGGAGGGGGAAGATTGGGAGTTTGGGATTAGCAGATGCAAACTAGTATATATAGGATGGATAAACAACAAGGTCCTACTGTATAGCACAGGGAACCATATTCAATATCCTGTGATAAACCATCATGGAAAAGAATATGAAAAAGAATATATATATGTATAACTGAATCACTTAGCTGTGCGGCAGAAATTAACACAACATTGTAAATCAACTATACTTCAATAAAATTTTTTTAAAAAGAAAGGGACTGTGATTATTTTTGCTGATTAACAAAATTTGTTGTTTAAAGGGATTAAAATTTTAAGAGCAAATGCAATTCTTTTATTGAGGCCAGTACCCATTTAAATTAGATATGTATGTCTTCCCAGTTTTGTTGCTGTTGTTGTTTCAACAACTTAATCTAAAGGTCCCAAGTCTTATTTCCAGGGAGTTATAGTCCCTCTTTGAATGAAGGCACTTAGCATCAAAGATATAAAGGAACAATGCAATAGCTTCTTGTGGTCTGTTCCCTTGCCTTAAAATCATTATACTCCTTCATGCTGACTCAGATATATTTATTCTTATTTATGACATACAAACACAGATTCTTCACCCTTTTGTATTCCAGAATGAACAACCTTCATTATGGCACAATTGTCAGATTCTTTTATTTATCATTAATTCTTCACGATGCCGCTATGACATTTCATTTTAAAAATTATGTGCAGTGTTCATATATTACATTTTGAGTAGAACTTTGCTTACTTTGATAGCAGAGGGATCTTGTCTCAGCTTTATTTGGTTTTGTTTCTTGTTATTTTTCACTGAGAGAGCCGAATCAGCTTATCTGGCATAGTAGCAGAGACCATTTACATATGTTGAGAAAGAGGGAGAGCCTGGTGTTGGAGTGAAGTCCTGGCTATTTAATAGAATAATTAAAAAATGAAGGCCAGCAAAGAAATTTAAAAGATTTTTATTTGGAACGCCTTGTCTCTAAGAATCAGGTTTGCTCAAACTTTAAGAAATGGGAAGAAGGAGGCAGTCTTGCTTTGATGGAGATAATACTGTGAGTTCACCAAATCCCTTCTATTGCTTGTCCTCCCTTGGAACAAGGATAACTACTTCCCAGTCCCCCAAGTAGTTGGCTGGAGCCATGTGACCAATCCTGGGCAATGAATATGAGAACAAGTGACATGTGTCATTTCTGGTTTGAGGCACTGAAAAGCCTTTTATGAGTCTCCAGGCAAATGTGCAGGCCTCAGGGTCAGTTGGTGGGACCATAAGACCAAAGCAGCCAGAATCACTGAGCAGCTGCACGCAGAGCAGAGAAGCTTTCAGACCCACAATGGGCTTTATGTGAGGAGGGAAAAAACAAACCAAAAAAAAAAAAAAAAGAAGAAGAAAACCTATTCTCTTAAGATTTGAGGCTTGCTGCGAATAAACCCAAGAAAAACTTGCAAGAAAAATTCAAGAACTTAGAAGCAAGGTGAAACAGGTATACAAAAGAAAAGGAGCTTTATACCTGTACCTGTGGCTTTTAAAGGCTGGGCTAAAAAGGAGAGAGAGAGACTCAAGACTTAGAGAATGAAAAGCAAGAGCCTACATAACAAAGGGGAAACATTTTCCCAGTAGAATGGTTTCAGAAATTATTCAAAGTATGACGGGAAATCATAAAGCCAGCAATTGACACCAAGAGTATTAACCAAGAAACAAAAAATAAAGATATTTGCAACACAAGTCTTTGATAAGGGCTTGTATCCAGAAGTTAGAAGAAACTCCTGCAAATCAGTAAAAAAAAAAAAATGAGAAAACCCCTACAGTAATAGGTAGAATTTGAACAGACTCTTTATGAAATAGTAAATGGCCAAAAACATAAGAAAGGATGCTCAACTTCATTAGTCATCATGGAAATGCAATGGAAACTATTATGTTAGAGAAAAAATAGAGGCACATGTGAAAAAAGAAAAGAACACTAGACACCTGTCAACTGAAAAAAGGGCACAACCTAAAAGCTTAGAATTATGTTTTACTTGGCGGACAAAATCAAGGACTTAAGCCTGGGACACAGCATCTCAGATGGCTCTGAGAGAGGTAAGGGAGAAGCCAGGATACATAGGAGTTTTTGCAACAAAGACCAGGTAGTTGGAACATCAAAAGTTTACTGTTAATTAAAGTCAGATATTTCAAGTTAAGGAACTTAGCACTTTTTTATATATGGGAAGATGCAGAAGTCTGGGCTCACTGAAATCGTTCCTTTGATGTGGATCTCAGTTATCTGGGGCCAGTATCTGATGCTCTCTCATCCCGAGTCTCCTCTGGGTGCGCTGTTGGGGGAGTGCGCCGCAGTTGACTGTTAGGTGGCGGGCATCCTGTTTCTATCCTGAGTTCCCTCAGGGCTCACAGTCAGGGCAGCTGAAACGTGATGGCTTGATGGCTGCAACATGCTTTGTTTACTGACTTGACAGGCAATATGTTTTTCATTGAGACACCTAATCCACTTCTTCAGGATAGGATTTGGAATATTTTTGCTGCTCTTGAAATAGTGCAGTTTACTTATGGCCTGAAAAATTCAAAGCTGAAAAAAAAGGATGCTTGTGGAAAAGAGCAAGTTGATGAAAAGAGGTATACTGTTTCTTACCAGGACCTAAGGGCAGTTGCTCCCAAGACATCAAGAGCCCAATTCAAGAACAAGTTAACTGAAATGTTCTTTATCTCAATCTGGGAAGTAGATTTGTATGTACATACATACAAATATACATACTATTATATTTGTATGTAAAATTTCATTAAGCTATAGAATTAAGATCTATGCACTATACAGTATGTATAGTTAGGATAAAAAAAAACCCCTTAATTTGTTAAAAGCATAAGGTAAGAGTAATTCTCCAGGTGAAATGATCTTGGGAGCAAGAAAGAAACCTCCTCTAGGAGACAAGATTCATAGGCATCAAGAATGTCACTCCAGGCTTCCCTGGTGGCGCAGTGGTTGAAAGTCCACCTAACGATGCAGGGGACGCGGGTTCTTGCCCTGGTCCGGGAACATCCCACTTGCCGCGGAGCGGCTGGGCCCGTGAGCCATGGCCGCTGCGCCTTTGCATCCGGAGCCTGTGCTTCACAACGGGAGAGGCCACAACAGTAAGAGGCCCGTGTACCGAAAAAAGAAAAAAAAAAAAAGAATGTCACTACAGGAGGTCACAGTGACAGACTTTAAGGTAGGGTAAAAGGTCTGAGGCTCCTGCTGGGCATGAAGACATACATCTTCCAGAGCAGAAGACCTGAATGAAGGTCCAGGTATCTAGAATTTCCTATTACAAATAATGGTACCCTGCTTAAAACGTATTGTAGAAGAAAGACTCCATTTATTTGTGATGCTAGGAACATGGGGTTCAAAAAAAGAAAAGAAAATTTAGATGTTTCTCATAAACTAATGGGAAGAATTCCTTAAGTAAACTTTAGACAATGTTTATAACACTTTAGAGAATTTCACATTCCACCCTCTGACAGAGAACACATGCATAAGGCATAAAATCACTATTAACTTCTTAAAGGAGATATTTCTTCTAGTTGAGTTTTTAGCTCACAATTTGTGGACTGTAGACATCTGGTAGAAGTTCACTGATAGTCTAAGTTGAAAACAATTTTCTCCTTGTTTTTGTTTTTCTTTTTCCATTTCCCTACCTCGGTGGCTTGCAATAGTAATGCAGGCACATTGCTTTTGCTCTTTAAATGTTATTGCTCCAGGCAAATTTTCTAAACTTATGTGTAGAGATATTTTTGTAATATTCTTTTATATGCAATTATCCTTTTCGTTCTTTGGAAAATGGCACATAAAAGACACTGTGGGTGGAAAGCAAGGGGATATTTTTCGACTTTGGAGAGTCAAGGACCTGTAATTAAGTGAAAAATGGCTTAAGCTCAGTTACAGCTAAAGGCAGATAGAATCTAACAAGGTATCTGAATGGCTTAAGCAAGGGGAACAGAAGATGAAATTGGAGAGCAGAGTATTTTGGAATTTAGTTTTTTTAGGATTTTAATTTGTAAAGGATAGGAATATTTCTTTAAAAAATTAATAATAGGAGGCATTTCCTTTGGTGGTGGTTTTCATTGTAACTTTCGGGTTCATTTTGTAACTATAGGACAGTGGATTTGCAACGGGGGACTTATGGGGAGAGAGGCATCTTTACCCTTCTCCATACACTTTCGACCTCCTTCCCATGTTTCCAATAAAAATTAATAATAATAAAAAAAAGAACAAAAAGGAAGTCTTCTTAGAAGGCAGAGTGAGATTTGGTGGCTTTGGATGTCCTTCAACAGTTATCCTTCAACTGTCCTTTCCCCCATCCTTTCTCCTTTCTTCCCACCTTCCTTTCTGCTTCCTCTCAAGAGAGGAGAATTTGCTAATCTGCTTGTTCAGAACCAAGGATATGAGGATATTAACTGTGCTCTATTTTAGGGCAGGTTTGCTTTGTCAGAATCCAGGAGAGGATGCTCTTGTCCATCCACCTCCTGGAGTAAACCCTAGCCAGGCTCACTCTCTTGAGGCGGCTGACTGCCCCTTCTCTCCCCACCATTTGGCTAGGCCACTAAGTCACTTGGTTAAGTCAGTAAATAGGTAAGGGTCCCCTCTGTGCTCAGCCTTCTTGAGAGAGAAACAGAGAGTCAGAGGCCCCACTTCTGTACTTCCAATCCAGTTTATACCAAATAGTGCTATGTAACCCTGTGCCTACCCAGATAATTTCAAATATTACAGTGAAAGCTTTCCATCCATTTAACTTACTGAAATATTCTGTATACATTGATCATCACTTATACTAAGTTTGGTTAAGCTGAAAAGAGTTGACGTGTGTAAGCAAACCTGAGGAAATAATACACAGTGGATTCAAAGGATTTTTGAGATAGAAAGAAAGAGGAAAAGAAATGCACAGGGACTTCCCTGGTAGCACAGTAGTTAAGAATCCGCCTGCCAATGCAGGGGACATGGGTTCGAGCCCTGGTCCGGGAAAATCCTACGTGCCGCGGTACGTGAGCCACAACTACTGAGCCTGTGTACCACAACTACTGAAGCCCATGCACCTAGAGCCTGTGCTCCATAACAAGAGAAGCCACTGCAATGAGAAGCCCACCCACTGCAATGAAGAGTAGCCCCTGCTTGCTGCAACTAGAGAAAGCCTGTGGGGCTTCCCTGGTGGTGCAGTGGTTGAGAGTCCGCCTGCCAATGCAGGGGACGCGGGTTCGTGCCCCGGTCCGGGAAGATCCCACATGCCGCTGAGCGGCTGGGCCCGTGAGCCATGGCCGCTGAGCCTGCGCGTCCGGAGCCTGTGCTCTGCAACGGGAGAGGCCACAACAGTGAGAGGCCCGCGTACCGCAAAAAAAAAAAAAAAAAAGCCTGTGCCCTGCGATGAAGACCCAGTGCAGTCAAAAATAAATAAATTAATTAATTTTTTAAAAATGCACAGTTCATGTGACCAGACATGTAAATAGTGATGGATGTGTCAACATTTTTTGAGGGAGAGATGGAAGAATTAACTAAGGGCACAAAAAAGCATAGACTAACCAAGGGTTATAGGATCTGATATCTAGTTGTAAAAACAAAAACAGGGGCCAAGCACTTTAACTTGGGCAGATTAGGGGATTTCCATGGGTAATTCTGGCAATACATGATTTTTTCACCTTGTGTTCCAACCTTGGTTCTTAACTTGATGTCAGATGCCGCTCCACTGCAGTGTGCTTTTCTTTTTTCCACTGTTCCTTTCATGTAAACTCCTTAGTCAGGAACCCTGAGGCAAAAATCTGAGTGGCAGGATCCAGGATAACTGTTGAAGGACATCCAAAGCCACCAAATCTCACTCTGCCTCTAAGAAGACTTCCTTTTTGTTTTGTTTTTTAATTAATTTTTATTGGAGTATAGTTGATTTACAATGTTATGTTAGTTTCTACTGCACAGCAAAATGAATCAAGTTATACATATACATATATCCACTATTTTTTACATTCTTTTCCTATATAGGTCATTACAGAGTATTGAGTAGAGTTCCCTGCGCTGTACACTAGGTTCTTATTAGTTATCTATTTTATATATAATAGTGTGTATATGTCAATCCCAATCTTCCCCCTTCCCCGCTTGGTAACCATGTTTGTTTTCTGCATCTGACTCTATTTCTGTTTTGTAAATAAGTTCATTTGTACCTTGTTTTAGATTCCACATATAAACAATATCATATGATATTTGTCTTTCTCTGTCTGACTTACTTCACTGAGTATGACAATCTCTAGGTCCATCCATGTTGCTGCAAATGACATTATTTAAGAAGACTTCCTTAACAATCTTTCCCTTTTCAATCTGTTGTACTGGCTTCGACTCCCATTACTCTACAGCATTACTCTGGATCCATCCTCTCCGCATGCCATGAATATTCCGCCTGGAAATAAAGATGGCCTGTGATGCTTGGGATGGATACTGACTGCCTGAACAAAACACTTAGCTGCAAATGAGCCCACAGGTGTAGTTGCTTGTGAGGGGTAAACTGTGAAGAGACCTGGGGTCAGCAAACATCATGAAGACAAGCAAGAGCAGCGTCTCAGCTGTCTCTTTCCTTGACTGGAATTCAGTTAGTTTTAGTTTGCCCTCGGTTCTATTGTCAGAAGAAGGGTCCTGTCCTCCTTGTCTCCTCACACAAAGACAGGGTAGGTGGATACTTACTATTGAATTATTTAAAGGACCCCAAGGTCAGAGATCTCTACCTGTTTTGCACACTAATATGCCCCAAATGCCTAGAAATGTTCCTGGGACACAGTGAGCAGTTGGTATGTATCTGATAGTTTTATGTAATGTTAATCATTAGAAGCTGAAGGCTATTTCTTACTGGTTCGACTGGGAATAAAACATAGATTAACGGCAAAAGTAATGAAAGAATTTTTGTATTCAGTGATCTCTGATCAGTACAGAGGCAGTTTTTACTTTGGATTATTATTTTGTCTTAGGTTGTTCAGGCTGCTCTAACAAAAAGTCACAGACTGGGTAACTTACAGGCAACAGAAATTTGTTTTCCACAGTTCTGGAGGGTGGTGCCAGCATGGTTGGGCGAAGGCCCTCTTCCAGATTGCAGACTGCCAGTATCTCACTGTATGCTCATGGGATGGAAGGGTCGAGGGATCTCTGACGGGTCTCTTTTATAACATTAATCCCATTCCTTAAGGCTCTACCCTCATGGCCCAAGCACCTCCCAAAGGACCCACCTCCTAATACCATCCATCCTCTTTGGGGTTAGAATTTTAACATATGAAATTTGGGGGGACACAAACATTCAGACTGTAGCAATGTCCTAACATACTACTTACAATTCAGTGAACCCATTGATGCTTTTTTTTCTGTTTTAGCCACCTCCCTGGAGAACCTTGTAACAACAGAAGATCTGTCCTTCTCTTCATAATAGAGTGCATGTCTCCAAAGAACTGAATTATTCTGCCTGTCAGAGTCTTTGTTTCCTGCACTTGAATAGTAAAAGATGAAAATGATTAAAGTTTTGTTTTCAGTTCTTTTAATAAAAGTCATGGATATTCTGCCACAACATTTTTTCAACAATTTAAAAAGCAGTTATTTTTCATTCATGCCTTCAGGGAGATAAAATTCCAGTCATTGTAGTTGAACTTGAGTATTTCTAAGTCTTTTGAGCTATAGGTTGCCAAGTGATTTCTTGCTTTAAAGCCCTTAGTACAGTTGAAATGACTTTGTTTTAGTATAATCACTTCTTTAACATCTGTCTCCTCTTCTGGTTTGTAAGCTCCATGAGAGAGGATTGTATCTGTTTTGTTCAACACTATTTCCTGACACATTTTGTATTCTCTAGAACCTAGAAAGCATCATGTGGAGTTACCACTGCAAATGGTTAGACAATACTTATATATATGTGTGAGCGTGTGTGTGTGTGTGTGTTTGCATTTTTGGAGAGTTCTCTTCTTTTTTTCTGAACTTATCCCTAAATTCATATAATGATATACTGTAGTAAAAGATGCTGGACACGAGGTCAAAATAGTAGCAATAATAACAACAATTACTGTTTATTGAGTGCATATTATGTGACTGGAACAGTTCTAAGCTCTTTAAATGTAATCCTCACTATAATATTTTGAGAGCAGTACTGTAATTGATAGCACTTGCAGATGAGAAACTAAAAGATGGGAAAAGTAAAAATTGTTGAAACGTGACACAACTAGTTGGTAATTGAAGTGAAATTTGCACCCAGTGTAGATT
Source organism: Lipotes vexillifer (assembly GCF_000442215.2). Classification (NCBI taxonomy): domain Eukaryota; kingdom Metazoa; phylum Chordata; class Mammalia; order Artiodactyla; family Lipotidae; genus Lipotes; species Lipotes vexillifer. The sequence continues at coordinate 1,345,741 of NW_006797390.1, forward strand.
TTGTACCTTTAACAACTATCCCTCCATGGGCATTGAATCTTTTTCTGCTTCACGCTAATGGTGTGAATCTCAGTTAATCCTTGGACATAGTTTTCTCAACTTGAAATTATAATGATTATCTCAGACTTGTGGAGAGAATTTGGTGATATAATTTATAAACTTTTTGGAAAATGCAAAATGATGTCAGTTTATACAGGGTAGCCTATGATAATTATTCATGTTTACTCAGTTCAGTGCTTCACTGATCTATTGATCAGAAGTTGCTAAATACAAATATTCTTCCATTACTGGTATTGTTAATACATGTTTTACTAGCAGTCGAGCCAATAAGAAATAGCTTGAAATACGGAAAACAATTAATTAGTGGGCATTACTAACAGAATGGGCGAATGCAACAAACCTGACCTCCCAACAAATTTTTGAAAATGAATTTAAAAATAAGGAATAAATCCTTAGCCATACTGGAGAAAAAGAATGTCATTAGGAAAACAGAAATGTTTAGATACGTCTAAAAGATAGAAATCTGACAGGATTGAATTGAGGAAGGAAAATTGGCTGAAAGGTAGACACTAGGTACAATGGCTGATATGGTGAGATTAGTTCTGAAGACTCTTCTAACTCATAATCAATGAAAATAACAAGGAATATGGAGCCAAGGATTAGGGTGACTGCTTAGAGATGGAATGTAGAACAGTCAAGCAGGTTGGTCCTGCTTCCATCCTTCCCTACA
>NW_006797390.1:1346526-1346762 GCF_000442215.2 Lipotes vexillifer
CCACACACACCAAGCAGTAAACAGTTTGGCATCTGCTTTCAGACTGAAGAAGTCAGTATGAATAACTGGGTCACAGAGGCAATACAGCCTTCCAGGTGGCTGGCAACACCCAAAAGGAATGGAAAAATCCTAATAGAGACAGCTGGAAGATTCTGTGCTGGCAGATTCCACCCCTCTCCACTGCAGCAGTGGAAGCACTCAGGAATAAATTTAAAAAGTGTCCACAGACAGGGAAA
>NW_006797390.1:1346772-1378337 GCF_000442215.2 Lipotes vexillifer
GAAAGAGGAATTCACAAATGTAAAGATAAGCCTGCAATCAAGACTAACAAAACACACAGGGAAAGAACAATTTTGTTACAGAGAGAGTCCAAATAGGACAGCGATAAGAAAAAACAAACAAATAAAAAGCACAGATATTGAAAAGAAAGCAAGGAAAGGATCAATAACTATAGGTGATATGATTGCTTTTATTGAAAATTCAAGAGCAGTTAAGTGACAGACCAGTCGAGTTAATAAGTTCACCAGATAAAGGATTACTAAAGGATTTAAAATAATGCCCTGCACGTGGTAAGTACTATGTAAATCTTACCTTTTTATACAGCAGTGACCAATAGAAAATGCAAGTTTAAAAAACTGTTTACAAAACCTCAGTGTAAGATCTTTAAAAGAAAAACATAAATGTTACTGAAGGACATAATGAAGATATAATAAATGGGCTGATAAAACCATGTTTAAAAATGAGAAGAATAAATATTGTAAAGATACTGTCTTCCTGAATTCTTCTATAAATTTGGTGAAATCTCAATCCAAAATCATACCAGAATTTTTCCTTGAAATTTACAAATTAATCCCAAAATGTATCTGAGAGATTGAGTGGTCATGGGGCACATCAAGTGCAGCCACCCCAGTTCAAAGAACTAAGAATTCTAGATAGGACATGAAAAAATCTTTTTCAGTGCATTGCTGAGCTAGCAAAAAATCAAAGGATATGCTCAGAGGTTTAACCAAATAAAGTGAAAGCAATACTCCATGGAGAGAAGTAAAGCCTGAAATTGGTGTCTGCCCTAAGGGGATCTGTCCAACCAGGAGAAACTTGAGCTTCCATTTTATAGCCCATGAGAGAAAAGGACTGACACAAAAGCAAGTACTCACTTAAGTTCACTAGTGAAAAATCAGGAGTCAAGTTGGAGATGAGTTAATGGAAACCAACCCCTCCACACATACATGCATCTGAAATACAAGAAGGCTACACTCTCATTATGAGGGTGAACTGCAAAAAACAAACAAATTAAAAAACAAGCAAACAAAACAAAAACAAAACAACTCCCCTCCTCAGAAAAAGGAATGATTTATTATAGGTTTCAACCTTGGAAATGAGGGGAGAGAGGGAAAATAATCTCCACACATTTGCTGCATTTAGTCCTCAAAACCTCAAACCAAGAATATGTTTTAAAGCGATAACATCAGTCACCCCTAATAAACAAAAAAGAGAACCTCTATGGAAGAAAGTAACTTGGAACACAGATGCCAGAGAATACCCATAGATGAATTGCTCGGCACTGGAAGTTATGGGAGAAATCACACACACACACACACACACACACACACACACACACACACACACACACACACACACACACGCACACACACACACACCATGCATGTACAAATGAGGAACCTGGTTGCCACAAGTAAAACCCAGTGGAAACAAAAGGCAATAATCTGCTACTATGTAGTGTTTTTTGTTGTTGTTGTTTTCCTGTGCTTGGAAATATGGAAACATGATAGAAAAGGGAAATGGAAGCAGGGACCCCCTAGGATGGATCAAGAAATATGTATTAATTACGTATCCGTTGGGAATTCAGGTGCCCTGAGTAATACAATGAAGACATCTTTGCTTTCAAAAAGATCATTGTCGAGCTAAAGAAATAATAATGCACATGTTAAAATAACATATAAGTCAGAGATATGAGCCCCAAAAGATGTAGCATGGACCACTGTGGCCTCCAAAGAAGCAGATGGGACTTGAGTTGTGCCCAGAAGAAATAGGATTTGCATAGTATCAGAGAAGTGGAGGGATTTTTCAGGAAGTAGGAGGAAACACAAAGATGGAAATTCTACAGCGAGTACAGATAGGCTCTTAAACTATCACCAGATACTTCCACAGAAAAGAATGACAAGAAAATGCTTCTAAAGGCGGAAAATTGGCAGCACCCAGGAAATAGACTAGAAGAGAGGAAGAACACATGTATATACAGTGCTGTAAAGCAAACTAATTAATTGATCAATTAAAGCCTGCCTATAAAATAAGTAAATAATGAAAAAATGACCAACAGCTAATTGTAAAAACAAGGCTCTGTTATCCAACTGTGTAAGTGGGAAGAACAGTCAGTTGGAAGTGAACACCCAAAATTCTCTTCCTAGCTTTACCACTGCCCATCCTTGAAATTCAAATTATTTGGGATTCAGCTTTAGTATTTGAAAATTGGGGGAGGGCTGTGTGTCCATGGAGGAGGGCAGGTTAATGCACGATCACATTCATGCAGCAGCACTACCTTCAACTCTGCAAACCTACAAACTCCACAACTCTACAAATGGAATGATGAGTGTGGTATTTCCTTCAATGCCCAGAAGAGGGCACTCACACTGACAACAGAAATTTACTAGAGTAACTGTAATCTCCCCCTTTCACTGGCCCAGACTGAGTTTCATTACCCAAGAAATCCACGGGGTGGCAATAACACTGAGTGAAAAGTAAATTCACAGTTGAATTCTAACAGGCTTCTTCAGTGGCTAATGTTGACACATTTCTCTTCCCCCGCCTTTATGATGTCACCAAGGCCAGAGAAGCTGGGAGAACAAAGGCTGTCCCAGTCCTGCGAAGGAGACTTTACCATCCTCATCCTCATTTTACATAAGAAACTAGGAAGAGAGAAATATTATCAAAGGTAGCAGGGATAGTAAGTGATCCAGCCAGAATTCACAGTTTTGTGTCTCTGGTCGAAGTCCATGGTCCCTTCGCCACACTTGCTGGGGGAGCTGAAGAAAACCGATCTGATTGACAAAGGGACCTTCCTTCCTAACCACGCTTCACTGATATAGAAATGAGATGTTTGCTCTTTTCTTTATAACTAAGGGGCACTTAAAAGATTTGATTCCGTATGAGCACAGGACAATACATATAACTTTCCCAGACACTATTAAATAGTGTAGTGATTGCTATAGCAATTTTCAACTTTAGGGCTTATTTGAATCACTCATGCTTCATTCCTGCCACTTAGATGGAGCAGGAACATTTTTTTTCATTGGCTGTAAATTTCATCAAGGCACTTTGAGTTACAAATAACAGAATTTCATTCAAACTTGGCTAAAGGGGAAAAAAAGGATAATTTTTCAGTGGAATAAAAGTGCATTTCAAAGAATCCAAAGACGAGAAGTTTCTTTAGGTGATACAGAAGGTTTAGAGTCAAGAACCAGAAAACCATTAGGAATTATGGCAGTTGCCCTCATACTCATTCTCTCTTTCTCTCCAGGTTCTCTAGCCCGTGGATTTCTTGGCACGTCTGGGCTATTGCCTGTTTCTAATGACTGGCTTTGTCTTCTTCTCTAGACGGCACACAGCTCCTGGATTCACACACCCTCAGCTCCAGTGGCTAGCAGAGACTGGCCCACATCTTTCAATCCAGATTCCTAACCTCTGAGAGAAAGAATCCAACTTGGTTGGCCTATGACTATGGCATAAGTAATTAAGCACAAACAAGGGTGATGATTATCTAAGAGGCATGCTCTGAGCCAAGCAACCACCCTAGAAAATGTATGTTACCAGTGGCTAACTTTCTGGGGAATTTGAAAGAATATCAGGATGAAATCCTAAACTATTTGGCATTTCCACACTTCCCCCTATGCTAATGGTGATAACTATCAAACCATTATTTGGGATACAGATTTTGATAATTTTTCAGGATATTTAAAGTTAGATCAAAATTTGAAAATTTGAAAATTTTCACTTACAATATCTGTACCTCAGCCTGCCCATTTAAAAATGGATTGTAGAAATTAAGATGTACTTTGATGATAGATCAAGTAGCAATACACTTAAAATGACAAAAGAGTAATTTAAATTTGACATACAGAAAGACTTCTGACTAAGGGTGGAGTCACTGAAATAGGTTGTCATTTACAGCAAACACATCTTTTCTGGAGAATGATCCTCAAATAATAAAGTGGATCTAGCAAGGATATTTAACATCCTGATTAGAACCAAGTCAGTGAAAAAAAAAATTTAAGTGACAACCTTAAGTTTTAACAACCAACATTTAGTCTATTTAGCAAAAGAGAATGTAAAAGTTATCAATACGTTACAAATGTGCGCTATTATCAAAAGCTAATTTAAATACTGTTTATACTCTACATCAGTGATTTTCAAACTGTAGTGCACTTCAGAATTGCCTGGAGGTCTTGTTAAAACAAGAATTGCTGCCTGTCCCTCCTCCTCCAGTTCCCGATTCTCTAGGTCTGTCTAGGGTCTGATAATTTATAATTTGCATTTCTAAAAGTTCCCAGATGGCATTGATGCTGCTGGTTTAGGGATTGCGCTTTGAAACCTCCTGCTCTAAACTCAGGACAGAAGAACCATTTCTTCTTCCTTCCTTCCTCTCTTCTTTGCTTTCTGTTTCTTTCTTTCTTTCCTCCTTTTCTTTCTCCTTTCCTTCCTCCCTCCCTCCCTCCCTTCTCCCCTCCCTGCCTCCTTCCTCCTTCCTTCCTTCCTTCCTTCCTTCCTTCCTGCCTCCCTCCTTTCCTTCCTTTCTTTCTCACATAGTTTTTGGTGTATGTGAGAACATGTAAGTTTTCCTCCCTTAGGAAATTTCAACCATCTGATATAGGTGTTGTCACTATAGTCACCATGTTATGCATTAGATCCTCAGACCTGATTCAGTTATAGCTGAAAGCTTGCACCTTTTTACCAACCTCTCCCTATTCCCCCCATGCCCAGCCCCTGTCAACCACTTTTCTACTCTGTTTTCTGTAGGTTGCCTTTTCATTTTGATGGTTTCCTTTGCTGTGCAGAAGCTTTTTAGTTCGGTGTAGTCCCACTGATTTATTTTTGCCTTTGCTTTTGGTGTCAAATCCAAAAATTTATTGCCAAGACTGATGGCAAGAAGCTTTGAGAACTTTAAGAACTCTTGTTCTAAGCTCAGAAAGGAAGACCCATCTTGGGCTTCCCTGCTGGCGCAGTGGTTGAGAGTCTGCCTGCCGATGCAGGGGACGCGGGTTCATGCCCCGGTCTGGGAAGATCCCACATGCCACGGAGCGGCTGGGCCCGTGAGCCATGGCCTCTGAGCCTGCGCGTCCGGAGCCTGTGCTCCGCAACGGGAGAGGCCACAGCAGTGAGAGGCCTGCGTACGACAAAAAAAAAAAAAAAGAAGACCCATCTTTAACTAATATTTTTCTGGGTTCATGCAGAGTTATACCAAACACAACCAAAGGCACCAAAAACTGTAAGCAAACAAAAAAAACAGCAAAATATTTTACTGGCTTACTTCTCAGGGTCCTGGTTTATCCCAATTGCAGATGTAGATAACGGTGGTTGGGAGAGTTAAATCTATAGACACGTTCACAAATGACATCTCATAAACTCTCAAAGATGAATGAAAGCTCAAAAGCTGTAGTCAAGGCTAGTACTAGACAAAATGAAAGACAAAGAAATATGTGTTCAGATTGTCACATGTTTGTGAAGGATAATGGTGTAATGGAATCTTTACAGATTTTGTTGTGAGGCTCTCCAGAGTTTAAGACCTAGATCTGCCATTTACCAAGTATGCAATCTGGTATACTGGTTTTCATAATACCTATTAAAAGTGATGTTGAGAACACTATCAGGTAACATATATTCAAAATATAATTCAATATATTCAAAAATAATAGCCACCATATATTAGAGTCCTATTATGTGCAAGGCACTCAACTAGGCGCATTAGCTTGTCTAATCCTTATAAGAGCCCCTTGAGTTGTCATCATCATCATCACCATCATCATTCCCACTTCACAAACAAGAAAACAGAATCCCAAGTCACTTAGGCAAAAAGTCAAAGCAAACCCCCAACAGCTTGAGACCAAATGCTTCCCTTTTTTTTTTTTAATATCTCCACCTTTATTTCCCAGAGATGTCTTAAACTTTTTAAATTTTATTTTATTTTTTGGCTACGCGACATGTGAGATCTTCCCTGACCAGGGATCAAACCCGGGCCCCCTGCAGTGGAAGTGTGGAGTCTTAACCATTGGACCACCAGGGAAGTCCCAAATGCTTGCCTTTCTACAAAGATGAGTTGTCTAATGCCCCTTATCATTCTCTTCCCAAGTTCCCTGGCTGCAGTTATGAACCAGATGTTCTTATGTGTGAACAATTTCCTCATTTAGTTGATTTCCCATACCTTGCCCTTAACTTTCCTCTAAGTTATATTCACTACTTTTATATCTTAATTCATCAAGACCTTGTTGGCAGACCTAATTAGGGAAAACTAAGACGTGAAGAAATTTTATTTTTCATAATCTAGTCTCCAGCTTTTTCCGACATTGCTTGAGTCTATCTGCTATTAGAGTCTGCTCCCAGTGGGGAAAAATCTGACCCTGTACTTCTGCAGCATAGTTGCTCTTCATCCTCTCTGACTATGCAGTGCAAAGGAGTCTGTTTTACGGCATAAACTAGTCTGTATGGTATTGTCAATGATATAAATGATAACAACCTTACTGGGCTATTTGATCACCTGCCTTTGAATAGCTGTTTTGATTTTTTTTTTTGCATTATTCCTTTGATTCTGCTTAGATACATTGTACAGTTGCTCCAGCAATTATGTCCCTAAATAATAACAGTAACTTAACATCTTTACTGTCACAATGTTCACATACAATATTGCATAAAGCTCTTTATTGTCTCTGGTAGGTGGGTCTTCAGAACACTCCTTTACTCCACACTTGACATTCAGAGACTACTGTGCTGTGTGGAGCAGAGACACCCTGTCATTATTAACTTAGTTTATGAGGTACTTCTAAGTTATTGAAGTCTTTTACAGTCGTTTACAAGCTGCTCTCAGAGCAATAATGAGAAATGGGTCAGCATTGCCATGGATTTTGCAGATTGGAAGAAGAGGTCTCAGTTTACAGGTTATTTTCTGAAGGACTGACAATGCAAAGTCTTTTTTTTTTTTTTTTGCGATATGCGGGCCTCTCACTGTTCTGGCCTCTCCCGTTGCGGAGCACAGGCTCCGGACGTGCAGTCTCAACGGCCATGGCTCACGGGCCCAGCCGCTCCGCAGCATGTGGGATCCTCCCGGACCGGGGCACGAACCTGCGTCCCCTGCATCGGCAGGCAGACTCTCAACCACTGCGCCACCGGGGAAGCCCGCAAAGTCTTTCTTATAAACAGAATCTAGAATCTCTTTTGCATTTTGGTCATGAACATTGTAATCAGCCAGCAGGCATTAATAAAATAATGTTATTTTCTTAGTGATCTTGGAATTGCTTGGACTTTTATTAAATCTCTACAATATGTGAGTTGTTACACAGATTATAACTCTGACACATAGTAAGATGGATAAGTGACACAATATGTCAAATGTATAATGGCCCAAATATGTTGTCTGTAGTGTGTTGTAGATTTTAATTTGGGTGCTTAGGTGTGGTAAGATATTCATATCAGACTCTTCTCTTCATCAATGTCATTTTGATCCCTTCCCCACCCTGCCCCATGACCGTAATAATCATAATCAATTACAAAGGTGCCACAGGGTCTGCTTCTAGGCCTTTTCCTTCTGCTCCAAGCCCTCTTCAGTGGTGCCTATCTCTGTGATTTTCTTCCGTAGCAGTTGATAGTTGAATAAATTTTGAAATCTATATATGATCTGTAATGACAGAAAAGTGTATTTGAGTGTATGGTATACATATACATATACAAACATTGTAAATGTATATAAAAAGCCAGAAAGGATAAAAAGCATGTCTTAAAAATTATTTTAACTTTTTTTAAGTAGACAATTTCAAACATTCAGAAAGGCTGCAGCTATAAGAATAATGCAAAAAGAATCCACATACCTTTACTCAGATTTGCTTAATAACATTTTACCCCATTTGCTTTGTCACTCTCTCTCTTTTTGCCTGAACCATTTGAGGGTAAGTTACACCCATCATGGCCTTTTACCCCTAAACTTTTCAGTGTGTCTTTCCTAAGAATCACGACAGTCTCTTACATAACGACAGCCCAGTTATCAACTTCAGGACATCTAACACTGACACAGTACTTATCTAATCTACTGTCCGAATTCCAATGTCGTGAATTAAACCAACAGTGTGTTTTACAGCATTTTTTGCCCCCTCTAGCACACATAACCAGTCTAGTGCTGTATTTCATTGTCATGTCTCTTTAGCCTCCTTTTTTTTTAAAAAAATTAGTTTATTTATTTATTTATTTTTGGCTGTCTTGGGTCTTCGTTGCTGTGCGTGGGCTTTCTCTAGTTGTGGCAAGCAGGGGCTACTCTTTGTTGTGGTGCACGGGCTTCTTCTCATTGCGGTGGCTTCTCTTGTTGCGGAACACAGGCTCTAGGAGCTCGGGCTTCAGTAGTTGTGGCACGCAGGCTCAGTAGCTGTGGCTCGCGGGCTCTAGAGCACAGGCTCAGTAGTTGTGGCGCATGGACTTAGTTGCTCCACAGCACATGGGATCTTCCCGGACCAGGGCTCGAACCCATGTCCCCTGCATTGGCAGGTGAATTCTTAACCACTGCGCCACCAGGTAAGTCCCCAAAAGATTTCTAAAATAGCTATGGTTCAAGGTCTGATAAGAGTTCATTTGATAAGGAAATTCAGTTATTTTTGTGGCATACAACAATTTAAGATAATAATTGGATAATGAGGGTATTGATAAATTTCTCTGAACTTCAGTTTCTGGAATACCTATATCAGTAAACTTATATCCATATATATATAACCTAAGAAGGTATATTATCACTTCTTATTTGACAATGTTTCCCATGTAATTTAACATGCCAAATAAACCTAATTAGTTTAACATCTCCTTTATAAAGCGAGAGACAAATCTTTTGGGAATTTCCAGGGGCCCTCTGGGAAATCTCAAAGTTAGTTTGAGGTCAAAAAGACTGCATTTAGATTTTTTTTTTTTTTTTCCGGTACGCGGGCCTCTCACTGTTGTGGCCTCTCCCGTTGCAGAGCCCAGGCTCCGGATGCGCAGGCTCAGTGGCCATGGCTCACGGGCCCAGCCACTCCACGGCATGTGGGATCTTCCCGGACCGGGGCACGAACTTGTGTCCCCTGCATCGGCAGGCAGACTCTCAACCACTGCGCCACCAGGGAAGTCCTCTCCATTTAGATTTGATCTGGGAAGTTGTAAAAAATGCCAAAAGGTTTGAACATTTGACTAAATAGGATCACAAGTCATTATGAAATAATGCTTATTTAGCAGGAGTGACAATAGAAGATATTAAAGGCAAATACGGCAGGTTACATTGTTGTGAACAAAATTTAGCTCTTTTAGTATTGAGAAGACTCAGTTCTCCAAGGTAATCAAAGATCTAATAAAGACAACATGAAGCACAGGAAATTATTTTGCTAAGACACAAAATCTTTGTTTTCCTGGCAGATTACCCAAAAGGCAACAAAACAAAAACAAAAAAAGCTTTCGCCATCTCCTATCAAGAGCAGACTAATAGTCCAATAAAAGTGTCTTTTTAACAGAAACAAAAACATATTCTAATTCTGCACCTGTGTACTTTTGATATTAAGGCTCACTCTTTAAAAATATAATTCCAATCATAGCCAGCTTGACCACACATAAAATTCATTTCCAGGATTCCTTTTCCACAAAACTTCGACCAGGTTTTTTTGTATCCCTTCAGGTTTTGTCTTATATTTGTCCTTACTCATTCTTCATCAGCCAGTCATTCCACTTCTGGACAAAATTACTTTCTTTTCCTCTTAACAAAAGTATGTTCTTTATACCTTTCCTTATCCTAAAAACATATTCTTAGAACTACCATATGACTCAGCAATCCCACTACTGGGCATATACCCTGAGAGAACCATAATTCAAAAAGAGTCATGTACCACAATGTTCACTGCAGCTCTATTTACAATAGCCAGGACATGGAAGCAACCTAAGTGTCCATCGACAGATGACTGGATAAAGAAGATGTGGCACATATATACAATGGAATATTACTCAGCCATAAAAAGAAACAAAATTGAGTTATTTGTAGTGAGGTGGATGGACCTAGAGTCTGTCATACAGAGTGAAGTAAGTCAGAAAGAGAAAAACAAATACCATATGCTAACACATATATATGGAATCTAAAAAAAAAAAAAATTAAAATGGTTCTGAAGAACCTAGGGGCAGGACAGGAATAAAGATGCAGACGTAGAGAATGGACTTGAGGACATGGGGAGGGGGAAGGGTAAGCTGGAATGAAGTGAGAGAGTGGCATGGACATATATACACTACCAAATGTAAAATAGATAGCTAGTGGGAAGCAGCCGCATAGCACAGGGAGATCAACTCAGTGCTTTGTGGCCACCTAAAGGGGTGGGATAGGAGGGCGGGAGGGAGACACAAGAGGGAGGAGTTATGGATATATGTATATGTATAGCTGACTTAATTTGTCATACACCAGAAACTAACACACCATTGTAAAGCAATTATATTCCAATAAAGATGTTAAAAAAATAATAATGACAGTAATGCAATATAACTCCTTGAATAAAATAAAAATCTATAAAAAAAATTCTACTTTCCTTACCTACTTTTTATACACAGTTGTTTTCTTTCACTGTTATTACTTCTGGAGTTTTTAATTAAATGTATTGATTAGAATTCTTAACCCTTAGAAACCTTAGTTTCTAGTGAAAACTGAGACGTAAGCAATTATGGACTGGTTGTTACACCAGCATTCTGTGCACTAGCAAATTTATAAATGCTCAGCAATTTCTAGAAGTACAGTCTTAGTCAACTTTTTAATGTGGCAGAAGACATGTTTACTATTAGATCCAAACATCTTTAATTCCTCTGTAATAAGAATCCAAAAGTAGGTCTTCCCTTGTGGCACAGTGGTTGAGAGTCCGCCTGCCGATGCAGGGGACATGGGTTCGTGCCCCGGTCTGGGAAGATCCCACATGCCGCAGAGAGGCTGGCCCCGTGAGCCATGGCTGCTGAGGCTGCACGTCCGGAGCCTGTGCTCTGCAACGGGAGAGGCCACAACAGTGAGAGACCCGCATACTGCAAAAAAAAAAAAAAAGAATCCATAAGTAGATGAACTTATACTCATTTATTAACACATCAGTGTTATATTTTATTTGGAAATGATCTATTCAACGACTATCCATCATTTAACTTAACTTTAAGGTTTCAAGCTAACAAAAAGTTTTGGAAACTATTTTTAAACAATTATGTTTAGATTACTCATGAAAATTTCACAAGACATTAAACAGCTAACCATCTTCTTAAGTTATTTTTCTTGCTGACAGATTCTGGAACAGTGATAACATGAGCTTATTTGACTTTTAGTAAACCTAGGTAGAATAAAAGTTGTATGTTTGCGTTATATTTAATGTGAATAGCTCTGAAGACATGTTCGTTTTAACTAAACCAACAAAGCTTCAAGTAGCTTTTATTTATTGAAGATTATCCTATATCACTTGAACTTGAAACACTTTTGGGTTAGTTTCTGTATTTCTGAGAGAATACTTGATTTGTATAAGCACTTATTTTTCATCAAGCTAATTAAATAGAGCTCTTTTACAAATTAATTTTGGCAATACCCTCTACAGGTAGAAAAATCACACATCTATCCATATGTATATAAATATACATAAGCATACAGATAGATACAGAGATCTTATAGTTTTTTTAAATTAATTTATTTATTATTTATTTTTGTCTGTATTGGTCTGCACAGGCTTTCTATCACTGCGGTGAGCGGGGGCTACTCTTCGTTGCAGTGCATAGGCTTCTCATTGCAGTGGCTTCTCTTGTTGCAGATCATGGGCCCTAGGCGCATAGCTTCAGTAGTTGTGGCACACGGGCTCAGTAGTTGTGGCTCGCGGGCTCTAGAGTGCAGGCTCAGTAGTTGTGGCACACCGGCTTAGTTGCTCCGCAGCATGTGGGATCTTCCTGGGCCAGGGCTCAAACCCATGTCCTCTGCATTGGCAGGTGGATTCTTTTTTTTTTTTTTGCGGTACGCGGGCCTCTCACTGTTGTGACCTCTCCCATTGAGGAGCACAGGCTCTGGACGCACAGGCTCAGAGGCCATGGCTCACGGGCCCAGCTGCTCCACGGCATGTGGGATCTTCCCAGACTGGGGCACAAACCCGTGTCCCCTGCATCAGCAGGTGGACTCTCAACCACTGCGCTACCAGAGAAGCCCAGCAAGTGGATTCTTAACCACTGTGCCACCAGGGAAGTCCCAGAGATCTTATAGTTTTAATTTTTAAATTGCAGCCATGAGAGAGGATTGGTTCAGGATGGCAGAGTAGAAGGACGTGTGCTTACTCCCTTTTGTGAGAGCACCAGAATCACAACTGCTGAACAATCATCAACAATAAGACTCTGGAACTCACCAAAAAAGATACCCCACATCCAAAGACAAAGGAGAAGCCACAGTGGGATGGTAGGAGGGGTGCAATCACAATAAAATCAAATCCCATAACTGCTGGGTGGGTGACTCACAAACTGGAGAACACTTATACCACAGAAGTCCATCCACTGGAGTGAAGGTTCTGAGCCCCACGTCAGGCTTCCCAACCTGTGGGTCCAGCAATGGGAGGAGAAATTCTTAGAGAATCAGACCTTGAAGGCTAGTGGGATTTGACTGCAGGACTTTGACGGAACTGGGGGAAACAGGGACTCCACTCTTGGATGGCACACACAACGTAGTGTGCACATTGGGACCCAGGGGAGGGAGCAGTGACCCCATAGGAGACTGAACAGTCCCTACCTGCTAGTGTTGGAGGGTCTCCTGCAGGGGTGGGCCGTGGCTGTGGCTCACTGTGGTGACAAGGACTGTAGCAGCAGAAGTTCTGGGAAGTACTCCTTGGCGTGAGCCCTCCCAGAGACTGCCATTAGTCCCACCAAAGAGCCGGGGAGGCGCCAGTGCTGGGCCACCTCAGACCGGAAAACCAACAGGGAGGGAACCCAGCCCCACCCATCAGCAGACAAGTGGATTAAAGTTTTACTGAGCTCTGCCCACCAGACCAACACCCAGCTCTACCTACCACCAGTCCCTCCCATCAAGAAGCTTGCACAAGCCTCTTAGATAGCCTTATCCACCAGAGGGCTGACAGGAGAAGCAAGAAGAACTACAGTTCTGCAGCCTGTAGAAGGAAAACCACATTCACAGAAAGACAGACAAAATGAAAAGGGAGAGGACTTTGTACCAGATGAAAGAACAAGATAAAGCCCCAGAAAAACAACTAAATGAAGTGGAGATAGGCAACCTTCCAGAAAAAGAATTCAGAATAATGATAATGAAGATGATCCAGGACCTCGGAAAAAGAATGGAGGCAAAGATTGAGAAGATGCAAGAAATGTTTAACAAAGCCTAGAAGAATTAAAGAACAAAGACCTAGAAGAATTAAAGAACAAACAAACAGAGATGAACAATACAATAACTGAAATGAAAAATACACTAGAAGGAATCAACAGCAGAATAACTGAGGCAGAAGAACGGATAAGTGACCTGGAAGACAGAATGGTGGAACTCACTGCCATGGAACAGAATAAAGAAAAAAGAATGAAAAGAAATGAAGACAGCCTAAGAGACCTCTGGGACAACATTAAATACACCAACATTTGCCTTATGGGGGTCCCAGAAGGAGAAGAGAGAGAGAAAGGGCCCGAGAAAATATTTGAAGAGATTATAGTCGAAAACTTCCCTAACATGGGAAAGGAAATAGCCACCCAAGTTCAGGAATCACAGAGAGTTCCAGGCAGGATAAACCCAAGGAGAAACATGCTGAGACACATAGTAATCAAATTGACAAAAATTAAAGACAAGGAAAATTTATTGAAAGCAACAAGGGAAAAACGACAAATAACATAAAAGGAAACTCCCATAAGGTTAACAGCTGAATTCTCAGCAGAAACTCTACAAGCCAGAAGGGAGTGGCACAATATATTTAAAGTAATGAAAGGGAAGAACCTACAGCGAACATTTCTCTACCCTGCAAGGATCTCATTCAGATTCGACGGAGAAATCAAAAGCTTTACAGACAAGCAAAAGCTAAGAGAATTCAGCACCACGAAACCAGCTCTACAGCAAGTGCTTAAGGAACTTCTCTAAGTGGGAGACACAAGAGAAGAAAAGGACCTAAAAAACTAACCCATGACAATTAAGAAAATGGTAATAGGAACATACATAGCGATAATTACCTTAAATGTGAATGAATTAAATGCTCCAACCAAAAGACACAGGCTCACTGAATGGATATAAAAACAAGACCCATATATATGCTGTCTACAAGAGACCCACTTCAGACCTAGGGACACATACAGACTGAAAGTGAGGGGATGGAAAAAGATAGTCCATGCAAATCAAAAGAAAGCTGGAGTAGCAATACTCATATCAGATAAAAGAATTTAAAATAAAGAATGTTACAAGAGACAAGGAAGGACACTACATAATAATCAAGGCATCAATCTGAGAAGAAGATATAGTAATTATAAATATATATGCCCCAAACGTAGGAACACCTCAATACATAAGGCAACTGCTAACAGCTCTAAAAGAGGAAATTGACAGTAACACAATAACAGTGGAGGAATTTAACACCTCACTTACACCAATGGGCAGATCATCCAGACAGAAAATTAATAAGAAAACAAAAGTTTTAAATGACACAATAGACCAGATAGATTTAATTGATATTTATAGGACATTCCATCCAAAAACAGCAGATTACACTTTCTTCTCAAGTGCGCGTGGAACATTCTCCAGGATTGATGACATCTTGGATCACAATTCAAGCCTCGGTAAATTTAAGAAAATTGAAATCGCGGCTTCCCTGGTGGCGCAGTGGTTGAGAGTCCGCCTGCTGATGCAGGGAACACGGGTTCGTGCCCCGGTCCGGGAAGATCGCACATGCAGCGGAGCGGCTAGGCCCGTGAGCTATGGCCGCTGAGCCTGCGCGTCCGGAGCCTGTGCTCCGCAACCGGAGAGGCCACAGCAGTGAGAGGCCTGCGTACCGCTAAATACCGCTAAAAAAAAAAAAAAAGAAAATTGAAATCATGTCAAGCATCTTTTCCAACCACCTGGCTATGAGATTAGAAATCAATTACAGGGAAAAAAATGTAAAAAACACAAACACGTGGATGCTAAACAATATGTTACTAAGTAATGAAGAGATCACTGAAGAAATCAAAGAGAAAATAAAAAAATACCTAGAGGGACTTCCCTGGTGGCACAGTGGTTAAGAATCCGCCTGCCAATGCAGGGGACACGGGTTCAAGCCCTGGACTGGGAAGATCCCACATGCCGCGGAGCAGCTAAGCCCATGCGCCACAACTACTGAGCCCGTGTACCACAACTATTGAAGCCCATGCGCCTAGAGCACGTGCTCCACAGCAGTAGAAGCCACCACAATGAGAAGCCCGTGCACCGCAACGAAGAGTAGCCCCCGCTCGCCACAACTAGAGAAAGCCTGTGCACAGCAACGAAGACTCAAGGCAGCCAAAAATAAATAAATAAATAAATAAATTTATTTTTAAAATACCTAGAGACAAATGACAATGAAAACAGGACAATCCAAAACCTATGGGATGCAGCAAAAGCAGTTCCAAGAGGGAAGTTTATAGCAACACAAGCCTACCTCAAGAAACAAGAAAAATCTCAAATAAACAATCTAACCTTACACCTAAAGGAACTAGAGAAAGAAGAACAAACAAAACCCAAAGTTAACAGAAGGAATGAAATCATAAAGATCAGAGCAGAAATAAATGAAATTGAAACAAAGAAAACAATAGCAAAGATCAATAAAACTAAAAGCTGGTTCTTTGAGAATATAAAATTGATAAACCTTTAGCCAGACTCATCAAGAAAAAAAGGGAGAAGACTCAAAGCAATAAAATTAGAAATGAAAAAGGAGATGTTACAATGGACATCACAGAAATACAAAGCATCCTAAGAGACTACTACAAGCAACTCTATGCCAATAAAATGGACAACCTGGAAGAAATGGACAAATTCTTAGAAAGGTATAACCTTCCAAGACTGAATGAAGAAATAGAAAACATGAACAGACCAATCACAAGTAATGAAATTGAAACTGTGATTAAAAATCTTCCAACAAACAAAAGTCCAGGACCAGATAGCTTCACAGGTGAATTCGATCAAACATTTAGAGAAGAGCTAACACCCATCCTTCTTAAACTCTTCCAAAATTTGCAGAGGAAGGAACACTCCCAAACTCATTCTATGAGAGCACCATCACCCTGATACCAAAACCAGACAGAGATACTACCAAAAAAAAAAAAGAAAATTACAGACCAATATCACTGATGAATATAGATGCAAAAATCCTCAACAAAATACTAGCAAACAGAATCCAACAACACATTAAAAGGATCATACACCATGATCAAGTGGGATTTATCCCAGTGATACAAGGATTGTTCAATATACGCAAATCAATCAGTATGATACAGCATATTAACAAATTGCAGAATAAAAACCATATGATTATCTCGATAGATGTAGAGAAAGTTTTTGACAAAATTCAACACCCATTTATGATAAAAACTCTCCAGAAAGTGGGAACCTACCTCAACATAATAAAGGTCTTATATGACAAACCCACAGCAAACATCATTCTCAATGGTGAAAAACTGAAAGCATTTCCACTAAGATCAGGACCAAGACAAGGATGTCCACTCCTGCCACTATTATTCAACATGGTTTTGGAAGTCCTAGCCATGGCAATCAGAGAAGAAAAAGAAATAAAAGGAATACAAATTGGAAAACAAGAAGTAAAACTGTCACTGCAGATGACATGATACTACACACAGAGAATCTTAAAGATGCCACCAGAAAACTACTAGAGCTAATCAATGAATTTGATAAAGTTGCAGGGTACAAAATTAATGCACAGAAATCTCTTGCATTCCTATACACTAACAACAAAAGATCCGAAAGAGAAATTAAGGAGACATTCCCATTCACCATTGCAACAAAAAGAATAAAATTCCTAGGAATAAACTTACCTAAGGAGGTAAGAGACCTGTACTCAGAAAACTATAAGACACTGATGAAAGAAATCAAAGACGGCACAAACAGATGTAGAGATATACCATGTTCTTGGATTGGAAGAATCAATATTGTGAAAATGGCTCTATACCCAAAGCAATCTACAGATTCAATGCAATCCCTATCAAATTACCAATGGCATTTTTTAAAGAACTAGAACAAAAAATCTTAAAATTTGTATGGAGACACAAAGGACCCCAAATAGCCAAAGCAGTCTTGAGGGGAAAAAACGGAGCTGGAGGAATCAGGCTCCCTGACTTCAGACTATACTACAAAGCTACAGTAATCAAGACAGTATGGTACTGGCACAAAAACAGAAATATAGATCAGTGGAACAGGATAGAAAGCCCAGAGATAAACCCACGCACCTATGGTCAACTAATCTATGACAAAGGAGGCAAGGATATATAATGGAGAAAAGACAGTCTCTTCAGTAAATGGTGCTGGGAAAACTGGACAGCTACATGTGAAAGAGTGAAATTAGAACACTCCCTAACACCATACACAAAAATAAACTCAAAATGGATTAGAGACCTAAATTTAAGACCAGACACTATAAAACTCTTAGAGGAAAACTTAGGAAGAACATTCTTTGACATAAATCACAGCAAGATCTTTTTTGATCCACCTCCTAGAGTAATGGAAATGAACACAAAAATAAACAAATGGGATCTAATGAAACTTCAAAGCTTTTGCAAAGCAAACTACAAACAAAATGAAAAGACAACCCTCAGACAGGGAGAAAATATTTGCAAATGAATCAAAGGACAAAGGATCAATCTCCAAAATATATAAACAGCTCATTCTGCTCAATATTAAAAAACAAACAACCCAATCAAAAAATGGGCAGAAGACCTAAATAGACATTTCTCCAGCGAAGACATACAGATGGCCAAGAGGCAAGTGAAAAGCTGCTCAACATCACTAATTATTAGAGAAATGCAAATCAAACTACAATGAGATATCACCTCACACCAGTTAGAATGGGCATCTTCAGAATATCTACAAACAACAAATGCTGGAGAGGGTGTGGAGAAAAGGGAACCCTCTTGCACTGTTGGTGGGAATGTAAGTTGATACAGCCACTGTGGAGAACAGTATGGAGGTTCCTTAAAAAACAAAAAATAGAACTACCATATGACCCAGCAATACTACTACTGGGCATATACCCAGAGAAAACCATAATTCAAAAAGACACATGCAGCCCAATGTTCATTGCAGCACTATTTACAATAACCACGTCATGGAAGCACCCTAAATGCCAATCGACAGACGAATGATAAAGATGTGGTACATATATACAATGGAATATTACTCAGCCATAAAAAGGAACGAAATTGGGTCATTTGTAGAGACGTGGATGGATCTAGAGACTGTCATATAGAGTGAAGTAAGTCAGAAAGAGAAAAACAAATATCGTATATTAATGCATATATGTGGAATCTAGAAAAGTTGTACAGATGCAGCCGTTTGCAGGGCAGCAATAGAGATACAGATGTAGAGAACAAATGTATGGACACCAAGGGGGGAAAGTGGCGGTGGAGATGGTGGTGATGGGATGAATTGGGAGATTGGGATTGACATATACACACTAATATGTATAAAATAAATAAATAATGAGAACCTGCTGTATAAAATAATAAAATAAAATTAAAAAAAAATTAAAATTAAAAAATTTCAGCCATGAGATAGATACTTTTATTTTTCTTCTGAAAAGGATTATCTCCCTGAAGTTTGTATTTCAAAAAGATGGCTCTGGGTTCTTAGAGAAGAGAGGGTCAAAAATTTATACCTCAAAGGCGCAGAGAATAGATGTTAAGTTTTTCTCCAAGAAGGAGTTTTGTTTCCAATGCCCTGATCTTTTACAATGTCTGCAAGCCTTTTGAGATGAAGGTTTGAGGACTGTTGAAAAGGATTGGTGGGCTTTGAATTACTTCTAGTGCTGCATTTCTATTATTGTAAAACAAAATACAGTTGTTTCTAATTCCTCAAAGAATTGGGTTGCAACCTGAAAGATATCAAGGGGCTGATGCAGCCTTTTAACTTGTTGCTTTATATCAGGGAGAAGATTTCCAATAAAGATGGAAATCGAAAGAATCCTATGTTCTAGATGTGGAGCTGTGTGTCTTTGGACTGTTTTACTAAATCCTTCCACAATAGCTTCATGATGTTTTCTTTCCTTCTGAGTACATTGTTCCATTTTAGCTTAGAAAAGAAGGCCTTAAGAAAAGTTTCTATCAATCTCTGAATATCAGCTTCCATCATCTGATCATAGAGCTCATTTTAAAAAGTCTGTCAATTTATTTTTCACATTATCTTTTCATTTTTTGATGTTCAGTGTTAGTAATACATTTAACATCTACCATGTTTTGTATCAGATAAGACAATACTGATATAGGTGCTGACAGATGATTCATCTTGTAAACAGATGATGTAAACTTATGGTATCAATAAATACAGTACAGTACTGTAAAAAATATAAAAAATAAAAAATGCTTTCAAATTTCTTATTATCTGGTTTAACCAGGACAAACAGTAAATATTTCTGGCTGTATTGAACACCTTAAAATTTTTTTTCCTTTTTCCTTTTAAACCAAAGGCATACCCATAAAGTGACTCAAAACCAAAACCAATAAGCCTTTTATGGCTTAACCATGGACACAAGATGTGTCCCCAAAGAGGGTTCGAAAGATACCCCTCCCAAGATCCAGAACCACTCCCAAAGAAAACCAAAAGGAAGAAAGGTTTAGGCAATTCCCATGAGACCTGGCAACAGTCAGTAGGATGCTACTGCAAATGGAGTGCAACCCACATTCCTATCCAGCCATATTGGGGTCCCAAACCTGATGGTTGAGCTGCCTGCACACATAAGAACTGACCACCTGCATGCCCTAATGGGAGGAAAGCCAGGACACAAAACAAGACGAAAGCAATCGCGGTCCCTGGGAGGGAAAGAATTGATAATCATTAGGTACTCCAAAACTAAATTCACAAGTGTCTGAATTTGGAAAGGAAGAAACAATATGAGATTTTAAGTCTCTTTCTCGACCAAGCACTACAGACAGAGATCCAGAAAGCTGACTTTGGTAAGAATTCTAGCCCTTTGTCAGCTTCCACCAGTTTTCCCAGGATCCCATCTTCAGGCTCCAGGGTGAGGAGGGTGTCCCAGCAGGTCCCATCTGGATGATCAGAAACTGTAGGGGAAGAAAAATAATTTTCTCTCTGCCCTTTTGAGTTCTTGGCCGAGACTCCTTTTCCTCTAGGGCGCCTCATAAATGGGTAAGTTTATCTAGGTTAAAAGTTTTCCACTCTGGCCACTGTAATTCAAGATTATCTTTCATAAGTTTAAGCTACTTTTTCAAAGCAACGCAACTTCTGGGCCCATAATTTTCATACATATAGTTAGCCAGAGTCCCAGATGGACTTGAAGGAATGCTTTTTCTCTTTTTATCCCCCTTAAAAATTTTCTTATTAACCTGAGACCTAAAACTGGACCCAGTCTGGTTTAAACTACATCCAGTTCGACCCCAGACCCGGTCTGATTTAGGAGGGATGCAGTCCAACTCTGGACCCAGTCCGGTAAAAGAAATACTCTGAGAATAAGTCTGAGAGCTCATAATGCAAAAGTTGCAGAGCTCACGTATCTGAGGGACCTGCCCACAACCTCCAGATACAGCGAGAAAGGATCTGCTGTCTTCAGTAAAGGGACCCAGTCAACCCATAGGGAAGGATCTTTGGAAATAAATATCCCAATTTATTCTCTTCCCTCTCTCTGATCTCCTGCCAGTGCCTCTCAATGGCTGGACACAGTTGGAATCCAGAGGTCAAAGAACTCTGTCGAAACCATCCAGAAAGTTAAACCCCCTAGGCACAGAGCAGGGAAGAGAAATGTGGAGACTAGCTGTAAGAGAGAAACAAAAATATTCAGCCTACGTACATATTACATAGAGCAAAGCATATTCATGCTTGCTGCTGAGGCAGGTATTGTCCAAGCTTGTGAGAACGTCCAAGTCTGGTGGTCCCTTGGCTCTATGCCACAGTGTTCGTGGGAATCTTTAGCAGAGTTGAAAATGCCAGGGAACGTGATGCAACTCCAGTGTGCCCACCACGCAGACATCCCCACATGATGAAGTCCCTACGGGGGCGCCAGAGGGAGCAGGTCACGGTCCCCGTCACCCACAGTAACCTAACGTCCCTCTCCCAGGCTTCAGAATCTTCTTGTCTTAGCTTCTGCTTTTGCATATCTCCTGACAAAGACACTAGCTCTTCTGCCCTTACCATTCGGGACACTCTAGAACATTATCTTTAGTCAGTTTGGATGTTCATGATAGAAAGAGAGGTCTTGGGTCAGCTTCTGCCTTCGGTCCTATAGACCTAACAGCCAAAATCTTGGCTTTCTTTTTGGAATAAGGCAAAAGAAAATCCCAGAAACAAACCCAGTTGTTCAGAATTCTTCCTAATTCTTTTATTGTGACGTAAATAAATGCAACTTAATTTGCATAAATCAGACTGGAAATTTAAATGGTGTTGGGGTACTATAGAAAAGGGGAAACTGAGATAAATTCTAGCATGTAAGATGGAAACAAGAAAAAATATACTAAAAAAAGAAAACTAGTGTATAAAAAGACAGAAAACAGCCATAGCCTCACCATTTATTTTACTCGTATCTCTCCTTTCCTCTTCCTCACTTTGCTTCCATGCGTCTAAGCCTTTGAGTTTGATAGAAATGGAGGGACTTGGGAGGATAAAGGTAAGCAAATAGTGATAAGACTTCCCCTATAATTTTCAAGCAAACTTAACTCTCTGAATGAATGGTAGATAACTTTATAGAGCTGGTAGCCTCACATACTGTGTATGGATAAGGGTGGGAGGAAGCATCAGGGTAGAGTTGAGGAGATGGTCCTGACTTTGGACCTTGAAAGACCTGAGTTTGAATCTCTATTCTGTGATCTTCTGGCTCTGTGACCTCAGACAAGTCACATGACCACTCTAAGTTTTGGTTTCTTCATCTGTAAAATTAGGGTCGTGATACTAATCTTGCAGAGATGGGGTAAGGGTTAGAAATAATAACAGTGAGGCCCCTGTTTAGTACCTAGACCATGAGAGATACCATATAAATGATGCCTCCTATTAGTATTCAGGTAGCTGTGCCACCCTCAGTACTGTAGAAAACAACAAATGAGAGAAAGATCTTAGAATCTGATGGTTTCAAACGTGAACTGGACTAGAGTTAAGGACAAATGAAATTATAACAATGGCAACTGGAAAGGGTCAAGTGAAGAGAATAAGAAGTCTTTACCTAGGAGATATTTTTGTCTCTTTTTTCCTGTTTTGTTTGAGGAATCAGGGAATCCTCTGATTACAAAACTTGCTCTCAATATGAGTTTGGTCCCCATCTGGAAGAAAAGGCATCAGTAATCCCAATCCAGCACTTTCTTGACGGACTTCTTTTTCAAACACCACTATGGCCTATTTCTATAGGTATGTACAGCTTGATTAAGAGTTTCAGCCATAAAAGAGGTCAGGAAAGTATCAACTAGTCTTGAGGGACCAGAATACACTGAGATCAGAAACTAAGGCTAAAGTGTGCCCAGTTATACCTGTTGAACAGCCATCGTAAATCTTCCTAAGCTATAAAGAAGAGTTGAGTGATGAACTGAAGTGAGTATCACCCTCCAGAGCAGACTGCTGCTCCTGTCAAATCCAGGTACTAAAATACCAATTAAGACCATCTGTCTGGTGTGGAGAAAAGGGAACTGTCTTGCACTGTTGGTGGGAATGTAAAATTGTACAACCATTATGGAGAATAGTATGGAAGTTCCTTAAAAAACTAAATTTAGAACTACCATATGATCCAGCAATCCCACTCTGGGCATATATCTGGAGAAAACCATAATTTGAAAAGATACATGCACCCCAGTGTTCATTGCAGCACTATTTACAATAGCCAAGACTTGGAAGCAACCTAAATGTCCATCGACAGAGGAGTGGATAAAGAAGATGTGGTGCATATATACCATGGAATATTACTCAGCCATAAAAAAGAACGAAATAGGGCTTCCCTGGTGGTGCAGTGGTTGAGAGTCCGCCTGCCGATGCAGGGGACGCGGGTTCGTGCCCCGGTCCGGGAAGATCCCACATGCCGCGGGGCGGCTGGGCCTGTGAGCCATGGCCGCTGAGACTGCGCGTCCGGAGCCTGTGCTCCGCAACGGGAGAGGCCACAACAGTGAGAGGCCTGTGTACCGTTTTTAATTTAGAAATATTAAAATGCATTATGCATATTGTGGTTTGTTTTCAAATGACCACATTTAGTATGTTAAGTTTTAGAGCATAGTAGTTTATTTAACACTAATTACAAATTCACTTATTGAATTAAATTTAAATGTTATAGCTTTTGTTATAGAGTTCCAAAGTTGAGAAAATATAAACAATTCAACATCTTTAAAAAAAAAAAAAAAAGAACGAAATAATGCCATTTGCAGTAACATGGATGGACCTAGAGATTGTCATACTGAGTGAAGTAAGACAGAGAAAGACATATCATATGATGTCGTTTATATGTGGAATCTAAAAAAAATGGTACAGATGAACTTATTTACAAAACAGGAATGGAGTCACAGATATAGAAAACAAATTTATGGTCACCAGGTGGGAAGTGGGGGGGAGGGATAAATTGGAAGATTGGGATTAACATATACACACTACTACATATAAAATAGATAACTAATAAGGACCTACTGTATAGCACAGGGAACTCTACTCAATACTCTATAATGACCTATAATGGGAAAAGAATCTAAAAAAGAGTGGATATATGTACATGTATAACTGATTCACTTTTCTCCACACCTGAAACTAACACAACATTGTAACTCAACTATACTCCAATAAAAATTATTAAAAAAATAAAAAGCCATCCCTCTGGGCTTTTCACAGTAAGTCATGACTACATCCAGACACCAAACAACCTCCTGCCTGCAAAGATTGACTTTAGAACCTTGCCAGTCAGGGCTGCTTCAAAGTCATTTTTCACATGACTGAATTTCTCACCACCTCACTGTCAGATGTTATTAAACTGACATCCTTCTTGGTACAACTTAATGTGGGTTCTTTTAGTTTACTCTTGTTAAAGATAAAGAAATAGCTGGCTAGCATTATTATACATTAGCGAAATTCAAAGAAAATGGCATTCTTCTATTTTCTTAGGCCCTGACACACCTTTCAGGTCTTTTTAAATGTCAGGATCCATACTTTAGCTTTAGGACAATATTTCGTTTTATTATAGTTATAGATTATGGACCTTGAATCTGTATAGAAACTCATGAAATTGAGATACAGGAGAACAGGAGTAGCCACAGTGAAACAGTGTAATATATGTCTTTGCTGTAAAATACTTCTTTATATGGTCCATCATCCTGAAGACAGGATTTTAGCTTAGTTGTTTTTTTTTTACGGTGGCAAAATAATAATAATAGTAACACATACACAAAAAAAATCATCACCCCTAACTACCACCAAAATAAAGTAACCTTCTCAAAAAACAAACAAAACCATTCCACTTGATTCTTGCGATCTTGTTTTTAAAAATTAGCCTATCCAAATTTAAATTTCCTTGTTGATATTTTACAACTCCTAGATTTTTTCATTTTCCACCCATGTAAGCTCTCGCTGTAGGGACTCCTACTGTGGTATAGCTTAAACTCTAAAAGTTCTGCTTTCATCTTTAAAAACTCTAAAATTGCTCCATCTTTATCAATGAAACCATTTTACTTATTACTCCTTTTCACCTGAAATGGCATAATAAGCCAAAGAGAAGAAAAAACTGGCTTGAGAGTCAAGATGTTGAAAATTACTCTAAATTGCCTAAGCAAGAATACAAATAAAGGAAAGATTATTTTACTAAAACTATTTTTGAAAATGTATTTCATGGCTTAATCCAAAACAGAATTAGGTGGATGTGTTTCTGGAAATTTGCAACAGGCTTATCTGTAATTACAAAATGCAGTACTGTACAACTTAGTAAGGACACAGATGTCCTACTATTATACTTCTTTTTGCTCACACTCTGCTCTCCAGCATCCTATATGTATTAGAAGATCGAGGCCAATAGTGATGGACGCAAGGGATTTAGCAAAGGCAGAATAAAAGAAAGAGGACTAGAAAAATTTGCTCAGAGTGCAGTAAGATTTCTAGAGATCTAAGTACTTGGAAGAGGTAGATATTACCCTCCTTGTTTATATTTAGTTCATAATATCAAAATAAGTACACACTCAGAACTACACTAGCAAATATTGCTAGTTTATGGTAATTTTTTGCATATATATATACACACATACATATACACATTTTTTCCCCTTCAATATTATGCCCTTGTCATACATAAGTCAAAACTCTGATGGGACTTGACTTATCTTTCTCTCTTGCAGTCTTATTAGGAGCTACTTTCTTCCTTACCCTTCCAAATTTTCTCATTCTCAATTTCTACCCTAAAGTTCCCATGTTGGGGGGAGTATCAAAATCAAACTAAACAGATGTCTCCAAAAAACGAGTACTAAATGGATCATTATAGTGAGCAGTTACGGATGCTAATAGAGGTAAAATGGAAGTCGACTAAGAGGAAGATTTCAGATTAAAGAGGAGAGGGGAAAGAATTTTGAAGAGCAGAAATTGAAAAGGAGACCTTTTGGCAGCTTTTCCTTTTTTCCTTTGCTGGTTGAAGACTTATTTCCCAGAATTATCATATCCACCAAGGAACATAAGACATTAGATTTTCTAGACAAGAATTTAGACTAGGTATCCCATGAGATTTAATTCCTAAACAAGTGAGGACATATAGGGAGGTAATGAAGAAGATGAAAACAAATAGAGAAAGTAGATTAAAACAGGAAAAAAAAAAAAGGAAGTAACCTGCAGAAAGAGACAGAAGGAAGCTTTTTCAGGAAGAGGAGAATACATTTTATTCATTGTTTCAGAGAGTTAGCTCCAAAATGCTATAAAATAAAATTGCACACAGCTGCTTGTTTTCCATCCAGGGCTCCTAATTGGGAAGATATGAACATCTTCCAGTATCCAGAGAGCCTGCTCAGTTCAGTCTATTTCTGATTCCAATTATTATGTACTTAATCAAAGAGGAGAGTTGAAACACCACTAGACTTAGTGCCAGACCAGGAGGATTTTTTCAACCAGAGTAATATATACAGTAGAAAGAGCACTGGATTGAGTGTAAGGAGACTCAGGTTCAGGTTCTAGCTTTGCCATTAAATAGATGAATGAGTTCGAGAAAGTTGGTTAATCTCTCTGAGTCTCATTTGTAAAATGAGTGGGGTTGAAATGGGTAATTTCTAAGATTTCTTTCCAGTTCTTATTTATCTATCAGAAAATCTTTTCAAGTTCTTCAACCAAAAGTACACCAATTTGCTAGTTTTTAGAGAAACATTAGCTAAGTAGTTCAGGAAAAACCAACGAAAGCAAAACCAACGCAACAAAGTCTTTTATTTATTTTTTGACTAGCTTTTTTTTTGCGGTACGCGGGCCTCTCACTGTTGTGGCCTCTCCCGTTGCGGAGCACAGGCTCCGGATGCTCAGGCCCAGTGGCCATGGCTCACGGGCCCAGCCGCTCCGCGGCATGTGGGATCCTCCCAGACCGGGGAACCAACCCGCATCCCCTGAATCAGCAGGCAGACTCTCAACCACTGCACCACCAGGGAAGCCCGACTAGCTTCTTTTTTAATTAAAGTATAATTGACATACAACATTATGTTAGCTCCATGTGTATGATATAATGATTCAATATTTGTATACATTGTAAAATAATCACCACAATAAGTCTAGTTACATCTGTCACCATACAAAGTTACAATTCTTTTATTGTGATGAGAACTTTTAAAATTTATTAACAAAGTCTTTTAGAATTTGGAATTTTTATATAAAATCAGCATATGCTGAAATAATCAGATTTTTTTTTTTTTTTTTTTTTTTTTTTTTTTTTGCTGTACGCGGGCCTCTCACTGTTGTGGCCTCTCCCGTTGCGGAGCACAGGCTCCGGACGTGCAGGCTCAGCGGCCATGGCTCACGGGCCCAGCCACTCCGCAGCATGTGGGATCTTCCCGGACCGGGGCACGAACCCGTGTCCCCTGCATCGGCAGGCGGACTCTCAACCACTGAGCCACCAGGGAAGCCCTCAGATTTTTTTAAACTTGCTTTTTAAAGTTCTCAGTAATTGCTTCTCCTCTCTCAATAATCTCAGATCTAGAAGTGCAACATTTTCCAAATCCTAAATCCAGTTTCCCATAGGAGAGAGTTAAGTCACAATCTTACACCTACTCTTAGTTCTCTTAATGAAAATGAAGAAAGCCCACAATATATCTTCACTTTGGTACCAATATATATTAAAGTTAAAGAAGGAGAGTGTATGTTTGCAAAGGCAGTGATGACATGGAATGGATACTGTAAATTAACTTTATCAATACATACTCTACAGCTCTTCAGAATTATAGTTCATATAAATTCTTTGGGTATTATACATCATGAGGAAGATCAAGCGTGTTATAGGTAGCATTACCCTGATGGGTTACCACAGACTGATGCATGGTCCAGATTGAAGGGCCACGACGTTTTCCACGATGGGCTTCTGGAGAATTATTCAGGCTAAACTTCTAGCTGTCTAGAAGACTTGTATAACTCTTCTAGTGGCAATATGGTAGCTACTAGCCACATTGAGCACTTTAAATGTGGCAAGTCCAAATTGAGACATGGTATAAGTTTAAAATACACACCAGAGTTTAAAGGTGGTACTAAAAGAAAAAAAAAGAATGTAAAATATATCATTAATAATTTTTATATTGATTAAATGTTGAAATGATAATATGTATTTTGGATATATTGAGTTAAGTAAAATGTATTAAAATTAATTTCATCTGTTTATTTTTATGTGTTGTGGCTGCCAGAAATTTTTAAATTACACATGTGGATCATATTTGGGGCTCAAATTATATTTCATTTGGACAGTGCTGGTCTAGACCATAAGCTCCTCGAATACAGGGGCAGTCTGGTCTTGATTTGTATGATATCCTTGGCACCTAATGTGACTAATCAATAAATGCATTGAATGCATTATTAGTGAATGACAGAGACTTGTCAGGGTACCTCCTCCCATGAACATTTCTTGAGACCATGACAAACCTTTGATCTCTTATTCCTCTACTTTTTAAATTCCAAATTCTGTGTTTAGAATCAGCCAGATGTAGATTAATATTTCGCTGTTTTCCAGTTTTAGATATGCTCATATAGCAATGCTTCCATACTTAAGCTTTAGTCTCTTGAATGGTTTAAACTCTCCTTAATCTCTTTAGTCAATTAATTGTGCTGTCTTCCTTAGGGTAATATGCCGGGTAGTTTCTTGTCAACTCAGCATCATCCTTAAGCCCCCTCAAAGGCAGGCACTACATTTCCCAGAATCTCCTTTCCTGTATGGTTCCAGGTTGGAAACTATCAATGGGAGTCAACAGTTCGAGATTTAGAAGGCAGAAGAGGACAGCATTTTTTTTCCAGTCAGTTACAGGAAGATGCATGGGCAGATGGAGGTTCAAAGCAGCTTCCAGATAAACTTCTTGAGGAACTCCAGCATCTTCATTGCTGACTTGGATAGCTGGTGCAGGTGGACTCAAGGTGAAGCTGATGAAGTTTAAACTTTGGGGCTCCTTTCTTGCGTGGGCTCTTTCTAAGAGTCTGGAAGTGGCTAGCAATTTTGTTTTCACACTTTTATTTATTCTCAAAGTCAGCTCTCTAAATCGTGTAAACTTTAAGTCTCACAAAACCTGGCTCTAGCCCTGAATAGTTGGGAGACTCCCAGGGACCCTGTGACTCTGGTGGTTCAGGATAGCTCTTGAGAAGCACCGCGCTGGTGGGGCTGGACTCAGATCCTCAGTGGTGCTCTCTGACTTGCTGTCCCACAGCCCTTCCAACAGTTGCGGAAGCTCTAACTTCTTTCATACTAGGAACAGAGTGCCTTTTGTTTTCATGACCAAAGCAGTCATAGCTTAAAAATGATAGCTGTCAACAATTAGATTATGATTCTTTTTCATTGTTGTTCCACCTAATCTCAAATTTAAGACATGATGCTTTCCTTCCGTGTAAATGACGTGAAAAAAGTGATTTCACAGGGAAAAAACCTTAGCGGAAGCTTCATGTTGATCAACATCGGATACTCAATGTAGCACTTTGACACACATAGTGTGTAGTTTAGTAAATGTGTGCTAATGAGTGAGCGCATGAGTTAATGAGCGAGCGAAGGGATGGAAGACTTCGTGTGCATCTGTATCAAAGTTGCTTTTTGATTATGATTATTAAAACAACATAGATCATGTTTGGTCTAGTTAATTCTCTCTAGATTTATTTAGCACAGTACCAAGAACTCCCAGCTGCTCACTGCTTTTTTTTTTTTTTTTTGGATGAAAATGATGACTAGATTTGGGAGCCATTCCAGCACAAAATTCTAGGAAACCCAGGCTGCATCTGTAATTATTTTAGGGCCTTCCAGAGGTTGGAGACCACACCTGTTACTTATGAATTATTTTCCAAGGGTGGAGATATATATATATATATATATATATATATAAACATCTTTATTGGAGTATAATTGCTTTACAATGGTGTGTTAGTTTCTGCTTTATAACAAAGTGAATCAGCTCTACATATACATATGTCCCCATGTCTCCTCCCTCTTGCGTCTGCCTCGCACCCTCCCTATCCCACCCCTCTATGTGGTCACAAAGCAGTGAGCTGATCTCCCTGTGCTATGTGGCTGCTTCCCACTAGCTATCTGTTTTACATTTGGTAGTGTATATATGTCCATGTCACTCTCTCACTTCGTCCCAGCTTACCCTTCCCCCTCCCCATGCCCTCAAGTCCATTCTCTACATCTGTGTCTTTATTCCTGTCCTGCCCCTAGGTTCTTCAGAACCATTAAAATTTTTTTTTTTAGAGTCCATATATATGTGTTAGCATACGGTATTTGTTTTTCTCTTTCTGACTTACTTTACTCTGTATGACAGACTCTAGGTCCATCCACCTCACTACAAATAACTCAATTTCGTTTCTTTTTATGGCTGAGTAATAATCCATTGTATATATGTGCCACATCTTCTTTATCTAGTCATCTGTCGATGGACACTTAGGTTGCTTCCATGTCCTGGCTATTGTAAATAGAGCTGCAACGAACATTGTGGTACATGACTCTTTTTGAATTATGGTTTTCTCAGGGTATGTGCCCAGTAGTGGGATTTATACATATATTTTTTAAGGGCTTGGCTATTAGATTGGCGTTTGAAGAGTTCAAGCCCTCTCATTTTTTCCCCTGCAATCCAGTTCTGCATAGCAATGATAACCATTTTGTTAGATAAGAAAGTCAATGGCCAGTCCTCACCAGAATAAATCATGCATATTATTTAATCGTAATTAAGACTACACTTTAAAATTAAGAAATGATTTAATCACACTTAGAACTGGACCAGCATTTTTAAATTAAAAAAAAATTTTTTTACACACCTATATAATTTTCACTGTATGGTCCATATTGAAGTCAAACTAAAATATGAATCTAACATTTACCTCGTTGTAATTTTAAAAATATAGATGAGTTACATGGAAAAGTCAGATATTCCATATTTTGCTATTTTTTTCTAAGAATTTTTTTAGGTTTTATTTTTCATGGATGGAGTAAGAAAGTAATAAGGCAGGATAGTTTTATAATTATTGATAATGAATTGTTGACAAGTGAGTGAGTTTGGAAAGTGTTGGAAACATGTACTGTGTTCTAGCTCTGTGATGGATACAGTGGTAACCAGTGTAGATACAGTGAGGAAATACACTTGGTAGATACCCTCCCGATGTAGCCACAGAACACATAATTACAGGGAAAAAAAAAAGGGTAAATGGTTTAGGCGAATAGGGAATGAAAACAAGGAGCTTTTGTTGGATCAGACATTGGAGTTACATATGATAATCCCTTCTACTTTCTGTGGTACCTTGGAGAAACTCTCATAAAGGAGGAAACTGACGCTGGGACGTTGAACACCTAGTCCAAGTTGACTCCGTTAACTAAGAGCGGCGCTAGAGCGTATACCTAGGTCTGTCTGGACCCTGGCGGTGAAGAACACTTAACAGCCCTGTATCCCAATAGTTCTTGAGTACAGGGCACAGTCCCTCTGGCCGGTGTTTAGCATAATCCAGTCCATTCTCTAAAGGCCAGTGGGAGCTTCAAACTCAGGATACCGTTTATTGGGTGATCTGTTTCTCGGTAGCTCTCCTCTCTGAGGCTCAGAGAGCTCAATTGCTTAAGTTTTCACCAGCTGGCAGAAGCAGTTAGAGCAGAAGGTGGGATGTGGATTTATTCATTTTTTCCCCCTAGTATTCTTATATGCATATTTACAGCTCGTTACTTGCTGCCGGTTGCATGGCCGTAAACTGATATTGACATTAATTCTCAGAGGTTTGGACTTCAGTTTCCTCACCTGTGGCTCATAGACGAAATCATCCGTAACTTATCTTTCA
>NW_006797390.1:1378431-1388000 GCF_000442215.2 Lipotes vexillifer
CTTATCTTCCAGCAGGAAGTAGCCAAATAACCTGAAGATTGTAGTATTCCAGCTCCTCATTGCTGTATCAGAAACGGTTTCCAGTGCTTCATAAATGTTGAATGGGTAACTAGAAAGGATTTAAGAACGAGCGTTTGGGAGAGAGAAGCGCCCCGCCATTTGGGTGCCCTAGTTTGCCCCTCCTGGAAGATGTGGAGAGGAGGGGGAGCCCCGCTGCCCCGCTCCAACAAAGGGACGGCAGCGCGTGCTCCGCAGAAGACTCCAGAGCAGCCTGCCAAAGCTCAGATCCACCCTTGCCTTCCTTTCCCCGGCCCCTCGGCCCCGGCGCTTCCTTCCGCGCCGCTAGGCGGGCGGAAAGGGCAGCGGGCGCCTTTAAATGCTAATGAAGTCGATGCCCAACTCCGGAGCCAACTCTCCCCACCCTCTTCCCTCCCCGGCCCGTGCGCCGCCTAGAAAAACTTGTGCGGGGCCATTTTTGGGGCAGTAAGATCCAACGAGGAGCCCAAGAGCTAGCGCGCAGCCCGAGAGCTCGAGCCGCCTCCGCCGCCAGCGCCTCGAGATCCGCACCGGCCTCCCGGAGAGCGAGCCCCGGCCGCCGCGACCTCCAGCCGCGCTAACCGCCGACCAACCGCCAGCGAGGCGCCCGAGGGAGAGCGGAGGAGGCGGCATGAGCGAGGCGGGCGAGGCCACCACCACCACTACCACCCTCCCGCAGGCTCCGGCGGAGGCGGCCGCCGCGGCCCCCCAGGACCCCGCGCCCAAGAGCCCGGCGGGCGGCGGCGGCGGCGGCGCGCCCCAGGCCCCGGCGCCCGCCGCCCTGGTCGCAGGCAACCTCGGCGTGGACGCGGCCCCCGCGGCCCCGGGCACTGCGGCCCCCGCCTCTTCGGCCGCAGCGGGCAGTGAAGACGCGGAGAAGAAAGTTCTCGGTGAGTCAGGCCCGGGAGGGTGGGGGCTACCCGGGGCGGAGGCGGGATCGCTGACAGCACGAGGTCCCTGGGGACGTCGGGTCCCCGGCGCCGGTGGCCGTGGGTCCCGCAGGCGCTGCCGAGCGAGCGCGCTGCGCCCTGCGCTCCCGGCCTCCCGAGCGCGTTCTTCCTGGTCCTGGGCCCGGGCCCGGAGATCGGGTTCTTAACTCGGGTCCCCTAGGCGGGCCCTGTCGCATCCCGTGGCGAAGCATCCGTCGGTGCGAAGGGGAAAGGAGCGGCAGTCGGGAGAGAGGACACGGGGTTGGGATGGATGTGGATGTCGGGTTGGGACAGGCACCCACGTGGGACGGGGACTTCGGAGTCCTCGCGTAGGATCTGGGTGAGGAGAGTTTTTCCTTCGGGGAGAGGAAGGCGCTCAGAGGAGACGGGGGAGGGAAAAGTGGAAAGGCTTCTTGCTGGGAAGGCTCAGGTGTCTGTCCCTGACGCCCTTCCCACGGGGGCGCAGGAACGAGGCCATGCTTCTGTCGGCCACTTGCCGGCGGAGAGGTGTTGCAATCCTCTCCGGGAAACTTGCGACTTAGTCCTGCGTCCTCCGCCCTCTCTGTGCCCGCTGCTGCCGTGAACCACTGAAGTGTTTACCAATCACTCTCTCTTCCTGGATTGTGGGAAAGCCTTTGGTGCAGCAGCTGAAAAAACTTCGTCGGAAGTGCGGGTATGACGTTAGTTCACAACAACGTTATCTTGGGACTCGTAACTTAGGAAGGGAGCTCGGAAGATGAGGTGTTCAGGTCGGGTGGGGGGCGCAGAGCATCACAAAGGATGGCGGTGGGCGTTGTTGGTTTTGTCGCGTATTTCAGCCTTCTCTTCTTAAGTAACGCCCTGTGTGAGGCCTTAAAACAGGCTCTCAGAGGGTGTGTGCTCTATCACTCCCTCTTTTTTTTAAACGGGGAAGGTGAGAGATGGTGTAGGATGCTTCCGAGAAATTTTCAGTATTTTGGATGGGGCGTGTTTGATCTCTCTGAGCCTTGCCTGCCCAGTTTTCTAGGAAGAAAATTGGGGGAATAACGTGAAGAAAGTTTAATACGATTCCATGTTTCCAGCCTTGAGAGGCCTGTTTTCATGTTTTTTTGTTTTTCCTCCTCCCCACAGGGCAGAATTTTACTCAGTTACTGTCAAACAACGTGCTAAATGTAACATGTGCAGGTTGAGAAACAAAATAGCCCTCATTTCCCTGGGCTAAAAGTTGCTTCAGTCCAGTCCGTGTCATATTGTGATATTGTTTGCAACAAGTGTGCCTTGGAACACTTCCATGCAAAATATCAGAGAGACAACCTTGGCTTATCCAAAGCAGTGTTAATATATATTCTTAATTTGATTGATTTTCACATAAAAGAAATTTTTCAGTTTTTCGCTTGATCCTTGTACCTTTCTGGATCTAACGAAACTCCTGAATTTTAAACTGAAGCAGATATCTTTAAAGATGAAGGAAACAGACCAGTCAATTTCCTCAGCCACCAACTGCTCTTAAGGCACATCCCTGGTGGTGATGAGTCTGGAGGTCTTGGATCTTTCCACTGTCATTCCAACTCTCAAAAGCAAGGACAGCCTTCTGCATGACGTTTCAATACTGTCTCTGTCCAGTGTGTCTGCCATCTCCTTTCCTTAGCCAAGCAAGCACATGGTGCCTAAAATGTGCCAGGCGCAGTGCTGACTGAAATGGAATTCTGGTTTGGGACTGTCACATTCTAGTTTTTACAAATGGTTCTAAACTGCGGTGCATAGCCACAGGCCAGGGAAAGTAGTTGACAGGACTGAGGGAAAACTTCCCCCCCTAATGAAACCTGACGGTCTTCCTCCGTCCCCACCTCCCGTTCTGTGTATATAAAGTGAGTTTATGGTTTTAAAGCAAGAAGAGTGCATGGATGTGTTTGGCCTTATGAAGTCATTAGAAATATTTGTGGAATTAGGAAATTTTAAAAAACTACAGTGGGAGTAAAAATAACCTGCAGCCTGGATTGAAGTTATACTTGAAAATCACTTTCATCTTTCTCGGTCTTAGTGTTGCTTTTCTAATCAAGTTAATGCCTTAGACAGTACCTATAGACATTAACTATATGAAAATGAATCAAAAAGAGTTCCTAACTTTATATTTTCCTTATATTTTTCTAGGTCATTAATTTTGGGGCAAATGAAGGGAGACACAAAAAGCGTATCATTTGAAATAATGTGCGATTTAAAAGCATATGATTTATCAAAACCAGTCTTCTGTGTACATTTGGATCCAAAGCATAGAATGTTTTTTTCCTCTTTGCCCTGCTGCTCTAATTTAAATGGCCTAAAACTGAAGATTTTAATAGTTTAATCTCTTCATTAGAGAGATCTTCCTTACTTAGCCTAAGAGCCGGAGATTCCTCAGCAAATGGTGGGCTGAATGACTTTGAAGACATAAAGAGTTTTTTGTTTTCCCTTTTTTTTTTTTTTTTTTCTTACAAAGAGAGCTAAAATACTTCCCCAAGCATATCAATCTAGCAAAACTCAGAACTAACCCTGCCCACAGCAAAGAAAGTCCTAATTACTGTTTTAGTCTTGAATTTAAAAGCCAAATCTTTATTGTTTATCCTTGGAAATTAAACACTCTATATCGCATAGAAAGGTAGCATGGATTAATGTTAATTGTTACTTTTATTTTCTACTAAGCTTTTTTCTTTTTTAAAGGTACTCTATTGTCCCATTATCTATTTCACTGAGTCTTGATAATTGCTTTATGCCTTTCCTGAATTTAGGCATAGGCATTTCTAGAGGTACTGGATTTCGTACTCACAGTTGATTCAGGGGAGTCATCTAAAATAATAAATGGCTGAAACAAATATGAATCTACGAAGTATAAATTCTATGACCATACTATTTGTTCAGATTCCTTCTCTTGAGTTCTATTAAGATCTGGCATTCTACAGAAATGGTCCTACTCATGAGGGAAAGTAGAGACAATAATCAAGTTAAAGGGGAGGAGGTGATAAGAAAATGCTAAGGGTTTGATTCCTACCAAATGGAGAGAGTAGGGTAAACAATGAAACAGAATCCCAAATTCATCACTGGTTTGAAGAGGCCTGTTACATCATGTCTCAGGGTGGTAAGTACAGAACTGGGCTGAGCCGGCCTCAGTTCTATTATTACTCTTGGCTTCTTTGCTAGGCCCCCGTCTGGCACCCAGACAAGTTTCTTCAGGTCCCTGTAGATGAGCTATTAACAAGGAGCTACTATTTCACTATGTAGTTTGCCGACTGTTTCAAAGTGTGATGAAAGTGATGTGTTAGGTGGTCAGTACTTACCTTGTTCACGCGTCTACAGTTGTTTTCGCTGTGACCCTTCTTTTGCACTTAGAAAATTTTTCAGTTGTAAAGCTTTAAAGAGCATGTTTTGTTTCGTTTTTCTTTAAGCAGTGTTTCTCAGTTTTAATTACGGCAGAATTGTATAGACTTACGACCACTCCTTAGGACTTTATTGAAAAGTTTCATGAGGAAGAAAGGTTTAGTCTTTCTGAAAAGTATTTCCCTGTGATAGCTTCACTTGCTCCATTTTCTTCTCCCAGTATACTTTGGAGTTAAGCTTTTAATGGTTTCCTCAGGTATGTTTAGGCTTTAAATAATGCTATCAAGACCTTAGTGGTATGAGCTTTATCTTTTTGTAGGTCAGATACTAATTTATCTGTTTGATCCTATTTTAGCCACCAAAGTCCTTGGCACTGTCAAATGGTTCAACGTCAGAAATGGATATGGATTTATAAATCGGTATGTCTGTGTACCTCTACATGTTTTAAATACCTCCTCATGCTGTGGCACCTGCTGTTGGTGTCTTTTCCCATACTTTGTGAACGGCTTGTGTAAGTTTTCAGATTTCTGAGCACCGTATTCTCATTTCTAAGCTACTGATCATTAAACATTAATTAAAATACCTTTCTAAAACATTGATAAGTACTTATACAATCTACTCATTAAAAGAAAAATAAGGTGGCGGTGGGGAGGATAAATTGAGAAATGGGAAGGGCCTCAGGATAATTGAGTTGGTATCCACAATTTCACAGATGGAGAAGTGGAGTCTTAGACTGGTTATGCAACTTTCCTAAGGTCGCACAACTAGTGAGTAACTGAGCTGGATCTGCAACCCAGGTCTGGTCCAAGTCCTGTAGAAACCGTAGTGTTTTCTTTAAACCATGGTAGCTTCTAACCATATAGGAATGAGAACACAGCTGTAAGCTATGGGAGTATTCTGATGTTTTTATACGATACCATCATTTTCTCTATCCCCCCTCCCAGGCCTCCCTTTTTAAAAAAATTCCTCCAGTTTCTTCCTTGTATGTTTTGGTGGGTGGTGGCAGTTTGGGGTGGGGGGGGTGTTTTAGGTTTCAGTGTAAGGAGAGCCTAGTTCACAGCTGTGCCCTGTCCTTTTAGCTGTCTTGCTTTGCTTTTGCTGGGAGGGAAATCTAGGGCTCTGGTTACACACCATGTGATTTAGAGAGAGGTGAGAGGAAAGGGATGTTTCTGTAGGTTGAATCTGTATGCTTGGGTCCAAGCACTGTTGTCGTATGGAGGAGTGAGGTGGATAGCTTTTGGGTTTAGAAGTTTTTAAGTAGGATTGATTTGAGGCATCTGAATTGAGTTTAGAGGAGAAACAAACATTTATGCTGTGTTTTGAGGTCTTAGGATCTAAACCGTTCTTTTAAGTTTTTCCGCATACCTAGTCCCTTTAATTGTGAGCTTTTTGTCTTCCAACAGAAATGATACCAAAGAAGATGTATTCGTACATCAGGTAAGAGTGATGATAAATGTGACATTTGCTCTGTGAGGAGAGGGGCGTCTGTAATGTGCTATTATCCCTTTCCCAAAATGAAGTCCTGCACATTATTGTTCTACTCGAAACTCTTTCTGGGACTTTATTTTGGCAAGAGAGCCCAGTTCTACATTTTAAGATTTGCACATAAGCTCTTCTGTCCCATCATAGTAACTGTTTTCATACAGTTTTTATTTTTGCAGTCTTATGAAGTAATAATCAGACCACTTCCTAATTTTTAATGCCTTTGAGTCTTTAGCTAAAGCCCTTCTGTTTCCATGTTAGCATCCTATGCTCCCTGACTGTGGTTCCTCCTTGTGTTGGGCTGGACTCCATCTTCCTTTCGCCTGGCTGTGTATTGGTTCAAGCTCCTCTATCAGAGCAGCTTGAACTTGAATAGCACAGTGAAGCAGATGGTTAGGGTGTGTGTATCTGAGACATTAGGAAACTCCCAACTCCCAGCATAGTCCTCTCTCCTGCGAGAACGAGACATGCTTGGCTCAGGCCCAGGTCAGAAAGGCTTGCAGCCCCCTAGATTCAAAGGAAATGTAGAAAATGGGTAAAATATGGAAAACATGGGCCTCTCTGTACAGAAAGCTCAGTCTTCTTTACATTCTTAGCCTAGGATGTTATTCTGTTGTTCTGTATCCTGGACTTGCTTGGCAAAATAGGTTAAAAGGAGCATTATGTGCGCTTACTGTTCTTTTTGTATATTTAGTGTTCAGTGAATTGTCTCGCGTATCTGTGCAGTTCTCAGTGTATAACAACAAAGAAGTACAGGGGCAGGTACCAATACCACCAGCACGTTCACCTCCAGGGCTCTGTCAAGCATCTGGTTTTCTGTGTTTTTGTTTCCTTCTGTTCAGGATCCTGTGCGTAATGGGGTGGGGTTTGGAGACTGGCGAGAGTGATAGCTAAGAAAAAGCTCTCTGGTTGTGGTTTCTATCAGTTATATTTCAGTTGCTCCTGGGTAACTGGAGTAGATTATTTGGTTCAGACACAATGACTTTTAAAGTCATAACAGACTGAAGGGGAGTGTTGCTTATAACACCTAGAGGTTAATAGACCTTTTGGGGTAAGAACGCTGCCTTTGGTGACTGCTGGAGTAAAAGGACCTCACAAGTTTCTGTGCCCGCGGCCAGCTTCACTGACCTGATTCCAGCCCCCTGTGAAGTTGGGCGGTGAGTCACCTCAGTGTGTTGAGGCTTGCCCAGTTTAACAGGAAAAGGGGAATGAGCCGGCAGGGAGGGGCTGTTTTTGGACTGGCTGAGGGTTCAAGGCCTGCGAGTATATCCTGTCCTGAACTGCCTTTTTCCTCTCTGGGTGAGGTCTCTGCCCTATTGGCTCATTTTTTTTTTTTTTTTTTCCTCCCTCCTACTCAGAGTAAGGAAAGGGCTGGATTACACATGCCTAATCGCTTTATAAAATAAGGTTGACCTAGTTCCATAGAAACTCAGAGCCCCTTTAACTATTTAGAGATACCAGCTAAAGAAATGGGGAATTCGTTGCAGGAATTATTGTCTTCCCGCCACTGACTGAAGGAGAGAGGCCTAGTCATAAGCAGATATTTAGGTGCAGATGTTCAATGCAGGATAACATCTTCATTAACTTTTAATGTATTATCAGGGAGTGTGTAGGGATAAGCTGACATACTAATGGTGTGATGAGAAAAATTTGAATAAATATCATAGAGTTACAATACAAGGGGTATAAATGTCCCCCATCTCCCCTCCTCTTCCCCCACCTTTTTCCCCCGGGCTGTATTTTTATAACCTCAGGTAAATCCCTTATCAGCCTTCAGTTGGTTTCCTCAGCCGTAAAATGGAGAAGGTGATCAGCAATGTTTTGTTCTTGAGGTAATTTCGTATATTCTGTCAGAAATATTTATCCCCTTGGCATTTTTAAAATTTCTTCGAGGTTAGCAGTTTCTCTTGTGTCTCCGTATTTTAATCTGTGTCTCCGTATTTTTGTGTTTATGTGTGTATATAAGATTTCATGAAGGCATCCCCCCACCAGCCCCTTGCACTGATGGAGATATAGTCTGAATCTAAGACACTTAACAGAGTGAGGGAGCTCATCTATCCAGTATCACGACTAGGTCATCAGGCTGCAACTGCGCATTATGTTTAACCCACCTACCAAGATGAATTTTGAAGGCTAACATGCATCAAGACAGTAATGTGGAACATAGTTTTATAGTGTTTTTTGTTTTGGTTTTGTTGTTGTTTTGGAGATCCAGGTTAGTTGGGAGAGTAATTTTTAAAAGTAATGTTAGATCAACAGTTTCTTCAGTATAGCCAGTAAACTTGAGAGCAATGAAATCTGTGGCCAGTTTTGGCACATACTTCATTTAAAATTTTCTGTTCTCTTGACAGACTGCCATCAAGAAGAATAACCCACGGAAATATCTGCGCAGTGTAGGAGATGGAGAAACTGTGGAGTTTGATGTGGTTGAAGGAGAGAAGGTGAGAGGAATTGCGGCTGGGTATCCAGGGTGCTGGCACAACTCTCTTGCATAGTAAATGGTCTCTCAGCCCTTTATGAATTTGTCATTATGTACATTGTTTGATGTAGTACAAAAGAACATTTTGATTTCTATTTTAATAAACGATTAACCCTATTTAATCATGGAAGGAAAAGCTAATTTCTCAAGGTATAAAATGACATATTTTATTTTGGTACCAAATGTATATGCAAGTGTAGTTTAAAATTAAACTGTTTTATAGTATTAAAAATAGATAAAAGCTGCTTTGGGGCAAAAGATATCTCTTTTTAAGGTTTTTAAAATAACATTTATTTCTTAAAAGTTAACGTGTACATAATAGGAAACCAAAAAACACAAGAAGCAAAAAACAAGGATATCTTTTTCTAAGAGTAAAGTTTTTAGGCTGTGATTTGTAAGCACTTCTGCACAAATAATACACAGTAAAGAATGTTTTAATCTCAATAAAAGAAGATTCAAATCAAATATAATCATTATGTTTTCTCTTTGGCTTGGGTTTTGGAAAGCCAGAGGCATCCTGAGAGACTGTATAACAACCATCTTCAGGTGAAGAACAGCCCAAGAAGCTAATGGATCATCTTGACGCACATCTAGAGATGTTTTTTTATGCTGTTATATACTTAATTCCAATATTAGCAATGTCCTTTATGCTTTGTTTTTAATCAACAGCATATTCTAGGTATCAGTAAAACAATATAGGATAAGAATAAAAACATTTTAAAGCCACATATGGTACTGCTGCCATGGAGGCTGATCGTGGCAGCTGAATTACAAGCTGAGTGAATGACTGCTTCACTCGCAAATGAGTGCTCTTTTCACATACACACCATTCATTCCATAGCCCATATTCTTCGCAGCTCTCAAACTGTTTTCTGGTTTGAAAGAAAAACAACTTTATTCCACCTAATGTAGAAATTTAAATGATTTCTTTACCAGTGTGATCCCCAGGGTATCTTGCAAACCTCTTGGAGTTTCGAATTATCTACCTGCAAATGCTGGCCTGTAATGATCTCTAATGTCTCACCCAACTCTTAAAATTTTGTTTGGCCAGGTTAATTTTACCTCTGTATATTTTCAGAATTTGAGGTTATACAAATTGCTGTAGAGTGGGAAATGTGCTCTTTTGAATCTCCTTTGTCCGAACTTTTTATACTTTTGAAGCGTTACTTCATCCATTTGTCCATGTGAGAATCCGAACGCTAAGTCTGTTTCAAGGATAAGAAGAAGGTTTAGAGAGGGACTACATTTGTGGACACTGTGTATGCAGTGTCTGTGTGTATGCAGACGCCTAGTCAAGGACCCTTCATTCCTGC
>NW_006797390.1:1388010-1459743 GCF_000442215.2 Lipotes vexillifer
GCTGGGAGAAGTTTCCCTCTCAGTAGCTCAGTGCTGGACAGAGCCCTGTGAGCCCACAAGTGCATTCTCTTAGTACCTCGCAGAGTAACATAGGTTTCAACATTTTCTAGGAAGAGAACATTATCTCAGTTATTTTCCAGTGAGGAATATTCCTCCTGGTGTAGCATTCCTTTGTTACAGTTGCATCATATTTACCACTTTGTGTTCTTTAAACAGATATTTACTGCTTTTGAATCAAACAAGAAGGCAAAGGTTGTGGAAGCAGACAAGCTGTATACATTTATTATTATTATTTCTTTAACTTTTTATTTTATATTAGAGTATAGTTGATTAGCAGTGTTGTGTTACTTTCAGGTGTCAAGCTGTACACATTTAAATCAGGACGTCA
The DNA here is from genome assembly GCF_000442215.2 of Lipotes vexillifer. NCBI lineage: Eukaryota > Metazoa > Chordata > Mammalia > Artiodactyla > Lipotidae > Lipotes > Lipotes vexillifer. The sequence goes on from NW_006797390.1 coordinate 1,388,399, forward strand.
AGCACCTTGCTCACCTTATTAAAACATGGATGTGTTTTTTAGGTCGCCGAAGGAATCTCTAGTATGTTCTGCCAGCGTTCAACCCTCTGGCTATCTAAGGCCGTGCTTTTGGCTTCTTTTTAACTCCGAGGCTGTCTTTGCTTCTTCCCGTTCTCAGGGTGCAGAAGCAGCCAACGTGACTGGCCCGGACGGCGTTCCTGTGGAAGGGAGCCGATATGCTGCAGATCGGCGCCGCTACAGACGCGGCTACTACGGCAGACGCCGTGGACCGCCCCGTAATGTACGCTGTCTTTCTCTCTAATCAGTGATTGAAGAAATGCACACATCTAAACTCAAGTGTGTATACTTGGAGCACATAAATGCTGTATCTTCTCCTGGAGACACACTGGTTTTTTTTTTGGCGGGGGGGAGACAGGAAGCTTTCATGTCCAGAATTTATCTATAGCTACTGGTCTTATGGGAAACTTGCCATTCAGCAGTTGTATCATTTTGTATGTATTTGGCTGCAAGGAACAGTCATTTAATTATCTTGTAACAAGAAGGCTTAATGAAGGTCGCTGTGCCAAGGTTGTCAAAAAGGTTTTCTCTTGCTTTGGCTCTTTTACCCAGCCAGAACCGCGTCATGCGGCATTCACTGGGAAAGGGGACCGGGATTCCTGTGACTGGCTTGAATCTGTTGTTCCTCCCTTGTTAACGTCTAAGAAAGTCAGCCTTTGGTTGGCAAGGAGGAATGGGGAACGGCTCAGGAATAAGTGATGAACAGTGCTGGCCACAGATATATCAAGTAATTTGCCTCAGTTACGTAGCTATTTTATTTAGCATAGCATCTCCCATCATTTCAAAGTAAAGAAGCAATAAATAATTTTCTGGATTTTTAGTCCTTTAGATTGGTACCAATCCAGGTGGAAGGGCTTACAACCAAGTCCAGCTGGAGTTTTCTTAGGAGGCTCAGTTTAAAGTATTCTCAAGGCAGCCAGAAAGACTCCCGTCCAGTTTGTGGTCATGAGGATCCTATTAGATGTGAGTCATTTTTTGATGTTTCTAGAGTTAGTACCTGGGATTGGTACTATGGAATAAAATCCGAACACTAAGTCTGTTTCAAGGATAAGAAGAAGGTTTAGCATCACAAGATGCTTTGTGAGCACAGGACTGTGGCTATGTATAACATCCAAGGAAAACTTTTGAAAAATCTCACCAGAAGAAAGGATTTGAAGATTGAGAATGATTTATCTCTACACTTTGATAGATTAATATCTTTCTGCTTACCTAGATGCTTCCTCTCTTCGTTCTGTCATCTTCACACGCAGCCCAAACTGATTATCAGATTCCTTATGACATCTTATTTTTCTATTTCTATATTTCTCTTACCCATGTTTTGCTTATCCTATGTGATTTTTAAAAATAAGCTGTGTAGGGGGTGGTAGATATGAGCTACCATAACATTTACTCTTTCAAGTTCACCAGATTCATGGAGTTCTAGTTGTAATTATTTTGATTTCTAGGTTAATTCAGAAGTAAAAGTGGGCGAAAACCTTTAGCAAAAACTTTCTTTGAAGGCTTTTCTCAGCTGGAAATTCTGAAGTCACGCATGTGAAAGATATTTAGAAATAAAATTATCAAAATTCTGAAAGTAAACATAAATGAAGGTTTTCTGTTGTGATGTCTTTAAGTCCTAACAGCTTACTGAGTATGTTTGGCAATGGTGGTGCCAATGTTCTTATTTTGTAGAACTTTTAACGAAAGATCTGGCTATGGAAGACTCAAGAGATACAGAAAACCTAAAGAGAAAACCTTACTATTTTGGTGAACATTTTCTATGCTAATATGTCTTTACATAATTGGGGATTGTACCTGATACAGGCTTTAAAAAGTGTAGAATGGCTTAGTTTTTCTGAAATTAGACTAGTTGAGGCCGTAGTTGAAGCTTTTCCTCTTTCGGAATTGAGTTGCCCACGTGAGCTTTGTTCTGGAGGGCTCTAAATCTTAACTATCCTCAACCCCAGTGTCAGTCATTTTATTTCGTTCATTTTAAATTTGTTCATTTTCAAAAATTATAGTTGCTTCCCTCAAGACTACCTTTGGCATAGCAATCCCCCTGTAAAGCAGGATTTGAAATAAAAAATTCTTTGAGGGGTGTTTAGCTGTTTGCTTATTATTTTTCTTTTTGATATAAAATATTAGTATGTGATATGGTAGTTTAAATACAGGAAAAAATATAAAGTGAGTCAGTACTTGCCTTTGTTAATAAGTTTATTATATTCAGAAACTGTCTATATTTATTACTTACTACTGTCTATTAAAGTGCAATTAAAACTTTATTCCTAAACATATAAAGAGAATCATGCCATAAGTCAGTGGTTCTCTTTTGGTTTTTGGACCCATTTATATGCTTAAATATGGGATCCCAGAGTGTTTGTTTATGTGTGTTTATACCTATTAATATTTATTGTATTAAAGTAAAGCAGAAATTTAAAAGATTTAGTTTATTTAAAATAAGCTCATTACTTGTAAACATAAATAATATTTTTTTCATGAAAACTATATTTTTTAACTGAGAAGAGTGGTGTTACTTTATGTGATTTTTTTGCAAATCACTGATCTCCGGTTTAATAGAAGACAGCTGGATTCTCACAGCTCCTGCATTGGGGCTGCCAAGGGGCCACGTGTCACTGTAGTTTCTGGGTGATTCCCCTCCCCCCCAACCTCATGAGTGAATGAGAGGGGAAAAGACAGATAGCATCTTACCAGCATTATGAGAATAGTTTGATCTCAGTAACCCCTTGGGAAGGGTTTCAGAGACCGCCCCCCCCCCCCCCCCCCCCGGTCAAAAAGGCCATCTCAAAAAAGTGTAAAATCCAGAAAGGCAGGACACCCGGCCATCCCTACTTTGAGAACTGCTCCAGGAAGCAAACCACTTAGGACCAACCTGTTGATAACACCACAAAACATATTTTTCTCGCCTTTTCCCCAGTGGATGGCCAATGTTGAGGGAGACACATTTGGTGGAGCTAAATATTCTAAACTTGTATATGTTTTTTGGGTGGCTGGTCAACTGATATACACGAATTCTAACTAGATGCGAACTAAATTCGTTAGAGATTGATTGCACTTGCCTTTCTGCTTCTTGGTATTTTATGTGCGCAGATCTCCTGGAATCTAAATGTGGTTTATCCCAGGTAATCACCTGATAATCTGGGTTAAATGCATTTTTGTCCGTCTGATAGAGGGGATTGTTCCTCTGGGGGAGAAATTGTTCTCTTCCGTGGACATCCACCCTACAGGGTACTCTTGGGTTCTCACCTTGCCGAAGCGTCTTCTGAATCTCTGTTTCCTTGCCTCGCTAGTGCGCTGGGGAGGAGGAGGAAGGGAGCGGCAGCGAAGGATTTGGCGCCTCCGCCGCTGACGGGCAGCTCGCTGGGGCCCTGAGTCAGCGGCGCCGCCCCCAGTACCGCCCCCAGTACCGCCCCCAGTACCCGCGGCGCTTCCCGCCTTACCACGTGGGACAGACCTCTGACCGCCGCTCCCGGGTCTTTCCCCAACCCAACGGAACGCAGGTAAACTTGCACCGGGGGCTCCTCTTCAGCGGTCCTCACCCCTCCGTCCGGCCTCCGCCTCCGCCTCCTCCTCCAGCACCAGTGGCCGGAAATCAAACCTAGCTTTTGGCTTCCCGATGCTTCCAAAGCGGACTAGGCGGCCTTCTCAGAGCAGGCATTCCAGTCACACTTCTTCAAGCACGACCACCTGGGCCGTGCCTATAACCGGGGGCGCTGGGTGGACAGGGTACAGTTCTAGTTTAGGGAAGAATGAGAGACGTAGAGTAGAGACCGCTGGCACGTGTAAGCGCTGAACCCTGAAGCCAGGCGGGCCTGGATTTGAATCTTGCCTCCAGCTGTGAGCTTTTGAGGTCGACGGTGGCCATCCATTGAATGGAGATAATTGCCTCACTGTGGGGTTGTGTTGATTAAATCAAAGGTAAAGACCTTAGTGTGATGCCTCAGGATGGAGAATGTCTCTATAAAGTCCTTAATTTAGATGAAATAGTGTTGATTATTAAGAAAACCTAACGCAGAGTGGGGATTGTTGATTCTCGATTGGTTCTCCTTTTTACTGCAAAATATTGATACAAGTATCATGAACTTGACCTGTAATTAATAAGCCTTTTAACAGCTTTGCAGTTCCCAGGAAACTTGGTGATCTCGGGATAGGACATCATTTTTGTTACTACCAGCTACAACTTCCTCTTAGTATCCTTGGTTTTTGTTGTTTCACTAAGTGTTTTGACTGAACATTATGTTCAGTTTGTTCTTTGCTGCCCTTTTCCCTTGCTATCATGCATGACTGTGTTCTTTCTACATGGCTTCTTGTTTTTTTTTCCCCTTCTACTCTTTAACAGCTGTCCCTGACAAATGTGCTAAAAATAACAAGTAGCCTTACATATATGGAGAGATTGGGTACATGAGGCATAGTAGGTTTCTTTAGAGGGCAGCACCCTGGGCCTCTAGGAAATGAGGACAGGAAGAGTCAGGGAGATTGTAATACACATTTATTTTTAGGGCATTAGTAGTACCTTCCTGAAATAATCCTTCTTAGTATTAGCATATACGTGTGTATCATACTCTTTTGAGAATATGATGATTATTTTCTAGATCGTTTGAAATAAAGTATATTTCACCTTAGGAATGGGAGGTTCAGAGCAAAGGGGTTCTTTGGTGCGATGCAGAAGAGCAAGTTGAAAACTAATTTTGAAAATGTGCATATTCTGGTAAACACATTTAGTTCTCTTAACTTGGGTTGAAATTCTTACCCATTTAATAGCGAACATGAAGTCTTCAACAGTTTTTCCTTAGAACCCTTCTAATACATACCATGTTTAATGTTCAGTGACAGAAGTTGGCTTAAGCCAACCAACAGCACCAAACGAAAATTCGTAAAACTTTCTTCTGTATAGCTTAGGCTACTTCCAGGTTGTCCATGTAATGGCTTAAAACTATGGAGAGATCTCTGAGATGGTAAAGGTTGTTGAGGTCAAGTGGAAAAGTCTTTGCCAGCATTTTCTACTATTGTATATACAAAACTGTGACATGTATTGGACACAACAGGAAAGAAATGAAAATATGCAGGCCAGTAGTATTTCCCTTCTGTACTGAGGACGTAATATAGCATGATATATCAGTGTCCAGAGGACTTCCATTTTTTTAAAGATAATAATTCTAGATACTTGAAAAATAAGTCGAATTGGTTACTGAGCTAAATCAGCTGTTTGTAGTCTGTGAGAAAAGAATTATATGACAGAGGAAAAGGAGCAACATTGTTTGGCATCCACCAAGGGACAGATGTTTGAAATCAGTTCTTAGTTTTCCCTACAGCTTTATGGAGTTGGCAGTGGTATCCAGATTTTTGTTGTTGTTAAAAATGAAGGGATTTGAGTAGTTTAAAGAATTAGCAACTTTTACCTAAGGTTACATGGGCAAGAAGTGGTAGAGCTTGGTTTAAACTCAGTCTGTCCAGTCTCTTCCCATTCTGTCATTCCAGTAAAGGCTTATCCTTCATACGTGTTCGTTGCTGTTTCTGTGTGTGTGTGCGTGTGTGTGTGTGTGTGTATCAGAGTTCCGGAGGAAGCAGCAGCTTTGCTTGTTCAGAGAAGTAAGGGAGGCTCATGTGTTTGGGATGGTGTGAGTGAAGAGAGGGGTGAGGTGAGATTAAGGTGCTATCTTAGGACGGGTCAAGCATGCTGGGTAGACCAAGATAAGAACTATTGACCTACCCCAAATGTGATGAAAAGCCAGTTAAGGGATCTAAATAGGGAAGAAACGTATTTGAGGAATCACTGGACAGTTTAAGGAGGCTAGACCATGGGGGGCAGCAGCAGAAGTAGGGAGACCAGCTGACATACTTCCCCCATGGAGAGGGGATCAGGGGGGCATGGATTAGAGTGCTAGCAGTGGAGGTGTGAGGAGTGGTCAGATTTCGGAAATGTTTTCAGCATGGAAGGGGCAACGTGCTGATGGGCTGAATGTGTGCTGTGAGGAGTAAAGGGTACCTTTGTGAAGAAAGACCAGGTTTGGGCGGAAACACAGAAGTCATTTGGAGATCTTCTCTTGGGCAGATCAAATATGCCGCACACACACACACACATTTACGCATGTGTAACTTACAGTGTGTGTATGTGCCTATGTATTTGTGTGTGTTCCTTATTTCTGCCTATTAAAATGGCCTGAAGTCAATGACATGTTAACAGCATTGAGCATGCCTGGCCCCCGATTTTTCATTTATAACTGTCATTCTCCAATAAAAAGAAGCCCCTCTGGAGAAACAGCTGATTTCGGAGCCAGGCCAGAGAGAGTACAATATGAGCCTGGAACATCTTGCTGTGCCAGAAAGCAAGGAAGTGCTCAAAGAATGCTGGAGACACGTCCAGTAGGCCATGAGCCAGCTGGAAAGGGTTCCCATTGGCCACTAATGATAGTAACAGATTATAACTCATTGAATAGCGTAGAAAACCATGAGTCTTTACAGATATAGACAAATAAATATATTGAATTTGATAAGGAGTGAAATATTTACGGACTTTGAAAGTACTTCACAAAATCATCATAAATTACAAAGGAGGATAGAGTAAGCTTAGCATGGAGGAGCTGTACTGGTGAACACTGTCAGTAACGGTACGGGTTGAAACCAAGTGCCGTCTGACTGGATGCAGTGAGAAGAATCCAGTGCCACTTTTGTGGCTTCCCTTCCAAAGGTGCATAAGCTACATCATGAGAAGACACCAAACAGCCCCAACTCAGGGCTATTTTACAAAATGACTGCTCCTGTAACCTTTAAAAGTGTCAAGGTTGTGAAAACCAAGTGAAGATTGAAGAACTGTTTAGATAAAGAGACAACTAGGTTCAAGGCATGGTTCCAAATGAGTCCCTTTGCTGTAAAGAACATTACTGGCACAACTGGTGAAACTCAAAAAAAATGGAGTCTGAGGATTAGAGTCTATACTTCCAGCTGTCCTGTAAGTTTGTGATTATTTAAAGAACAAAGTTGGAGAAGATGGGTGCTATTTCAGCAGGTTTATATGCCTGGAAGGAAATGACGGAGGAGAGAAGGGGGTGGGGGATTGAGAGTTCAAGTGCCCTAGCAGGCCAGAAAGAGGGGCTGGCTTTGGCTATGAGCATGGACCACTCAGTCAGTCTGATGAGAGAAGAAAAGGCAAATGCAGTTGGTTGGTAGATTTGATGGTGAAAGAATGTGGAGATTCTTCTCTAATTGCTTCTCTTTTCTTAGTGAAATACGGAGAAGGAAGGGAGATTACTTTTGAGGGGAAAAAGAAAAAAAGATTGAGATGTGGCTGTATTATAAAGAATTTCAGAGATTGTTGGTGGGTTTTTTTCTTTGTTTTTAGCTCTTTCTTCCCCTGGAAGTTCTGCAATATATTATTTCCCCAGCTTAAAATAAATTTCTCAAGGAAGGATATTTTATTTTTTTAATGCTGTACTTCAAAAAATAATGCAAACAGATGAAAGGAAAAAATTGTGAAAGGAAGAAATCATAGGTGAAGGTGTGGTGGAACCTTTGAATGTAGAAACCATTACCGTATTGAAGGGATACCCAGTTTGTAGAATGAGTGGGTCTGAGTTTGAAAAGATTCTCTTTGCCCCATTTCAGTACATCATTCCATTTCCTTTTGTAATAGAGGTTTTCTTTCAAGAGGTGAATGGAACACTTCAAAATTTTTAATATTGTAAAATAAATTTAGGCGTACTGGGGTAAGGCAAAAGACTGTCTAGTGGGAATGAGTCTTTCTTTCTTTCCTGTCATTCACACAGATCTAATCAGTACATAGTTCACTGTTAGAATTGAGAGTTCCCAGCTCCGTAATGAAGCCTTTTATTTTCTCCTTTTAAAAAAATTTCTGAAGGCAACTGTGTGCCGTGTCTCATATCCTGTAGCCTGACACTCATGTTTGGCTCTCCATGCCTCCTCCTAGGCGGGTGAGATTGGAGAGATGAAGGATGGAGTCCCAGAGGGAGCACAACTTCAGGGACCAGTTCATCGAAATCCGACTTATCGCGCAAGGTACCGTAGGTAGGTAACGTTTTCTAAGAGCTAATGACCGATTGCAGGACTTGTGAGCCACAGTAGGATGGAAGAGGACGTTGCAGGTCTGTTTTGTGGATTTATTATGTAATGAGAAGATGTGGCTGTTTGGACCATATGTCCAAGTTGTGGGAGGGGCTCTGCGATCCATGTTTTCACACGGCTGTGTGGCCTTCCCCCTGCTTAATGATTAGGATTTTTAGTTATCCCTGTACCAGAGCAGCATTTGCTTCTGAGAAGTTTCCCATGATGTAAAGTCATACTGGATTTTTATTATATTTAACGGGATAAGCGGAAATGAATTGATGGATCATTCATTCGGTGGTGGTGCTATGAATGGAGGGAGAGTTGGCTGCCAGCGAGTGTTTGGGACACTGAATATTCTGATAACTGGGGCGGTCTAATGCGGGGGTTAAATCAGCCTACAGATCATATCGTCTGTGTTTAAATCCCCACCCTACGATTAGCAGCCCCTGTGTAGCTGTATCTCCTCCAGCAAGTTTCAGGACTCCTCTTAGACTTAGTTGCCAGCTTATGCAGTGGACAGTAAGGGATATTCTACTGCTGTCAATAGGGTTAGATGTACTAAGGCGTTTCAGGTAATCAGTATGATGCCTGGTATAGTAAGCCCTCAATAAATTAATCGATTAGTACTACTACCAATATTGTTAAGGTTAGTGAAGGAGGGACGTCCTCGGTGGCGCAGTGGTTAAGAATCCGCCTGCCAATGCAGGGGACACGGGTTCGAGCACTGGTCCGGGAAGATCCCACATGCCACGGAGCAACTAAACCTGTGTGCCACGACTACTGAGCCCGCTCTCTAGAGCCTGCGAGCCACAGCTGCAGGAGAATTGAGAGTTCCCAGCTCCGTAATGAAGCCTTTTATTTTCTCCTTTTAAAAAAATTTCTGAAGGCAACTGTGTGCCGTGTCTCATATCCTGTAGCCTGACACTCATGTTTGGCTCTCCATGCCTCCTCCTAGGCGGGTGAGATTGGAGAGATGAAGGATGGAGTCCCAGAGGGAGCACAACTTCAGGGACCAGTTCATCGAAATCCGACTTATCGCGCAAGGTACCGTAGGTAGGTAACGTTTTCTAAGAGCTAATGACCGATTGCAGGACTTGTGAGCCACAGTAGGATGGAAGAGGACGTTGCAGGTCTGTTTTGTGGATTTATTATGTAATGAGAAGATGTGGCTGTTTGGACCATATGTCCAAGTTGTGGGAGGGGCTCTGCGATCCATGTTTTCACACGGCTGTGTGGCCTTCCCCCTGCTTAATGATTAGGATTTTTAGTTATCCCTGTACCAGAGCAGCATTTGCTTCTGAGAAGTTTCCCATGATGTAAAGTCATACTGGATTTTTATTATATTTAACGGGATAAGCGGAAATGAATTGATGGATCATTCATTCGGTGGTGGTGCTATGAATGGAGGGAGAGTTGGCTGCCAGCGAGTGTTTGGGACACTGAATATTCTGATAACTGGGGCGGTCTAATGCGGGGGTTAAATCAGCCTACAGATCATATCGTCTGTGTTTAAATCCCCACCCTACGATTAGCAGCCCCTGTGTAGCTGTATCTCCTCCAGCAAGTTTCAGGACTCCTCTTAGACTTAGTTGCCAGCTTATGCAGTGGACAGTAAGGGATATTCTACTGCTGTCAATAGGGTTAGATGTACTAAGGCGTTTCAGGTAATCAGTATGATGCCTGGTATAGTAAGCCCTCAATAAATTAATCGATTAGTACTACTACCAATATTGTTAAGGTTAGTGAAGGAGGGACGTCCTCGGTGGCGCAGTGGTTAAGAATCCGCCTGCCAATGCAGGGGACACGGGTTCGAGCACTGGTCCGGGAAGATCCCACATGCCACGGAGCAACTAAACCTGTGTGCCACGACTACTGAGCCCGCTCTCTAGAGCCTGCGAGCCACAGCTGCAGGAGCCCATGAGCCACAACTACTGAAGCCTGTTTGCCTAGAGCCTGTGCTCTGCAGCAGGGGAAGCCACCGCAATGAGAAGCCCACGCACCACAACGAAGAGTAGCCCCCGCTCTCAGCAACTAGAGAAAACCCACATGCAGCCATGAAGACCCAACGCACCCAAAAATAAATACATAAAATAAATAAATTTATTAAAAGAAAAAGATTAGTGCAGGAGTGTTATTTTATTTCTGCTTTATCCCTTGTGAAGACCGGATTAATGCAGGAGTGTTATTTTATTTCTGCTTTATCCCTTGTGAAGACTGGGTTGGGCTAGACTCCCTAAGATTCTTTTTAAGCTTTTTAAGCCTTCCTGTTCCTTTACCCTGTCCTTGAGGAGCTTCATTTCCCAATGACGTTTGTACCACCCTGAAGTGTGGCAATATGGGTTTATTGAGAGGCGAGTAAGTATATTATTTGGGGAAGGATTTGTACCACTCTACGTCTTCTTTTCTCCCAAGATTCATTTCAGAGTTAGACATAGTCATTCTAATGATTCATTACAAAGGACTTTGGAAATAAAAGAGGCTTCATAGAAATGTCTTCAGGAAAACAGAAAAAAGACAGTAGTGTATGTGAACCCCAACTCTGTCAATCTCTAGCTGTGTGATCAAAGTTGCATTTGACCTTTTTTGACCTATAAAAGCAGCAGTCCTTTATGGTTCAACCAGATACTTACCCTCTTTAAACGTCTTGGTTTTCTTACTGTAAATCTTAAACTCACAAAATTAGCCCTGAAATTAAATTAGATAATTAACGTGAAAACACACCAACACAGGCTTTGGCACACAGTGAGCGATGTTCGTTTGCTTCCCACGTCGAATCCCCTTAGACTCCACTGCATGCTGTCCATGGAGGGCAGATACGGGAGTGCTTTTCTTTTTTAATTTTTCCATCCTCGGTGCCTGTCAAAGTGCCTGGTAGGATCGTAGTGTATGTTCGGTATATGTTTGTTCACAGTGTTCAGGTGAAGGGGGAAGATGACAGAAAAATAGGGGTTTTTTACCACACCTTTGTTCTACTTGCCTGTGCATAATTCTAGCAGTAAGTCTTGATCGCTTGACTTTTTAATCTTTAAAAATAAAACCTGGGAATTCTCTGGCAGTCCAGTGGTTAGGGCTCCGACCTCTCACTGCTGAGGGCCCGGGTTCAGTCCCTGGTTGGGGAACTAAGATCCCACAAGCTGCGCAGTGCAGCCAAAATAAATAAATAATAAATAAATAAATAAAACCTGATGTTCTTGAGGGCATCTGTTCTCTTTTCTCCTGTGTTCTCTGCTCTAGGGGCCCTCCTCGCCCACGACCTGCCCCAGAGGTTGGAGAGGCTGAAGATAAAGAGAATCAACAAGCAGCCAATGGTCCAAACCAGCCACCTGCTCGCCGTGGATACCGGCGCCCCTATAACTATCGGCGTCGCCCCCGTCCTCCTATTGCTCCTGCACAAGATGGCAAAGAGGTGAGTCCAGCCAGCCAGAGGGGATGCTGCCGGATCATCCTTAATCATGTCAAGCTTTAGTATTCCCTTCTAAGAGTGGTTTTATAATCTGAAAACTGAGACTTAAAATGTGTATAATATGTATCATATATTTTTGTGTATAACATTGTTCATTTATATGTGTGTGTGTGTGTGAATAAATATATGTGTGTGTATATATATATATATATATATATATAGAGAGAGAGAGAGAGAGAGAGAGAGAGAGAATGCCCTGCACATATCACAAACCAAATATTTGAATTCAGCCAGTTAACATTCTAGCTAAAACGTTTAGAGCTTTCCAAACAAAAGACAGCATTTAGAGAGAGGAACCTGCTTCTCAGCACATGTTGGAAGCAACTGTATTTTTAATGGCTTTTTGCTATGGAAAGTGGTGGTGTTTAGTTGCCATTTGGAGGCCATTCTTCTGTGGTTCTAATTTTTTGCTCATACTTTAAGAGTAGTTAAGATTTTGCACAGTGATTTACCTTCACAGATCCCGACTTGTGAGACCTTTCAGTCTTGAACTTTCCACTGCCGTATGAATCAGTTAATTTCTGGTTTGTGGTTTTGTTGTGTTTTCAGACCAAGGCAGGTGAAGCACCATCTGAGAACCCTGCTCCAGCCCCCGAGCAGAGCAGTGTCGAGTAACATCCGGCTCCCCAGGCACCTTCACCATCAGCAGGTAGGAGCTCCGGTGGCCAGCACAGGAGCTGATATTCTCTTTAAGTAGCACTGATTTCTCAACAGTAGCACAGATCAGTCTCAACTAGTTCTGTAATTCATCTGGGCCAAGTTTCTGATCTCCATCAGGATTCTGGAGAAAGAGCAGCTTTGGTGGTAAAATATCTCTGAGGCTGATCTTATTTTACTAGGCATTGGGGACGCAAATATGCAGACAGAGTTAATGAGAGTCAAATTCATTTTTCTAGATAGACAGTTGTTAACTATTATCACCACCTCAGAAAACTTTAGAAAGTTTTACTTCTGTGACACCTCGTGGCCAATTTGATCATTTTAAAGTGCCTGACAAGGCCTTATTTTAATAACAGAGGACTGTGACCTGTAGGATAAACAAGAATGTGGTTTTTTTTCTTCCCTTTTCCCTTTGATAACCAACATTATTTATTTTGAGGCAGTGTGTATAGTTTGTGAGAGCCAGTGGGTTTATATATCCAGTGCAGGAGCTAGTAGTCATTTGCTCGAATGATCTTGAGCAGTTTATCCTCTGCAGCGGTACTATTCGGCTGCTGGTAAAATGATACTGACTAGATTCCCCACTAGGGTTGCTGCAAAGACTTAGTGGGATAACACGTATGAGTGCCTAAGCAGAACGTGGCAAAGAGTAACCTCTCCATAAAAGTGAGCTTGTTTTGGGCTTCCCTGGTGGCGCCGTGGTTAAGAACCCGCCTGCCAATGCAGGGGACACGGGTTTGAGCCCTGGCCCTGGAAGATCCCACATGCCGCAGAGCAACTAAGCCCGTGTGCCACAGCTACTGAGCCTGCGCTCTAGAGCCCGCGAGCCACAACTACTGAGCCCGTGTGCCTAGAGCCCACGCACCGCAACGAAGAGTAGCCCCCCCCTCGCCGCAACTAGAGAAAGTCCGCGTGCAGCAGCAAAGACCCAACGCAGCCAAAAGAAAAAAGAAAAGTTGGCTTGCTTTTCTTCATTGTTGCTTCCTGCTTTTTTTCTGTCTTCTTGTTAAAGATCCTGGACATTGTATTTATACAGGTGGAAATATACTAGAAAGACTGGCTCAGCGAGTCTTACAAGAATTTATAAGCCAAAGTTGGTTTCATCCTGGGTTTTTCATCTAATAAGTCCTGAAAGTTTAAGTTTTTAGTATTTCTTGGTTGTTGCCCTTTTCATTACATAAATAAGGACTTCGCTTTTAGTTGAAAGGCAGGTTGTAAAGCTCATAGCAGCAGTGTTATTTTTCCAAAAATTGTTCAGATTTCGTAAAATTTTGAGATCATTTTAAGTTTCTACTTTTTAAATGCCATCTGCTTTTATATGCAGAGGTTTGGGATTTCAATTATCCTTTCACTAGGTAGGCAATTGCTATGCTGAGAATATTCTGTTTTATCTCTGGGTAGCATGGATAGTTTATTATAGAAATAAATTCTGTATTCACACTTGCTTGCATTAACTGACGGAATTATAAATCATTTGGCCGTAAACTTTTTTACTTGGTGACATTATTTTTAGGTATTGCTCCTAAGGAAATAATCCAAAATATAGGGGGAAAAAATTTCTACTATTTACAATCTAATGTTGGAGAAGTGGTTAAATACTGCGGTATATCCATATTAGGAGATATTGTATGGCCACTAAAATGATTATGAAGAATTATCAATGCTATAGTATCATTTATTTGAAAAGGCTTCATGATGATAATTTTCTTTTCTAGAATTTTCTAGAATTTTTATTATTATGTACTGACTGTTCTAATTTGTAAAAATGTTTTATTAACTTTTCCATTAAATTAATGTTTCAGTTTACAAATCTATAAAAGATACACGGTGTAAGATTTTGTTTAGAGCTTTTGAAAATTGATTCTTTGAACTACATAAAAAACATAATTTTTGCCTTTTTATTCTTTAACTCTTGATCATCTTGTCACTCTTCATAAGTTTGATTTGAATTTTTTCCAGGTGACCTAAAGAATTAATGACCATTCAAAAAATAAAGCAAAAAGCAGACCGCAACCTTACCAACACCAAAGAAATGTCCAAGCAATAAAGTGGAAGACTAATAACCAAGACGTGGACATTAGAATGCTCACTACTATTCTTTACGAAGCAAACAGCTACACAAGGAAAGTGTCAGCCAGTTTTTCCAGCAGCTGAGATCCTGGGAATGCCTGCACGGAACAAGAGAGCAACCTCCCCGGTTTCAGCAGCCACTAGGTTTATATTTTTTTTCCTGGTTTTTACTGTTTTGGTAATATGAATTGAAAGAAGAAATATTAATACCACATGGGGAGACCCCCCCCCCCAGCCAAAGAAATCTAAAATATGTAGTAAATGCTTTTTTTTCCTTTTTTGTTCATTTTGGATGCTGGTGCTAAACTTCCAAGTGTCATGAGTTAAAAAGAAATTTTATGCCCTTCTTATTTATTTTGAGGTTGAGGGGAGGATAACATTTTGCTTTCTTATGTGACTCTCTTTGAAAATGTGCAGTATGAAATTCCTCAAAAATAAAATTTTTACCCTTGAAAGGAAAAGATGTATAGCTGAAGTATGTTTTCCTATCTCAGCTGGAGTTATTTTGTCTTTTTTTTGTTTTTTTTGGTCTTTTTTCGTCACTTCGTTCGCTGAATAGTAAGCTCAAAGCCAAATGTATAGGTGGAATAGTGCTCTTTAATAAATGTAGGCATAAGAGCTGAGAGCATAGGAATTGGGGTTATTTTTGGAATGAGCAAGTTCACATTGGAGTTCAGCAGTAGGCATGTTTAGTTTGGTGCTCTTAGCTCTTGACTAATCCTCGTTGAGATGGTTGATGACATTTTGGTTAACAGCTTCCTTTAGACTAATGAAGGGGTTAGTAGTTCTAATATCCTTGAACTTCTAACCACAGAGGTTTTCAGCACCAACTGCTGTATCGTGCTTATATATATGTGTCTTTCAGAAAAGAGGAAGGGGGCCTTTTTGCAACTGCACTACAAATTTCTTTCCCCAGGGAGTAGATGGTGCCCCTAGGTTGAGAGACACTACAGTATATGTCAATTCTGTTGAGTTACTTCTCAGATCCACTGCACCTTTCAAATTATTTATTCCCTAAATCAAGTACATACTTGAGCCTAGGCTTGCGCAAAGCACTGTTCGAGTGGCATAAACCCACAAAAGACCCGAGTCCCGCGGAGTTTGCGTTTTAGTGAGTGAATATAGAGAATCAACAAATATGTAAACAAATGTGAAATTTAATATCAGATGGCAATATATGTTATAAAGAAAAATAAAACATGGTAAGGGGCAGAGATTGGCATAATTGTGGGAGGTATGTTTATTTTAAAGGGGGGTGTCTTTTCTATAAGATAAGAGGATATATAAATGGAGTCCTGTGGTGAGAGATGGATAACCATTTGACTATCTGGAGAGAAGAACATTCCAGGCAGAGGGAACAGATGCAAAGACTCTAAGCAGGGAGCATACATGGCTTGTTTGAGAAATCACAAGCTGGAGAAAGTGGATTGTTCAAGAACCTTGTATTGCTTTGCAAGTTTAAAAAAAAATCAAAATTGGTAATATGCACAAGGCAAAAATGTTCAAAGATATAAAAAAGTATTTTATGAAATAAGTCTCCCATCTTAGTCCTGGTTCCTTCAAGGCAGCCAGTTAGCATGTTTTAAAAACATATATCTGAAACAGATATGTTTTGTGCGTGAGTCTGTGTGCATGTGTGTGTCCGACCAACTAATGTGAATTTGGGGAGACGGGGTCTTAATTGTCTCTAACGAGACTTATACATCTGTTGTTATAATTCTGTAGGTAACTTTACTGCCCGGCTGTTTGCTCTCTTTTCTAAGTTTCCCCTTTTCTCTGCTCATTTTAAAACAATTTTATTATTATGGAGTATTTCCAATACATTTTTAAATGTTTTTTTAAAAACGTACCATATACATTTGGGCCCTGAGATTTTTTTCCACCTAATATCTTCCCTCTTGTTCCATCATCAGTGTATGTAGAGTCCTCTTATCCTTTGTACTGGCTCCATAACTTTGTATTGCATAGTTCTTCATACCTTTGTCAGTCTTCTGTTATTGGGTATTGAAGGTTTTTCAACATTGCAATTATAAACACTTTGTCATTCCAACACCCTTACCTCTAAATACCGCCATCCATCAGGGTTACAGCTATTCTATTTCTAGAGAAAAAAAATGTAGCAATGAGTGCAAAGAGTTAGGGAAAAAAAGTCTTAACTTTGGTAGTGTATATAATTATAACCCTAAAACACACTGGTTGGAGCTACAGGAGAAAATACAAGTTGGATGTGATTATGAGGATGGGCCTGAAGTAGGTTCTTTTACAGCACAAAATCAGGGACTTGAATTACTTTACCAAGAGACACACAGTCCCTGGGTGGGAGCACAGCTATAGAGATTAACTAGAGCCTGTCATACCGTGATTACACATTAGCTGTGATCGGTATTCATTTGAAGCTCCGGAGTTTTGCATATTTGCAACAGCACCTATTGGGAAAGTAGCCCTATGCAACTCAAAATGATAGAGTGCCTGCCTGCTATGTGCCAAGTGATGCTGGGTGTTTTCACGTCACGAATATATCAGTTGCAATCAGCATTATCGGGATTCCTGCATTTATTGCACAGAGGCAATTTTCGAAAGTACTTTTGCCCTTAGTGGATTGAAGAAATGTGTTTATAAAGACTAATACTTTGAGATTTTGAAGTAATAAAGTTCTTTGAATCTTAGAACTGACGCATTAAATCCAAGAGCTCGTACTTGGTTTCAGCTGAAAAGAGGAAAAAAATCTCTTGACTTTAGAGGAATAATTGTATATATTATGGCATGAATGTCTGGTTTAATAGGAAAAGTCTAGAAAGGAAGCAGGTGCTGATAGAAATCTCGGAAAATTTGGTGATCTTGTCAGTGGCAGTGGTAAAGACTTCATCAGCTTTGTGACTTTCTCAGGGTGAAAACATTTCATTTTAACTGATAAGCTAGTTCCAGAGCCACCCAGATTCTCAGAATGGGTATGGGAAGCCGTAAAGGAATTGAAACCACGCTGATAATGTAATATTTACCCCAGCCCCTGTAGTTTGGGCAGTATTCCGTTAAGAAGGGTATAGAGTGGAAGCATGTGAGAAATGAGAAATTGCTACTTTGTTACTACCATAGTATCATCCTTTCCTGCACTGATCTTCTCACTGTTTAATTCATGGAGGATTTCACCTGTGGAGTTCTGAGTGACTCCTATACCTGCTACATTGACATGACACTACGGGGAACAGAATTTACCGAGCAATAAAAACATGGGGAATTGCATGCTTGTGTGTGTGTATTTTATTTAAGAAATTCCTAAACTATTTGCCAGAATGGTTGTTAGGGGCTGAATTGTGTTCCAAAATCTTATGTTGAAGCCCTAACTCCCAGTGCCTCAGAATATAACCATATCTGGAGATAGGTTAATGAGGCCATTAGGGTGGGGCTCAATTCCATAGGATTGGTGCCCTTATAACACCAGGAAGAGACACCAGGGGCTCGAATGTGCTGAAGGATGACCATGTGAAGGGGCAGGCAATAGGGCAGCTATCTGCAAGCCGAGATGCCTCAGGAGAAACCAAACCAGCCAGCACCTTGATCTTGGACTTCCAGCTCCAGTACTCTGAGAAAATAAATTGTTTAAACCATCCAGTCTGCGGTGTGTTTCTGCGGCAGCCCTAGCAATCTAATACAGTGGCTGTATCATTTTACATTCATAGCAGCCAGGTATGAGAGTTCTTATCTGCATTTGGTATTGTCACTTTTTAAAATTTAGCTCTTCTGTAAATAATGTGTGTGGTGATATTTATTGTGATTTTAATTTGCATTTCCCTAGTGGCTATTAATGTTGAATATATTTTTGTGTGCTCATCTGTTGTGTGTATATTCTCTGGTGAAACGTCTATTCATGTCTTTTACAATTTTTTTTTTTTTTTTTTTTTTTTAAGCTGGCAATGAGTGGCTGAGTCCTTTGGCTCAGCCAATCTTTTCAGCCTCAGGATCTAGAAGGGACCGTTGAAGGAACAGACCCTGGTCCCTGCTTCTTTGTCCTGGTGGCTGGGCCAAACAGGGCCCTTGCTCTTGAAGTCCGGGACTGGGCATTGACCTTGTGGGAACACCCTGAATTCGAAGTGCTGGGAAGATTTTTAAGGGCCAGGGATGGATCTTTTCTAAATGTTATTACTTGTAAATAAAGTCTATTTTTCTCCCTTGGTGGGAAAATTTATTAAAAAAATAAAACAGTTCTTTATGTTTTATAATTCAGATATGAGTCCTTTGTCAAATATGTGGTTTGTAAATATTTTTCTTCCAGTTAGTGGCTTGTCTTTTCACCCTCTTAACGGTGTCTTTTGTTAGAGCAAAAGGTTTTGATTTTGATAAAGTCCAATTTATTGATTATTTTTCCTCTATGAATTGTGCTTTTGGTGTCATGTCTAAGAACTTTTCACCTAGCTTAGGTCTTGAAGGTTTTCTTCTATGTTTTCCTCTGAGATAATTTTTGTGTAGGATGTGAGGTATAGGTTGAGGTTCATTTTTTTGCCTACGAATATCTGATTATCCCAGCACCATGTCTTGAAAAGACTATCCTTCCTTGGCTGCACTGCTTATGCCCTTGCCAAAATCCAGTTGGCCCTCATGTGGGTTTATTTATGGGGTCTCTATTCTGTTCCATTGGTCTAGCTTGTCTGTCCCTCTGCCAACAACACATTGTCTTGAGTACTGTAAATCTTAAAAGATAGAAATACAATAGATTTTTATATGTTGACCATGTATTCTATAAATTCACTGAATTCATTTATGAGTTCTAGGAATTTTTTTTTTTTTTTGGAAAATTGGGATTTTCCGTAGTTACAAAACAGGATTTTTATCATATTATCTGAATATAGGGACAGTTTTATCCTTTTTTTCCAGTCTTTGTGCCTTTTATTTCCTTACCTCATTGTGTTGGTTGGCTAGGACTTCTGTTTTTATTTCATTGATTTCTGCACATTATTATTTCCTTTGGGTTTATTTTGCTTTTCAGTTTCTGGTTTAAGATGGGAGCTTAGATTATTGACTTGAGACTTTTCTCCTATTCTAAGATAAGCATTTTAATGCTATAAGTGTCCCTCTCAGCACTGCTTTACTTGTGCCCCACAAATTTCAAATGCTGTATTTACCTTTTTATACAGTTTAATGTATTTTAAAATTTCTCTTGAGACTTTCTCATTCACCCATTTAGAAGTGTTGTGCTTAATTTCCAAGTGTTTAGTGATTTTTCTGTTATCTTTCTGATGTTAATTTCTAATTTTATTCCCTTATTGTCAGAGAATGTGCTGAATAATTTTACTTCCTTAAAATTTGTTGAGAGCTTCCGGGAAGATGGCGGAAGAGTAAGATGCGGAGATCACCTTCCTCCCCACAGATACACCAGAAATACATCTACATGTGGAACAACTCCTACAGAACACCTACTGAAGGCTGGCAGAAGACCTCAGCCCTCCCAAAAGGCAAGAAACCCCCCACGTACCTGGGTAGGGCAAAAGAAAAAAGAATAAACAGACAAAAGGATAGGGACGGGACCTGCACCAGTGGGAGGGAGCTGTGAAGGAGGAAAGGTTTCCACACACTAGGAAGCCCCTTTGCGGGCGGAGACTGTGGGTGGTGGAGGTGGGGAGCTACGGAGCCGCAGAGGAGAGCACAGCAACAGGGGTGCGGAGGGCAAAGCAGGGAGATTCCTGCACAGAGGATTGGCGCCAACCGGCACTCACCAGCCCAAGAGGCTTGTCTGCTCCCCCATCAGGGCAGGTGGGGCTGGGAGCTGAGGCTCGGGCTTCGGCTGGAGCGCCGGGAGAGGACGGGTTGGCGGCGTGAGCACAGCCTGCATTAAAGCACCACAATCAACTTGATGTACCATGCATGTGTGGAATACCTGAATAGACAACGAATCATCCCAAATTAAGGAGGTGGACTTTGAGAGCAAGATTTATGATTTTTCCCCCTTTTTCTTTTTTTGTGAGTTTGTATGTGTATGCTTCTGTGTGAGATTTTCTCTGTATAGCTTTGCTTCCACCATTTGTCCGAGGGTTCTATCTGTCCGGTTTTTTTTTCCTTAATAATTAATTTTTATTTTAATAACTATATTTTATTTTACTTTATCTTCATTTTTCTTTCCTTCCTTCCCTCCTTTAGACAACGAATCATAACAAATTGAGGAGGTGGACTTTGACAGCAAGACTTATGATTTTTTCCCCTTTTGCTCTTTTTGTGAGTGTGTATATGTATGCTTCTTTGTGAGATTTTGTCTGTATAGCTTTGCTTCCACCGTTTGTCCTAGGGCTCTATCCGTCCGTTTTTTTTTTTCTCTTAATGACTATTTTTTTATTTTAATAACTTTATTATCTTACTTTATTTTACTTTATCTTCTTTCTTTTTTTCCTTCCTTCCCACCTTCCTTCCTTCCTTCCTCCCTCCCTCCGTCCCTCCCTCCATCCTTTCTTTCTTTCTACTTCTACTAATTCTTTCTTTCTACATTTTCTCCCTTTTATTCTGAGCCATGTGGATGAAAGGCTCTTGGTGCTGCAGCCAGGAGTCAGTGCTGTGCCTCTGAGGGGGGAGAGCCAACTTCAGGACACTGGTCCACAAGAGACTTCCCAGCTCCACATAATATTAAAGAGCGAAAATCTCCCAGAGATCTCCATCTCAACACTATCACCCAGCTTCACTCAACGGCCAGCAAGCTACAGTGCTGAACATCCTATGCCAAACAACTAGCAAGACAGGAACACAACCCCACCCATTAACAGAGAGGCTGCCTAAAATCATAATAAGTCCACAGACACCCCCAAACACACCACCAGATGTGGACCTGCCCACCAGAAAGACAAGATCCAGCCTCATCCACCAGAACACAGGCACTAGTCCCCTCCACCAGGAAGCCTACACAACCCACTGAACCAACCTTAGCCACTGGGGACAGACACCAAAAACAATGGGAACTAAGAACCTGCAGCCTGCAAAAAAGGAGACCCCAAACACAGTAAGATAAGCAAAATGAGAAGACAGAAAAACACACAGCAAATGAAGGAGCAAGATAAAAACCCGCCAGACCTAACAAATGAACAGGAAATAGGCAGTCTACCTGAAAATGAATTCAGAATAATGATAGTAAAGATGATCCAAAATCTTGGAAATAGAATAGACAAAATGCAAGAAACATTTAACAAGGACCTAGAAGAACTAAAGATGAAACAAACAATGATGAACAACACAATAAATGAAATTAAAAATACTCTAGATGGGATCAATAGCAGAATAAATGAGGCAGAAGAACGGATAAGTGACCTGGAAGATAAAATAGTGGAAATAACTACTGCAGAGCAGAATAAAGAAAAAAGAATGAAAAGAACTGAGGACAGTCTCAGAGACCTCTGGGACAACATTAAACGCACCAACATTCGAATTATAGGGGTTCCAGAAGAAGAAGAGAAAAAGAAAGGGACTGAGAAAATATTTGAAGAGATTATAGTTGAAAACTTCCCTAATATGGGAAAGGAAATCGTTAATCAAGTCCAGGAAGCACAGAGAGTCCCATACAGGATAAATTCAAGGAGAAATACGCCAAGACACATATTAATCAAACTGTCAAAAACTAAATACAAAGAAAGCATATTAAAAGCAGCAAGGGAAAAACAACAAATAACACACAAGGGAATCCCCATAAGGTTAACAGCTGATCTCTCAGCAGAAACTCTACAAGCCAGAAGGGAGTGGCAGGACATACTGAAAGTGATGAAGGAGAAAAACCTGCAACCAAGATTACTCTACCCAGCAAGGATCTCATTCAGATTTGATGGAGAAATTAAAACCTTTACAGACAAGCAAAAGCTGAGAGAGTTCAGCACCACCAAACCAGCTTTACAACAAATGCTAAAGGAACTTCTCTAGACAAAAACACAAGAGAAGGAAAAGTCCTATAATAACGAACCCAAAACAATTTAGAAAATGGGAATAGGAACATACATATCGATAATTACCTTAAATGTAAATGGACTAAATGCTCCCACCAAAAGACACAGATTGGCTGAATGGATACAAAAACAAGACCCATATATATGCTGTCTACAAGAGACCCACTTCAGACCTAGAGACACATACAGACTGAAAGTAAGGGGATGGAAAAAGATATTCCATGCAAATGGAAACCAAAAGAAAGCTGGAGTAGCAATTCTCATATCAGACAAAATTGACTTTAAAATAAAGACTATTAGAAGAGACAAAGAAGGACACTACGTAACAATCAAGGAATCGATCCAAGAAGAAGATATAACAAGTGTAAATATTTATGCACCCAATATAGGAGCACCTCAATACATAAGGCAAATACTAACAGCCATAAAAGGGGAAATCAACAGTAACACATTCATAGTAGGGGACTTTAACACCGCACTTTCACCAATGGACAGATCATCCAAAATGAAAATAAATAAGGAAACACAAGCTTTAAATGATACATTAAACAAGATGGACTTAATTGATATTTATAGGACATTCCATCCAAAAACAACAGAATACACACTTTTCTCTAGTGCTCATGGAACATTCTCCAGGATAGATCATATCTTGGGTCACAAATCAAGCCTTGGTAAATTTAAGAAAATCAAAGTTGTATCAAGTATCCTTTCCGACCACAACGCTATGAGACTAGATATCAATTACAGGAAAAGATCTGTAAAAAATACAAACACATGGAGGCTAAACAATACACTACTTAATAACGAAGTGATCACTGAAGAAATCAAAGAGGAAATTAAAAAATACCTAGAAACAAATGACAATGGAGATACAACGACCCAAAACCTATGGGATGCAGCAAAAGCAGTTCTAAGAGGGAAGTTTATAGCAATACAAGCCCACCTTAAGAAGCAGGAAACATCTCGAATAAACAACCTAACCTTGCACCTCAAGCAATTAGAGAAAGAAGAACAAAAAAACCCCAGAGTTAGCAGAAGGAAAGAAATCATAAAAATCAGATCAGAAATAAATGAAAAAGAAACGAAGGAAATGATAGCAAAGATCAATAAAACTAAAAGTTGGTTCTTTGTGAAGATAAACAAAATTGATAAACCATTAGCCAGACTCATCAAGAAAAAAAGGGAGAAGACTCAAATCAATAGAATTAGAAATGTAAAAGAAGTAACAACTGACACTGCAGAAAAACAAAGGATCATGAGAGATCACTACAAGCAACTATATGCCAGTAAAATGGACAACCTGGAAGAAATGGACAAATTCTTAGAAATGCACAACCTGCCAAGACTGAATCAGAAAGAAATAGAAAATATGAATAGATCAATCACAAGCACTGAAATTGAAACTGTAATTAGAAATCTTCCAACAAACAAAAGCCCAGGACCAGATGGCTTCACAGGCGAATTCTATCAAACATTTAGAGAAGAGCTAACACCTATCCTTCTCAAACTCTTCCAAACTATAGCAGAGGGAGGAACACTCCCAAACTCATTCTACGAGGCCACCATCACCCTGATACCAAAACCAGACAAGGATGTCACAAAGAAAGAAAACTACAGGCCAAAATCATGATGAACATAGATGCAAAAATCCTCAACAAAATACTAGCCAACAGAATCCAACAGCACATTAAACGGATCATACACCATGATCAAGAGGAGTTTATTCCGGGAATGCAAGGATTCTTCAATATACGCAAATCAATCAACGTGATACACCATATTAACAAACTGAAGGAGAAAAACCATATGATCATCTCAATAGATGCAGAGAAAGCTTTCGACAAAATTCAACACCCATTTATGATAAAAACCCTGCAGAAAGTAGGCATACAGGGAACTTTCCTCAACATAATAAAGCCCATATATGACAAACCCACATCCGACATCGTCCTCAATGGTGAAAAACTGAAAGCATTTCCACTAAGATCAGGAAGAAGACAAGGTTGCCCACTCTCCCCACTCTTATTCAACATAGTTTTGGAAGTTTTAGCCACAGCAATCAGAGAAGAAAAGGAAATAAAAGGAATCCAAATCGGAAAAGAAGAAGTAAAGCTGTCACTGTTTGCAGATGACATGATACTATACATAGAGAATCCTAAAGATGCTACCAGAAAACTACTAGAGCTAATCAATGAATTTGGTAAAGTAGCAGGATACAAAATTAATGCACAGAAATCTCTGGCATTCCTATATACTAATGATGAAAAATCTGAAAGTGAAATCAAGAAAACACTCCCATTTACCATTGCAACAAAAAGAATAAAATATCTAGGAATAAACCTACCTAAGGAGACAAAAGACCTGTATGCAGAAAATTATAAGACACTGATGAAAGAAATTAAAGATGATACAAACAGATGGAGAGATATACCATGTTCTTGGATTGGAAGAATCAACATTGTGAAAATGACTCTACTACCCAAAGCAATCTATAGATTCAATGCAATCCCTATCAAACTACCACTGGCATTTTTCACAGAACTAGAACAAAAAATTTCACAATTTGTATGGAAACACAAAAGACCCCGAATAGCCAAAGCAATCTTGAGAACAAAAAATGGAGCTGGAGGAATCAGGCTGCCTGACTTCAGACTATACTACAAAGCTACAGTAATCAAGACAGTATGGTACTGGCACAAAAACAGAAAGATAGATCAATGGAATAGGATAGAAAGCCCAGAGATAAACCCATGCACATATGGTCACCTTATCTTTGATAAAGGTGGCAGGAATATACAGTGGAGAAAGGACAGCCTCTTCAATAAGTGGTGCTGGGAAAATTGGATAGGTACATGTAAAAGTATGAGATTAGATCACTCCCTAACACCATACACAAAAATAAGCTCAAAATGGATTAAAGACCTAAATGTAAGGCCAGAAACTATCAAACTCTTAGAGGAAAACATAGGCAGAACACTCTATGACATAAATCACAGCAAGATCCTTCTTGACCCATCTCCTAGAGTAATGGAGATAAAAACAAAAATAAACAAATGGGACCTAATGAAACTTCAAAGCTTTTGCACAGCAAAGGAAACCATAAACAAGACCAAAAGACAGCCCTCAGAATGGGAGAAAATATTTGCAAATGAATCAACTGACAAAGGATTAATCTCTAAAATTTACAGGCAGCTCATGCAGCTCAATAACAAAAAAATAAACAACCCAGTACAAAAATGGGCACAAAACCTAAATAGACATTTCTCCAAAGAAGACATACAGACTGCCAACAAACACATGAAAGAATGCTCAACATCATTAATCATTAGAGAAATGCAAATCAAAACTACAATGAGATATCATCTCACACCAGTCAGAATGGCCATCATCAAAAAATCTAGAAACAATAAATGCTGGAGAGGGTGTGGAGAAAAGGGAACACTCTTGCACTGCTGGTGGGAATGTGAATTGGTTCAGCCACTATGGAGAACAGTATGGAGGTTCCTTAAAAAACTACAAATAGAACTACCATATGACCCAGCAATCCCACTACTAGGTATATACCCTGAGGAAACCAGAATTCAGAAAGAGTCATGTACCAAAATGTTCATTGCAGCTCTATTTACAATAGCCCGGAGATGGAAACAACCTAAGTGCCCGTCGTCGGATGAATGGATAAAGAAGATGTGGCACATATATACAATGGAATATTACTCAGCCATAAAAAGAAACGAAATTGAGCTATTTGTAATGAGGTGGATAGATCTAGAGTCTGTCATACAGAGTGAAGTAAGTCAGAAAGAGAAGGACAAATACCGTATGCTAACACATATATATGGAATTTAAGGGGGAAAATTGTCATGAAGAGCCTAGGGCTAAGACAGGAATAAAGACACAGACCTACTAGAGAATGTACTTGAGGATATGGGGAGGGGGAAGGGTAAGCCGTGACAAAGCGAGAGGCATGGACATATACACAGTACCAAACGTAAGGTAGATAGCTAGTGGGAAGCAGCCGCACCGCATGGCACAGGGAAACCGGCTCGGTTCTTTGTGGCTGTCTGGAGGGGTGGGATAGGGAGGGTGGGAGGGAGGGAGACAAAGAGGGAAGAGATATGGGAACATATATATATGTATAACTGACTCACTCTGTTATAAAGCAGAAACTAACACACCATTGTAAAGCAATTATACCCCAATAAAGATGTTATAGCTGATTCATTTTGTTGTAAAGCAGAAACTAACACAGCATTGTAAAGCAATTATACTCCAATAAAGATGTTAAAAAAATAAAAAATAAAAAAAAATTTGTTGAGTTATTTTGGTTTTATGGCCCATGATATGGTCTATCATATAGCATGTTCTGTGAGCTCTTACAAATATTTCTGCTCTTGTTGGGTGGACTGTTCTATAAATGTCAACAAGATTCTGTTGATTGATGTTGTTGTCAAGTTTTCCTATATTCTTCCACCAACAGACCATCTATCCATCTAGACCCACTGGTTTCTCCTCCATCAACATGTAGTGCTGAGTTTTGGGGGAGACAAAGGAAATCTTCAAAGCTATATACTGAGTTTATCAAAAGATGTGGTTTCAAATTGGGAGATTGGGATTGACATATATACACTAATATGTATAAAATAGATAACTAATAAGAACATGTTGTATAAAAAAAATAAAATAAAATTCAGAAATTCCAAAAAAAAAGATGTGGTTTCAGCCAGACTGAGTGAAGAAGGGGTGAGATCTTAGCACCTTCCCCACTTTGAAACTTGTCTTGTGAACTCATGTAGACCTAAGCTAAACCTATCTTAACTCCTTCAAAAATTTAAGAAACTGGGTCAGGCAAATTAAAGATGATAAAAATTGTATGGAAAAAAAGTAAAGAAATATGGTATTATTAACTTAGGGACTTTTTAATCTTTAAGGTTTCTTGCATAAATGAAAACTACATTAAGTGCCAATGTTCTCAGCATTGTTTTAAACCTTCACACCAATCCTGGCTAGTAGCTTTTGTTGCCATTTAGGAAATGAGAAAGTTGTGGATCCAGGTCACACAGGTTCAGTAGGAGGCTCAAACCCACGGAAATGGAGCAGACAGAGAGGAAGAGTCTGGGAATCAGAAGATCTGGGTTCAGATCCAAAGTTTTCATCATCTTTAATCTCAAGCCACTCACTCAGCAGCGGGGTTTTCATGTCTGGCTCAAAGGAAAAACATTGTGTGGATCAGTGGTTTTCAACTGGGGGTCAGGGTGAAGTAATTGCAGAATTTTCCCCAGCTCTCTCTCAACTTTAGTATATGCCATTATCCTTTTGTAAGTGCCTCTGTCAAGATCACTTCTAGGGATGGCACCAAAGAACTATATTTCACTGGCTGATATCCGTAATCTGTGTCTGCACATAACTGTAGGGGAAATGATAGCAGAGGCAACAGCCAATGTAGAGTGTTCCAAGCGTGTGGCAACAAACAGGAACAGGCAACGGAGAAGCTGAATGAGGATTGGACAATTTGCTCACTTAGTGTCAGTTTAGAAGTGTGTTTAGGAGCTTCCCTGGTGGCGCAGCAGTTAAAAATCTGCCTGCCAATGCAGGGGACACGGGTTCGAGCCCTGGTCTGGGAAGATTCCACATGCCCCGGAGCAACTAAGCCCGTGCACCACAACCACGTGCCACAGCTACTGAAGCCCACGCACATAGAGCCCATGCTCAACAACAAGAGAAGACACCACAGTGAGAAGCCCGCGTACGCAACGAAGGGTAGCCCCCGCTCACCACAACTAGAGGGAGCCCGCGCACAGCAACAAAGACCCAACACAGCCAAAAATAAATAAATAATTAAATTCATTTTTTAAAAAAAGGAAAAAAAGAAGTGTGTTTAAACCGTGATATGAGACCATTTTTGACAAGTATAGTTTGAGATAACTCCAAAGTTGCTGTACTTAAATGTACTAGTGACAGTTAAGTACTACTGAAGTCATTTTCTTGATGGACTCTGAACTTTTCTTTTTTCCTCCACTTTTCCTTTGCTTAGTCCTTCCGCTCCTCTTCCTTTTTTTAAGACATTCATTTTAAGGTTGAATTACTGCTGGTGTCACATCCTTTACAAATATGACCATAGTTGGGAGGTTGCAGATGAACCACGGGAAGAGTTTTCCAGTGCTTTCAATCTGGATTCCCTTTCCACTCTTATTCATCACCATGTCCCAGTTTGTGTACTTCTAACTTAGAGTGGTCAGAGGTTTGTTTTTTTCCCCTGCCACAACCCTCAGGGATAAATTTCCTGATGTTAATAAAGAAATAAGAAAAGACTCAGTTGTACAGTTTTTCTCATGATACTATGCTAGTGGTTTCAAATGAAGTTATTTAAATTTCAGATACTATAGGCACCATTGAGAATAGTTGTCTCTATTCTTTTAGTCATTCAGTCTAATTTAAAAAATTGATTTAAGTCAATTTTTTAAAATGAGTATGCAAGTCACTTTACAGTACATCTGAAACTAACACATTGTAAATCAACGGAACTTCAATTATAAATAAATAAATAAATAAATAAAGTGAGTGTGCATCCCAATGCATGCTTTTTTTTTTTTTTTTCCGGTATGCGGGCCTCTCACTGTTGTGGCCTCTCCCATTGCGGAGCACAGGCTCCGGAGGCACAGGTTCAGCGGCCATGGCTCATGGGCCCAGCCGCTCCGCGGCATGTGGGATCTTCCCAGACAGGGGCACGAACCCGCATCCCCTGTATCGGCAGGCGGACTCTCAACCACTGCGCCACCAGGGAAGCCCCTGCACGCATTTTTTAATACAAAAACTCTGTGTATGTATTTGTATGTACTTATAGTACCTGTTATAAAACATAAAAAAGAAATTAAAAATGAAAGACAAGATAGCATGCAGAAAATGTTTATTAATGTAACAAACTTCTTACTATGATATTTTAATAACTAGTAAAGTGATTTAAATTGTTTTAGTATTTGTAAAAGTATTGGCTTAATATTTTGCGATATGTGATTTGAAAATATGTTTTATATGTTCACTTTGATCTGATAGTCGATTTCAGTGGCTGTAATAGCTGAAAAAAATGTATGGGTCCAAATGGAAGAAAAGCATTTTGCTTCTATCATGATATATTTCAATTCCATCTACCAGCTATTTAAATGTTTTGTTGGAATTTGCATAGAAAATTTTCATCTATCTGGTATCAAAACAGTTATGTAAACTAGTTAGAAATTGTTACATAATAATTGATTTCAAAGTGGAAACTCTTCATTTATACAATTTTTAGAGGTTAGAAATTTTTTAAAGTTTTAGAAATATGTAAATATGAGAGAATTCAGAGGTGAAAAATATATCATTTCAGCAACAAAAAAATACACGATAATGAATAATATCTCCAAAAACCCATTTTCAAACCCCATAGCAAGGGTTCTTTTCAAAAAAGTTCAATTTTTACACATTGTGAAAATATCACTTTTACCTTTAAGGTGTTCATCTTTTCTACAACTATCTGCTACCATACTCCTGTCAGTCACTGAACACAGGAAAAATAGCAAATTGAGGAGACCTACCTTCATATAAAAGAAAAGTGGATATTTTAAATGTGGCAATTCTCTTAAGTATACAGATGCATCTATATAGGACTATTTAAATTATTACTTCT
This sequence comes from Lipotes vexillifer, assembly GCF_000442215.2. NCBI lineage: Eukaryota > Metazoa > Chordata > Mammalia > Artiodactyla > Lipotidae > Lipotes > Lipotes vexillifer. Next base: position 1,418,277 of record NW_006797390.1, read on the forward strand.
CATTTCAAGGTATTGCCAGGATTATACTATTTAATAGTTTTGATTTTACAAAATAAACCACATTGATATCATTATAGATTGCATTATGTTAAACATGTATAAACAAATGTAAGTTATCACCCCCTTTTTTCATGTAATTGCAATTCTTTTCTCAGGATACCTCATCCTGCATACGTGACACGTGACCCTCTGACATGCAGATTCAGTGAGTATTCCATTGTCACTCTTTTATATAAAAATACAGTGAATTTTAGTGAGAAAGCTTACTTTCATATACTTCAAGATAAAAACATAAGCAAATCTTCGTATTTTCCTCACAATTTACGTATATCTCACTAATGTATCCTATGTACCAAGCACTATATAAATTATCTTTTACCTTTACTGCAAGACTTTTTATTTCCCTTTTATTTATGTGGAGAACAGTGGCTCTGAAAAAGTGGTATGCCTGCATTTCTCAGGGTAATTAATTCTAGCTGCTGTAACAAACCATCGTAAATTTCAGTGGCTTACTGTAATACACTTTTTTTTTATGGACGCTTTTGGTTGAGTGGTTCCCATGGGCACTTTTCCTCCCAGTGGCTTCTTAGGAATAAAATCTCTTTCCATGCTATGGGTCTGTTGTCTTTAATACATGGTTTCAGCTTGTCCTGCTGTCATCCAGCCAGTAGATAGGCAAATGAGAAGATGTCTCCTGGGCTATGGTCCTCACTGCTCTGAAGAGGTAGGGGGAAATGTCGGTATGTAGAAGATATTAGTGAAGGGGGCACGTGCAGTCAAGCTCACATTTTGGCAGAGGGTTACTGCTGGTCACAAGGAACAGATACCTCCGTGAGTGATTTGAGTGCTTTCCCACATATCAGAAGATGCAAGGAATTGGGCTCATAAGCTCTCCTGAAAATATCTAACTATCTGAAGGCCTGTTCTTCCCAGAGCACAGAGTGCCTCATTTCCTGATCTCCACCCTGAACCCCTTTTAAGGTGTGTTGAAGGTCAGGGATTGCTGTGCCTAGTGACTTCAGCCTTGTAGAACCAGACGGCAAGTGACAATTTTTAGTTGGCAATACCTACTGTTCTTTCAATTCCTGAGACGCCCCATTTAGGTGGGGGGCATTGCTGCAGCGAGTCTATTGCTGACTCTGTTTACAGCTTGCATCATTGTTCCGTTTCCACGTGCCATGCAAACCTTCTTTGTAAGCCTCGGGGCCTGTGAAGCTGTGTATGGTCTGCTGCCCTCCTATGGTGAAGTTGGATTGTTTTCAGATAAAGCTGGAAGAATCCATTTACCTGGCTTTTCTTTGCGGTACGCAGGCCTCTCACTGTTGTGGCCTCTCCCTTGTGGAGCACAGGCTCCGGACGTTCAGGCTTAGCGGCCATGGTTCATGGGCCCAGCCACTCCACGGCATGGGGGATCCTCCCGGACCGGGGCACGAACCCGTGTCCCCTGCATCGGCAGGCAGACTCTCAACCACTGAGGCACCAGGGAAGCCCTATTATAGTTTTTTTGGCTTTGTTTTGTTTTTCTGTTTTGTGAAATAACTCTTCGAGTTGTACTTACGGTCGCCTTTCCTGAGGCGCAGTTAGGAGGTCTAGGCCAAAGGACTGTAAGAGACAGACACAACGCTGAACATCATTCTATTCTTGTCATTGGGCAAAGCCTTCTTGCTCTGACTCTCTCCTTATGATTAACAATTTTCTAGGGCTTTCTCCATGCCTCACGTAAACAGATTTCAGGAGGGTCCACCCCACCAGTCTTCAAGCTGGAATTCCTCCTCACATTTGTAGAATCCAACAGAATACGCTAAATAACACAGGAACGAGTGTTGTTGTAGGAATTTAGAGGATCTGTAGAGGTGTGTACGGACTAAGCTGCAGAATGAAGAGGTCCCCAGTATATATTTCAGAGTGACCTCTTGCTGTTCAGTACTTAACATTGGCAGAGCAGAAAATGGGCATTCAATAAATGCTGATTGAACGAATGGTGAGGCAGAAATAGCCATCTGGCAGGGAAGGATGGACTGAAGCATAGCTGAAAATGAGTAGGAGGGACAGAGGTAATAATTGAAATTATAAGGGAATGAACACTTGGAGAGAAAAGAGAAATAAGGGATATCTAGACACCTTATTCATGCATATATGTGTGGGACCAGTGATACATATATGCCTCCTGTTTACATCTTCTGTTTAAGATTCTCTATCTAGCATGTACGTAGGTGTTTCTGTGTCTGTGCAGTTATTTCCAGAGTTTTCTCTAACTCAGAAATTTTAAAAATTCATCATTTATATTGAATTGTTTATTAAAATTGGAGAATAAACTTTTGAATCCCCCTTTGACCTATCTGTATATATTTTAAAAATTTTCTAGGTCCTAGAGGTTATTACTTCTATGACTGTAGTGGGTCCTTTACAAAAACTAGATTTTTAAACACAGTTCTGTGTATCAGAATGGGTATCTAGCAGTAGGTTGGATGCTGCAGGAATTATAAAAATGAGTAAGCCATGGTCTCTGCCTTCAAGAAGATCAGGGTTCTTGGGAAAGTAGAGCAGGAGATTACATAATATAAAGCTCAGATCAGTTCATGTGTCTTTTATTCATCAATATGACATAAAGGATGGGAAGAAAATTTGACTGATGAGACTTCATCCATTCTTTTTCTAAAATTGAGGTAAAATTCCCATAACAGAATTAACCATCAACCATTCTTATCAGTGGCATTCAGTACAATTCATCCTATTTTAAAAGAGATCTGAAGGAAATAAAACTGTCAATAGCAAAGACTAGAGAACTGAAATACCTCAGTCCCTAAATGTGTCACATCACATTGCACCCAAATTCTTTCTGTTCTAATGATGCCCAATTTCTGCTTAGTTTGTTAACAATGCTGAGCAAACTGGTCATCTATTCAATCTATGACCTATATTTATTGAATAGAACGTGTATTAGGTGTTAGTATCTAATTTGGAATTCTCCCAGCTGTATATTTTCTTCAGTGTCTCCTATGATTGTAAAATCCATGTGGAGGGACTTCCCTGGTGGCGCAATGGTTAAGAATCCGCCTGCCAATGCAGGGGACACGGGTTTGAGACCTGGAAAGATCCCACATGCTGCAGAGCAACTAAGCCCATGGGCCACAACTACTGAGCCCTCATTCCACAAATAGTGCCGGAGCCCGTGTGCCTAGAGCCCGTGCTCCGCAACAAGAGAGGCCACTACAATGAGAAACCCGCGCACAGAAACGAAGAACAGCCCCCGCTCGCTGCAGCTAGAGAAAGCCCAGGCGCAGCAACAAAGACCCAACGCAGCCATAAATAAATAGATAGATAAATAAATAAAAAAGTTTAAAAAAAAGTTAACATAAATTCCACATGGGCCAGTAACCTAACTAGTTGTTCATCACTATATCCCTAGAGGAGAACTGAGCACACAGATTATGTAAAAAGCATTTGGGAATGATTGATTACCTACTCCTGGCATTTTTATTTTCACTTGTCCCATATCTATTGCCTCAGGTCATAGCAGTGGTCAATATAATCTGGTGCACCCAGTAAAGACTTGGGGTTGCGCTTGTCCCTGGAGCTGAAGTCAAATCCTGAGCATTCTGAGCACCAATGAAGGCAGCTGTTATTGGGTCGCACAGGAGGTGGCGCTGTTTCGCATTATCATGACTATAATTTCACCTGGACAGGCGTCTCCTTTATACCGGTCTAGCAATCGCTAGTGAAGGAATTGAATAAGTTGATCAGGAACAAGTCCAGCTTTTACAGTTTCGGCAGAGGTTTCCTGCTGGTTCACGTGTGGAGAGTCCCGAAAACCTCAGTGCCCGCAGACTTTCCTTTGTGGGGAACCCGCCCAAACTCCATCCTTTGCTGGCAGCCACGCCCCACAGTGGGAAGGAGGGACTGAAAAGCATTTCCTTGAGGACGGCACAGCTTGCCCTACCCAAAACAGTCTTTTTTTTTTTTTTCCTGGCTGGGCCCGTTTCATCTGAAATACAGAGTGACCGGAGGAAGGACACGGTAGTAAAAAGGGTTTGGGGGTACTAAGGGTGGGAGGGGGATGGCAGTGATGCAGCTCTGGGTGGACTTTGATGTTTGGGAAGAAAAAAAGGGAGGCGGCCGAAAGTGGGGTGGTTGCGAGTGTCTGTTTCTATTTTATGTGAACAGCGATCACCAGGTGAATGAATCTGTATTTCTTTGGAACAAGCATCTCGTGGGTTTGGCTTCTGTCTTTTTTTAAGGAGAGCCTAAACTTGCCTCAGCAATTTTGGCAAGGACAGAGGCAGCCAGAAAGCGAAGTGATGAGGGGTCTCTGTGTATTACTGGAGAGGAGGCCATCAGGAGAGGGGAGATATATAGAAACAAGCATGTACAGGAATTACAGTACTTGTCACAGGACAATGCAGTCGTTCAGACGTGCCGCCTTGGGCTCCCTGCTGTCAGCTTCAGTTCCTCATCTCTTATGCATAATGAAGAACGTAATTACCTCACGGGGTTTTTGTGATATTTATATGAGATGAGATAATATCTGTAATCACGCTTAAAAATCGTGCAGTCTGATAATGCTGTTCTTCGTTTACCGAATTTCAGTTTCCTTCTTAATTTGTCTTCTTTTTCTTTTTTATTGAAGTATAGTTGATTTACAATATTATTAGTTTCAGGTGTACAGCATAGTGATTCAGTATTTTTATAGATTTTACTCTGTTAAAAGTTATTACAAAATAATGGCTATTATTCCCTGTGCTGTGCAATATATCCTTGTTGCTTATGTATTTTATACAAAGTAGTTGTATAAACCCCTATCTTGCTCCTTCCCCCTTCCCTTTCCCCAGTGGTAACTACTACTTTGTTTTCTATATCTGTGGGTCTGTTCTGTTTTGCTATATACATTCGTTTTATTTTTTATATTCCACAAGTAAGTGTGAATACAGTATTTGTCTTTCTCTGTCTGACTTATTTTACTATGCATGCTGTTCTCTAGGCCCATCCATGTTGCTGCAAATGGCAGAATTTCATTCTTTTTTATGGCTGAGTAATATTCCATTATATATACATATATAATGTATATATGTCTTTTTTTTTATCCATTTGTCTGTTGATGGCCACTTGGGTTGCTTCCATATTTTGGCTATTATAAATAATGCTTTTTTGAACATTGGTGTGCATGTATCTTTTCAAATAAGTGTTTTCATGTTTCCGGATATACACCCAGGAGTGGATTTGCTGGGTCATATGGTAATCCTATGTTTAATTTTTTGAGGAACATCCATACTGTTTTCCATAGCAACTGCACCAATTTATATTCTCACCATTAGTGTACAAGAGTTCCCTTATCTCTACATCCCTTCCAACATTTGTTATTTAAAGCTATTCTCACAGGTGTGAGATGATATCTCATTGTGGTTTTGATTTGCATTTCCTTGCTGATTAGTGATGTTGAGCAACTTTTCATTTGCCTGTTAGCCATCTGTATGTCTTCTTTGGAAAAATGTCTATTCAGGTCTTCTGACCATTTTTTTGATTGGGTTGTTTGATTTTTTTAAATATTGAATTGGATGAGCTGTTTGTGTATTTTGTATATTAAGCCCTTGTTGGCTGTGTCATTTGCAAACACTTTCTCCCATTCCATAGGTTGTCTTTTTGTTTTGTTGGTGGTTTCCTTTGCTGTGCAAAAGCATTTAAGTTTAATTAGGTCCCATTTGGTTACTTTTGGTTTTATTTCTTTTGTCTTAGGAGACTGATCCAAGAAAATATTGCTATGATTTATGTCAAAGAGTGTTCTGCCTATGTTCTTTTTTAGGAATTTTATGGTTTTAGGTCTTACATTTAGGACCTTTAACCATTTTGAGTTTATTCTTGTATATGGTGTAAAGAAATGTTCTAACCTCATTGTTCAATGTAGCTGTCCAGTTTTCCCAGCACCACTTGTTGAAGAGACTGTCTTTTCTCTGTTGCATATTCTTGCTTCCTCTGCTGTAGATTAATTGACCATAAGTGCGTGGGTTTATTTCTGCTTTCTGTTCTGTTCTATTGATCTAAGTGTATGTTTTTGTGCCAGTACTGTGCTATTTTGATTACTGTAGCTTTGTAGTCTAGTCTGAAGTCAGGGAGAGTGATTTCTCTAGCTGTGCTCTTCTTTCTCAAGACTGTTTTGGTTATTTGGAGTCTTTTGTGTTTCCATACAACTTTCTTAAGTATTTGTTCTAGTTCTGTGAAAAATACCATTGATATTTTAATAGAGATTGCATTGAATCTGTAGTTTGCCTTGGATAGCATGGTCATTTTAACAATATTAATTCTTCCAATCCAGGAACAGGATATATCTTTCCATCTGTTTGTGTCATCTTCAATTTCTTTAATCAGTGTCTTATAGTTTTCAGAGTACAGTTCTTCTGCCTCCTTACGTAGGCTTATTCCTAGGTATTTATTCTTTTTGAAGTGATTATAAATGAGTTTTGATCCCCTTCCCTCTGTCTTCTCCTTCAATAACCCCTTTAATGCAAATATTGGTGCACTTAATGTTATCCCAGAGATCTCTTAGATTGATTTCATTTATTAAAATTTGCTTTTTTTTTTTTTTTTTTTTTTGCGGTATGCGGGTCTCTCTCCCGTTGCGGAGCACAGGCTCCAGACGCGCAGGCTCGGTGGCCATGGCTCACGGGCCCAGCCTCTCTGCGGCATGTGGGATCTTCCCAGACCAGGGCACGAACCTGTGTCCCCTGCATTGGTAGGCGGACTCTCAACCACTGCACCACCAGGGAAGTCCAAAATTTGCTTTACTTTTTGCTGTTATGATTGGGTGATTTCCATTATTCTATCTTCCAGATCGCATGCGTGTTCTTCTGTATTACTTAGTCTGCTATTCATTCTTTCTAGTATGCTTTTTATTTGTTATTGAGTTCATCATTTTTGATTGAGTTTTTAAAAATATATTCTAGTTCTTTGTTAAAATTCCCACGGTGTTCATCTATTCTTTTCCTTAATTTAGTTAACATCCTTATTACTAATGCTTTGAATTCTTTACTTGGTAATTGTTTATTTCTGTTTATTTATTTTTTCAGCATTTTTTTTTTTTTGCTTAACTTTCTTTGACTGTATTGACTCTATGAACAGTTACCTTTTACAGTCTTGAAGGGGTGTTCTTGTGTGGGAGCATCCCTATACAGACTACGTGTGCACAGTGCCTTTGGTGGGAGAGCTGGATTTACTGTGTATGCAATCATGTCTTTCCTCAGGGTGTGCTGGCAGCTGTCATTTTGGTAGGAGGTGGGGCTGGACGTGGAGGGGCTGGAGCTGGAGCTGGTGTGAGGTGGGACTTCCCCTCTTCTCAGTGGCCATCACTGCCCTATTGGGGGTCGGGTATGACCCCAAGTTGCTGGAGCAGAAGCCCTGAGGGTTGGGCCAAGCTGGCTCTGTTTCCTTTAAGTGTGTGTTTTCCCCTCCCTCTGTTCTGGGACCCTTGTCTGAATTGTCTCTGATGTGCTGCATGTGCAGGTACCTGAAATTGTTTCCCTTGCTCTGCTCAGAAGTAGCCTTGGATCCAAATCCCTTTTGCCCAGTGATCACAGCTGATCACTGCCCCACCCAGGTCACCTCTGCATTGAACAGCTGAGCTTTCTTCCTGGCCATGGCCACCCCAGATCCAGTGTCACACTAAGACCCAGAGTAAGTGGGGCTGGAGAGTTCTCTCTGCTTGGGCTGGGGCACATGCCAAGGCTGTCTTGGGAAACCTGGCAGCCACTGGAGTAGTCCTCACTCCGTCCTCTCCACTTTGCCTCAGGGGCAAGCCAGCACATGTGTGCTCCTCAGGAGTGAGTCCAGGCTCCCCACAGCTCTCCTGTTAGCTCCAGTGGTCTTCCCACAAGCCAAGGGAGCTCATCTCCCCGGTGTAGGACCCCAGAACTGGGATGCCCAATATGTGGCTGGAACTGCTCACTCCCCAACATGGGTCTTCACCTGTGTAATCTTCCTTTTTCCCTGAGTCCCCTTCCAGGGGCACAGGTCCTAACCTGATCACTTCTCTTCCCTTCTTATCCAGTTATGTGTGGATCTTTCTTATAGCCTTTGTTGTACAGGAGTCTTTCTGCCAGTCTCTAGTTAGTTTTCAGTGAGAATTGTTCCATATGTAGATGTATTTTTGATGTGTTCGTGGGGGGGAGGTGAGCTCCACCTCCTCCTACACCACCATCTCGATTGATCCCATCTCTGTCTTCTCTTTTTCTTAATTTGTTTTTCCTTTCTATCAATCCCTCAACCTCATTCCCATGTTGTCTCCTATCTTCCCCTGTTATTTCTGTGATTGTGGACTCCTTCTGATATGAATCCTCTCCCCATCTGAGTTGTTCTACATTTTAGACCAAGCTTTCTTCCCACTACTTACTTGCAGCCATCGGTAGTTATGGTGATAAAGGCATTAAGCTACTGTAATGTGTAACACACCCACACTGAAAAACACCCGGAAAAAGCCCTGTTACCAAGTGCTAAGGGTACAGCCAGGAAGAAAATAGCCAAGTCCCCAAATTCTTGTTCTCGTGAAGGCTTTCATGCTTTCTCTTCTAACTCCCCACCAGGCTACTGCTCTGTGTCTACTTCTCGGCTGTGCTAATAAAAGGACGTAAAGAAACTGAGTGTGCCCTCAAAGAAATTACTATCTGGTTAGAAAGAAACAGATAATCATAGGCAAACTGATTAAGTACTGAATAAGTAGGTTGGGTATTCAATGCTCTATATTAGCATATCATTTCTTGGATACAGTTTCTAACTGGGGAAAGTACAAGTAGAAGGGAATAAATGTACACAAAGAAAAAGGAGATATTATATAGATAGTGTAAAGTGGAAAGAGTCCTGTCCTGAGTCCAAGGATCTGAAATCTGTTTTAAGCTCTGGTACTTTTTTTGTGAGCAAAGAACAAGGTACTTACCTCAGTGTGCTTAGTTGTTTTATTTATTTATTTTTCTGTCTTAGAAAATAAAGGGTTGAGGTAGACTGGCAAATCTTGGGAATTTTTCCAGATTAAAAAACTGAGTCTTTTATTGTGGAATTTCTCATAATTTCTCTGAGTTTCCTAACCAGAATGATCATGAGGAGATGGGTTAGAATTTAGCTGAGGAGACAGTCAGCTCTGGATAAGGCAAGGAAAATGGTGACGAAGTGAAAAGGTTCCTATCCATGCCTTGGCTTCAACCTCATTTCCTAAAGTTAGTCTTACCCCCCTCAACTCAGGTGGTCTTCTCCACAACTTTCCCCTGCCTACAACGCTAGCTGAATTGGGCGGTGTAGACTCCAGCTATATAACGCCATGGAGGCCCCTTCCTAAGCGAGAGATTTCAGGGAACAGAAGGATTTCCTGATGCTCATGCTTTCTTTAACCCTCATCAGTCTAGGTTCTATCTCAGCTTTTAAGCATTGTCTGCCCCGGCACTTAATCTGCTTTCTTACTTATAATAATAATCGTTCTTGGCCTTGATGTAGCCAATTGCCAGTACAGCTGATTCTTTTTCTTTTTAATTAAAGTGTAATTGGCCTACAACACTGTGTTAGTTCCAGGTGGACAAAATAGTAATTCAATATTTCTTTAGGTTACAAAATGATCAACACAATAAGTCTAGTTAGCATCTGTTACCATACAAACCTATTACAGTGTTATTGACTACCTTCCCCAGGTTGTATATTTCATCCAAGTGACTCATTTATTTTGTAACTAGAAGTTTGTACCTCTTAATCTCCCTCACCTACTTCACTGGTTGTCCCTCCCTCCTCCCCTATGGCTGCCACCTGTTTGTTGTCTGAATCTATGAGTCTGTTTCTCTTTTGCTATGTTTGTTCATTTGCTTTGTTTTTTTAGATCCCACCTATAAGTGAGATCATACGATATTTGTCTTTCTCTGATTTATTTCACTTAGCATAATGCCCTCTAGGTCCATTAATGTCAAAAATGGCAAGATATCATTCTTTTTTATGACTGTGTAATATTCCATTGTATATCTATCTATCTATCTCACATATTCTTTATCCATTCATCTATTGATGGACAATTAGGTTACTTTCATACATTTGCTCTTATGAATAATGCTGCAATGAATATGGGGATGCCTATATCTTTTTAAATTATTTTTTATTGGAGTATAATTGATCTACAATGTTGTATTAGTTTCTGCTATACAGCAAAGTGAATCAGTTATACATATACATATATCCACACTTTTTTAGATTCCTTTCCCACATAGGTCATTACAGAGTATTGAGTAGAGTTCAGTAGGTCTTTATTAGTTATCTATTTTATATATGGTTTTGTGTATATGTCAGTCCCAATCTCCCAATTTATCCTTCCTCCCCTTTCCCCCTTGGTAACCATAAGTTTGTTTTCTACATCTGTGACTCTATTTCTGTTTTGTAAATAAGTTCATTTGTACCACTGTTTTAGATTCCACATATAATTGATATCATATGATATTTGTCTTTCTCTGTCTGACTTATTTCACTCAGTATTCATATCACTTCTTTTTGCATGCATTACCCTTTGTCTCCCTAAAGATTATTAGTAGTGATATATGAGAGGAGAAAAAATATGACCAATGAATGATAGGGCAATGAGCATATATCTTTTTTTTTTTTTTTTTGCATATATCTTTTTGAATTAGTATTTTTTTCTTCCTGAAGAGGAATTGCTGGCTCATATGGTAGTTCTGTTTTAATTTTTTGAGGAACCTCCATACTTTTCTCCATAGCTGCTGTACTAATTCACATTCTCATCAACAGTATATTAGGGTTCCCTTTTCTCCACATCTGTGACAACACTTGTTTATTTGTTGTTATTTTGAGAATAGCCATTCTGATAGGTGTGAGTTGATATCTCACTGTGGTTTTTTTTTTAAAGCTTTTTTTTTTTTTTTTTTTTTTTGCTGTATGCAGGCCTCTCACTGTTGTGACCTCTCCCGTTGCGGAGCACAGGCTCCGGACGCGCAGGCTCAGCGGCCATGGCTCACGGGCCCAGCTGCTCCGTGACATGTGGGATCTTCCCGGACCGGGACACGAACCCGTGTCCCCTGCATCGGCAGGCGGACTCCCAACCACTGCGCCACCTGGGAAACCCCTCACTGTGGTTTTGATTTACATTTCCATGATGATTAGTGAAGAGCATCTTTTCATGTGTATGTTGGCCACCTGTATGTCTTCTTTGGAAAAATTCTATTCAGGTTCTCTGCCCATTTATTAATTTTTTTTTGATGAGTGTGTGTTTTTTGTATATTTTGTATATTAAGCCCTCATCAGATATATCATTTGCAAGTATCTTCTTCAATTTAGTAGGTGACCTTTTCATTTTGTTAAGAGTTTCCTTCACTGTGCAAAAATGTTTTAGTTTGATGTAGCCCCATTTGTTTTGTTTTCTTTTTTCTTTTGTTTCCCTTGCCTGAGGAGACATATTCAAAAAATATTTCTATGTCAAAATGTATATATTACCTATGTTTTATTCTAGGAATTTATGGTTTCAGTTCTTACAGTTAAGTCTTTAATCCAGTTTGAATTTGTTTTTGTATATGGTGTAAGAAAGGAGATCAGTTTGATTCTTTTACATAGTGCTGTCCAGTTTTCTCAACAACATTTATTGAAAAGGCAGTCTTTTCCCCATTGTATATTTTTTCCTCCTTTATCATGGATTAATTGACTGTACAAGCATGGGCTCTCTATTCTGGGCTCTCTATTCTGTTCCAGTGACCTATTGTGTCTGTGCCACTACCATATGTTTTGATTACTGTAGCTTTAGAGTGTAGATGGAAATCAGGGAGTGTGATACTTCCACCTTTGTTCTTTCTCAAGATAGTTTTGGCTATTTGAGGTCTTTTGTGCTTCCATACAAATTTAGAATTATTTTTTCTTGTTCTGTGAAAAATACTGTTGGTATTTTGAGAGGGATTACATTGAATCTGTAGATTGCCTTGGAGAGTATGTTCGTTTTAATAGTGTTAATTCTTCCAATCCATGAACATTGTATATATTTTTATCTGTTTGTTTCCTTTTCAGTTTCTTTCATCAATGACTTATAGTTTTCTGAGTATAGGTCTTTTACGTCCTTGGCTAGATTTATTCTGAGGTGTTGTATTCTGTTGATGCAATTGTAAATAGGATTGTTTTCTTAATTTATTTTTCTGATAGTTCATTGTTAGTGTATAGAAACAGAACTTATTTCTATATTTTAATTTTGTATCCTAAACTTTGTTAGTTCTGATAGTTTTTGTGGTGGTATCTTTAGGATTTTCTGTATAATATTACATCATCTGCAAACAGAGTTTTACTTCTTCCTTTTAAATTTGGATTCCTTTTTTTCTTTTTCTTGCTTGATTGCCGTGGCCAGGAATTCCAATACTATGTTGAATAAAAGTGGTGAGGATGGGCATTCTTGTCCTGTTCCTGATCTTAGAGGAAATGCTTTCAGCTTTTCACTTTTGAGTAAGATGTTAGCTGTGGACTTACATATATGCCTTTATTATGTTGAGGTGTGTTCCCTCTATATATACTTTGTTGAGAGTTTTTGTGATAAGTGGATATTGAGTTTTGTTGAAAGATTTTTCTGCTTCTATTGAGATGATCATATAATTTTTATCCTTCAATTTGTTAATGTGGTGTATCACATTGATTGATTTGAGGATATTGAACCATCCTTGTATCCTTGGGATAAATCCCACTTGTTCATTGTATATGATCCTTTTAACATATTGTTGAATTTGGTTTGCTAATATTTTGTTGAGGATTTTTGCATCTATGTTCATTAGTGATACTGGCCTCTGGTTTTCTTTTTTTGTGGTGTCTTTGCTTGGCTTTGATATTAGGGTAATGTCTGTTTTGTAGATTGGGTTTGGAAACATTCTTTTATCTTCAATTTTTTGGAATAGTTTGGTAAGGACAGCGTTAATTCTTCATTAAATGTTTGGTAGAATTCACCTGTGAATCTATCTGGTCCTAGACTTTCTTTTTTTGGGAGTTTTTTTGATTACTGATTCAATTTCATTACCAGTAATTGGTCTGCTTATATTTTCTAATTCTTCCTGATTCATTCTTGGGACTCAGTATGTTTTTAGAAATTTATTCATTTCTTGTAGATTTTACATTTCATTGGTGTATAATTGTTCGTAGTAGTCTCTTATGACCCTTTGTATCTCTGTGCTTTTGGTTGTAACTTCTCCCCTTTCATTTTTTATTTTATTTATTTTGGCCCTCTCTTTTTTTCTTGATGAGTCTGGGTGAAGGTTTATGAATTTTGTCTATTTCTTTCAAAGAACCAGCTCTTAGTTTCATTGCTCTTTTCTCTTTTTGTCTCTATTTTCTTTCTTTCTTTTTTTTTTGCCATGCCATGCAGCATGTGGGATCTTAGTTCTCTGACCAGGGATCAAACCCACACCCTCTGCAGTGGAAGAGTGGAGTCTTAACTACCAGACCACAGGGAAGTCCCACTTTATCTCTTTTTTGATCTTTTTCCTTCTACTAACTTTGGGTTTTTGTTTGTTCTTTCTTTTCTAGTTCCATTAGTTGCAAGGTTAGGATGTTTATTTGAGATGTTTCTTGTTTCCTGAGGTAGGCTTATATTGCTATAAACTTCCCTCTTAGAACTATTTTTTCTGTTTCCCATTGATTTTGGATCATTGTGTTCCCATTTTAATTTATTCTCGGGTATTTTTTGATTTCCTCTTTGATTTTCTCAGTGACCCATTTGTTGTTTAATAGCATGTTTTGTAGCCTCCATGTGTTGTGGTTTGTGCAGTTTTTTTTTCCTTGTAGTTGACTTCTAGTCTCATACTGTTGTAGTTGGAAAAGATGTTTGATATGATTCAATCTTCAAAAATTTATTGAGACTTGTTTTTTATCCTGCCATGTGATCTATCCTGGAGAATGTTCCACATGCACTTGAAAAGAATATATATTCTGCTGCTTTTGAATGGAATGTTCTGTATATATAAAGTCTATCTGATCCAATCTATCATTTAAGCCAGTGTTTCCTTATTGATTTTCTGTCTGGATGATCTATCCATTGATGTAAGCAGGGTGTTAAATTTCCCCTACTATTATTGCGTTATTGTCAACTTCTCCCTTTATGTTTGTTAATATTTGCTTTGTGCATTTAGGTGCTCCTAAGTTAGGTGCATCTATATATACAACTGTTATATATTCTTGTTGGATTGATCTCTTGGTCATTATGTAATTTCCTTCTTTGTCTCTTGTTACAGTCTTTGTTTTAAAGGCTATTTTTGTCTGATATAAGTATTGCTACCCCAGCTTTCTTTTGGTTTTAATTTTCATGGAATTCCTTTTTCCATCCCTTTGCTTTCAATCTGTATGTGTCTCTAGATCTGAAGTGAGTCTCTTGTAGACAGCATATATATTGGTCTTGTTTTTTGTTTAATCCATTCAGCCACTCATTGTCTTTTGATTGGAGCATTTAGTCCATTTACATTTAAAGTAATTATCGATAAGTATGTACTTTTTGCCATTTTGTTAATTGTTTTTGAATTGTTTTTGTCCTTTTTTGTTCCCTTCTTTTTCATTTGCTCTCTTCCCTTGTGATTTGATGACTATCTTTAGTGCTGTATTTGGATTTCTTTCTTTTGTGTGTGTGTGTGTGTGTGTGTGTGTGTGTGTGTGTGTATCTATTTTAGATTTTTGATTTGTGGTTACCATGAAGTTTAAATACAGCAACCTAAATATTTAAGTTGATGATCTCAAGTTCAAATGTATTCTAACAACCCTGCATTTAACGCCCTCCCCCCCCACACACACTGCATGTTATTTACACCATATTTTACATCTTTTTGTTTTGTATATTCCTTAACTACTTTTGTGGATATAGATGCTTTTACTAATTTCATCTTTTAAGCTTTCTACTAGGTTTGTAAGTGGTTGATCTACTATCTTTACTGTATATTTGCCTTTACCAATGAGAATTTTCCTTTAATAATTTTCATATTTCTGGTTGTGGTTTTTTATTTTCTGCTTAGAGAAGTCCCTTTAACATTTCTTGAAAAGCTGGTTTAGTGGTGCTGACTCTTTTAGATTTTGTTTGTCTGTAAGCCTCTTTATCTCCTTTTCATATCTGAATGATAGTCTTGTCAGGAAGAGTATTCTTGGCTGTAGGTTATTTTCTTTCATCACTTTAAATATATGTTGCCACTCCCATCTGGCCTGCAAAGTTTCTGCTGAAAAGTTAGCTGATAGTCTCATCGGAGTTCCCTTGTACATAGTAGTTGCTTTTCCTTTGCTGCTTTTAAGATTATCTCTTTATCTTTAAGTATTGCCATTTTCATTACAATGTATCATGGTGTGAAACTCTATGGGTTCGTTTTGTTTAGGATGCTCTGTGATTCCTGGACCTGGATGTCTTTTTTTTCCCCATATTACAGAAGTTTTCAGCTTTTTTTTATTCAAATAACTTCTCTGTCCCTTACCTTCTTTTCTCTTTCTGGGACCCATAAAATGTGAATGTTAGTACACTTGAAGTTGTCCAGAAGGCCTCTTAAATTATCCTTATTTTGAAGAATTATTTTTTCCTTTTTCTGTTCGGCTTGGGTGATTTCCACTACTCTGTCTTCTAGTTCGCTGATCTGTTCCCTGTATAGTCTAATCTCCTGTTATTCTTTCTAGTGTATATTTTTAATTTTAGTTATTATATTTTTCAGTTCTTTTTGGATCTTCTTTTAATTTTCTGTTTGTTAAACTTCTCACCGTGTTCATCCATACTTCTCCTTAGTTCATTGAGCATCTTTATGTTTATTACCCTAAACTCTTTATTGGGTATATTGCTTATCTCCACTTAGCTTAATTCTTCTTCTGGGGTTTTACCATGTTCCTTTATTTGGAGTGTATTCCTCTGTCACCTCATTTTGCCTAATTCTCTCTCTCTCTCTCTCTCTCTCTCTCTCTCTCTCTCTCTACCTACCTATCTATATCTATCTATCTATCTATATCTATATCTATATCTATCTATCTCTCTATCTCTCTCTCTCTATCTATCTATCTATCTATCTATCTATCTATATATATATATATATATATATATATATATATATATTAGGTTGGTTATACATCCTGATCTTGGAGAAGTGGCTTATATAGGAGACATCCTATAGGGCCCATCATCACACTCTCTGGCCACCAGAGCCATATGCTCTAAGGGTACCCCCTATGTGGGCTGCATGGACCCTTCTGTTGTGGTGAGCTGACTACTGTAGGTGTGCTGGTAGGCGGGGCTTGCCCCCAGCCAGTGGCTCTCAGGCCCTGCCTCATGTAAATGTTGCTGGCCCACTGGAGGGTGGAACTGGGTCCTTGGGTGACTGCTTGTGGGGCTTGAGTTGGGGGGTTCCCAGGGCTGGTTCCCCCCATGTGGCTGGTTTCTTGGCCTGTGGGGTCCTAGGACTGGTGCCTACTGGCTGGTGGGCAGGTAAGCCCCTGGTGCTAATAGGCTAGAGGGACGATTCCAAAATGGTGCTTGCCAGTGTTACCGAAAGCTCGGCCTCTCTGTACACGGGTGCCGAATCAAATCCTGGAGACAGAGTGTTGGGTGAAGTAGAAAAGGATAGCTTTATTATTCAATACTCTGCCAGGCAAAGGGAGACACACTGGGCTTCTGCCCCGAACGGTGTGTCTCAACCCCAGAGCATTTGATGAGGGGTTTTATAGCAGTGGTTCAAAGGTGAGGTCTCTGACAAGATTAGGGTGTGAGCAGGTCTCCTCTCCTTTAATCTCATCTCAGGTCTCCTAATCTTGATGAGCTTCTCTGGTCCCTTTAATCTCGCCTCAGGTGGTTTCGTGGCTGCTCCTCCCTAGGTTAGCAACTGTTCAAATCTGCCCTTTGGAACTCAGGGAAGGTCATGGAGGCTGGAGTCTTGCTTATAAGAAGTGGTGGGCTAAAGGAGGCTTCCGTGCCTGCCCCACTAGGTTTCACCAGCACCAGTGTTCTTGTAGTAGAATGAGTTCCCAAAATGGCTTCTGTCAGCATCTATGTCCCCAGAGGGAACCCCAGTTGCCTCCTGCCTCTCTGGGAGGCTCTCCAAGATCAGCGCGTGAGCTTAACCCAAGCTCCTTTAAAATTACTGCCTCTTCACTGGGTCTTGGAGCATGTGAGATTTTGTGTGAGCCCTTTAAGAGTGAGTCTCTTTTTCCAAGGCAGCTCTCCCTATGCAACTCGCCCTATGCAAGCCCTACTGACCTGCAAAGCCAGGCATTCTAGGGGCTCAACTTCCTGGTGCAGGAACCCCAGGCTTGGGAGCCCAATGTGGGACTCAGAACCTCACCCGTTGGTGAGAACCTCTGCAGCTGTTATTAACCTCCAGTCTGTGGGTCACCCAGCTGCAGGTGTGGGGCTTGACTAGACCATTCTCCTCATTCTCTTCACCTCCTACTCATCTCATTGTGGTTGCTTCTTTGTATCTTTGATTGTGAAAAATCCTCTCTGCTAGTCTTCAGGTCATTCTCATCTATAGTTGCTCTGTAAATAGTTGTAATTTTGGTGTGCTGGTGGGCAGAGGTGAGCTCAGGGTCTTTTACTCCACCCTCTTGACCACTCCACCTCAATAAAACCAATTCTTGACAATTGCATGATCATAGCAACTTGAAGATAGTGATTGAATTTTTTGGACCTACACTTTTATACTTTCATGGACTAAATTACTGGCAAGAATGATAAATGAAAGGGAAATCTGCTTCAGTTTTTTTCTTGTACAGCTGTTAACATCTTATACCTTCAGTCATAGTAAACTGCCCCGTCTTTGTATAGTTAACAGCGGTTCTTAAAGTTGTCAGGTGACAAAATACATAGAAATATGGTGCTGTTTCTAGAACATTGATCTAAATTAAAATTATTATATGTATATAATTCTAGGCTATGTTAGAATTCTACTAAGAACAAATTGTAGCAGATGCTAAAGTTTAAGAAAAAAATGTGTTTCAAAGTGTACGTTGTAGCCATAGAAAAATCTCAATAATACATATATAATACACATATGTTAAGCCAGTTAGCTTCCTGGAGAAGACTTCAAAATTATTAGTTTTCATCTGATTATCATTTTGAATGATTTAACCAAATGTACTGTTTTGTTGGATAAATGTGGGGTGTTGGGTTGAACAACTCTGGGAGACACCATTTATGTTATATTCATATTATGCTATCACCTGAATGATGAAAAATATTTGCCAAAGATGATAATTTGGAGCTTAGAGAAGATGATCTTAAACATTTTTTTTTCTGACAATAATCAGTTTTCAAGACCAATTGTAGACCCAGCCACCCCTAGTTTGTGTCATTAGGATCAACTTCTCCGAAGTCGCTTTTAAGTCAGATGGGGTTAGCTTAGCCCAGACGAGGAAATTGCCTGCTGACCCTTGCCTACATGCTGTATGATGCCCCTCCAGCTGAGACCCAAAGTCCGTGCTGCCTCTGGCTAGTTAGAGGCTACAGCAGCAGGAAAGGATTTGTTTGTCTGAGTAGAAGTGACAAGCTTGGCTTGTGGTTCAAGGAAGGGGGAGGGGAGCTGAGGGAATGCTGAAAATCTGTCTTGACTGCCTTGTTTTCTACCGGATTTATAAGCAGATTCCACAAATCCAACCAGTCTTGTCTAAAGCTGCCCTGCCTCCTACCTCCGTGGTCCCAATGCCTCACCCCTTAAGCGTTCCTTGGGGCTGATATCTTAGTATGAATCAAAATGAGTTTTGGGGGAGGGATAAATAAGCAGAATATTCACAAGAATATTCTTAAAGCCCTGCAGTGCCAGCAAGGAAAATACAACTGGAAAGTAAAGTCTCTAAAACCTTGGAAACGTAAGGGGTAGATTTCCAGAGGTTAATCCAGATACATATACAACCCAAAGGCCTGGCAGGCAGAAGAAACTATGAAACTATAGGCACGTTATGAATTCTGAGAGCTAGGATCTTCCTCCTTATCTTTATCTGTACAAAACTTAACTTAAAGAAGAGATCAAATGTCCAGTCAGCCTTTTGAAGGGTGGAAAATTACAGTGAAAGAGCACCAGATGGACATTCAAGGCACACAAGGCTAGTCTTAGCTTAAGTTCTAATTAGCTGTTGGAAGTCACCTAAATCCTGTACCTCAGTTTCCTCATCAGCTACTTATGGAGGTTAGGGCTTTTTCGGTTGCTTTCAAAGGGCTCTTCTGGTTGTACATGTTTAGAATGCATTTGTGGAGTTCATGTTACATCTCACAGTGTACCTGTAAAGCAGAGTAA
Source organism: Lipotes vexillifer (assembly GCF_000442215.2). Classification (NCBI taxonomy): domain Eukaryota; kingdom Metazoa; phylum Chordata; class Mammalia; order Artiodactyla; family Lipotidae; genus Lipotes; species Lipotes vexillifer. The sequence goes on from NW_006797390.1 coordinate 1,437,500, forward strand.
GACATGGAAGGCAGGGTTGCTATTTTTATAGTTTCTTTAGCAGGGAGCTGTGTCTTTAGTGGCACAGGAGATACAGTGGTGGTTTATGGTGTGGGAGTAGAATGGCTTTTTGACACTGAAATTTGAACCTGCTGCGTTTGCGTCCCTTCTCGAAGCCCAAATAGCTCCCTTAATACCAAGTGACCTCGATTTCATGCGCTGTCTTTCTTGTCCTCACCCATGTTCCACTCTTAAGATGGTCTAATAATGGATTCATGATCAGAAGGTCCCACATCTGATTAGATCTCTGATTTATTTTCTGACCCTAGGCGAGTCACCTTTTCACTTAGATCTTAGTTTCCACATGCAGTATGAAGTTCTTAAAACAGCCATGGATTATTCTGAATGGCTTGCTATCATAAAAATGAAGATAACTGAAGGGACTGCCCTGGCGGTCCAGTGGTTAAAACTACACTCTTCCACTGCAGGGGGCGCGGGTTCAATCCCTGGTCAGGGAACTAAGATCCTACATGCTGCATGGCCAAAAATAAATAAATAAATAACTTTGAAGAACACTCCAAGTTTTTAGGATTGGGAAAAAAAGAAATGTAGATTAACCAAATGCTATTTTGTAATTATCTGTAAAGCACCTCCCCTTCATCACCACCACCTTTATCTTTCTAGGTCTGCTTTTCTTGGGCTGATATCAAAATTGATTATTTTTAATTCACTGAGTTAATGCACTGGGAACTAGAGGCAAACTGACTTACAAATAAAAGTATGAGCTTAGGTTATCTACAAACAGATGGGCAATAAAGACTTAATAGTATCAGCAAGACCACAGGTTGTGGGCTTATAGAGAGCTAGATAGTGTGTGAGATCAATCGCTCAGACAAAGTTCACTGAACCTTGGGATAGAACTCTGTGCTAGATGGAAATCCCCAAATCTTCATACCTGAGTTTAACAGCTATATTGGAGGCTGCACCTCTGTGGCTTTTATTTCAACCTTAATCAAATAAATTTTGGGTGCCCAGGGAACAGATTTTTTTGTAGGTTAGGTCTATAGAAACATTTGTGTTGCTAACAATTTAGAGATGTGACTCTTTTGTTACATTTTCTAGTCCCGCCAATTCATGACAACCTAAGAAACTGAGACCAACTCAGGAGGTCAAAGAAAAGAAACTGATTTCTGACACTGAGAGCTACAGAATGTGGCGCTCTATAGTCTGTGTACTTACCCAGATATGAGAAGGATAAGCAGTGGGCTTCTATTATCTTATATAAGGCATGTCTGGTCAGCTTCTAGGAGACATGTACTGTGCAACCTGTTTTAGAACTGATTTTCTCAGACACAGAACATTCTGTGGTATCACCAAACCATACACAAATTCTGATTTAACCTTTAGAGGCCATGGACCTGCAAATGCTAACAATAAATGAGACTTGTATACTGAAAACTACAAAATATCATTGAAAGAAATGAAAGAACTGAATCAGTAGAAAGACATCCTGTAGGAAGTAGGAAGACTTAATATTGTTAAGACAGCAGTCCTCCCAAGTTGATGGACACAGTCAACTCAGCCTCTGCTGAAATTCCAGGCTTTTTGTTCAGAAATGGTCAAGCTGATTCTAAAATTCATATAAGAGGGAACACAAGGGACTTAGAGTATCCAAAACAATCTTCAAAAAGAGAACAAAGTAGTAGGACTCAGACTTAATAATTTTAATTTTTTTTTTTTTTTGGCCACGCTGCATGGCTTGTGGGATCTTAGTTCCTCGACCAGGGATTGAATTGAACCCAGGTCCTCAGAAGTGAAAGCGCTGAGTCCTAACTACTGGACCGCCAGGGAATTCCCCAGACTTAATAATTTTAAAACGTACTACACAGCTGCAGTAATTAAGACATGCGTTATTGGCATAAGGAGAAATATGGACTTCAGGCTCTGGGACCCCTGTTTTCAGGCCTCCAGCCTCAGATTGAATTATAGCCCCAGATTTCCTGGTTCTCCAGCTTGCAGATGGCAGACTGTGGGACGTCTTGGCCTCCATAGCCTTGTGAGCCAATTCCTATAATAAATCTCCTCTTATGTATGTCTTTCTCTATATATGCTGTTGGTTATGTTTCTCAGAGAACCCTCACTAATACAATGGATGAAACTTGAAAACTTGCTAAGTGAAAGAAGCCAGATACAGAAGGTCACAAATTGTATGATTCAATTTATATGAAATATCCCAAATAGGCGAAACTTTAAAGACGGAAAATAGATTAGTGATTGCCCAGGGACTTGGAGCGGGGAGGTGGGCACTGGGGAGTGACTGCTACTGGTACAGGGTTTTTTTGTGGAGGGGGATTAAAATAGTCTAGCAGTGTGGTTGCACAACCTTCTGAAAATGCTAAAAAGCACTGAATAGTATACTTTAAAAGGGTGAATTTTATGGTATGCGAATTATATCTCAATTAAAAAAAAACCCCAAAGCAATATTAAAGGTAATTTTTTAAAATATAAACTTATTTATTTATTTATTTTTGGCTGCATTGGGTCTTCGTTGCTGCATGCAGGCTCTCTCTAGTTGCAGCGAGCGGGGGCTACTCTTCGTTGCGGTGCGCAGGCTTCTCATTGCGCTGGCTTCTCTTGTTGTGAAGCATGGGCTCTAGGCACGCGAGCTTCAGTAGTTGTAGCATGAGGGCTCAGTAGTTGTGGCTCAGGGCTCTACAGCACAGGCTCAGTAGTTGTGGCACAGGCTTAGTTGCTCCGCGGCATGTGGGATCTTCCCGGACCAGGGCTTGAACCTGTGTCCCCTGCATTGGCAGGCGGATTCTTAACCACTGTGCCACCAGGGAAATCCTTAAAGGTAATTTTAATTTTCAAAAAAAAAAAAAAAGTTTTTGAGAATCTGCTATGGAAGCAGTATATAGTATAATGTAAAAACACAGATTCTAAAACCACACAACCTGGGTTGAAGTTCCAAATCCCTGCTTACTAACTGTGTGATCTAGAGCAAGTTACTTAACCTCTCTGTGACACAGTTGCTTTATATGTAAAGTGCTTAGAACAGTACCAAACACATGGTGAGCACTGTATAAGTATTTGTCATTTTAACTATATGCCATAAAATATACTAGGCAGTAGCGGGAAGCAAAAACCAGTATCGAGGAAGCTGTGCTGAGCATAAATATCAGTTAAGGGTGGAGTCCAAGGCAGATGGCTTCACTTGGTTTATTGTTTGAACTCTGCTCCATGCTCACTCGTGAAAAGAGCCTGGGTTTAGTGGAAAAGGAGGGAAAGGTAATGTGGGTCCAAGGATACAATACCTGAATTTAATCTTGCTACCTGGGTCCTGGAAAAAGGTCCAAAATACGTTAAGAGAAATATATAGAGAAAAAACCAGAGCAAGGGATGGTGAACAGTACTTAATATATTTTTGTTGTTCAGTTGAATGTGTTAGGCAACAATTCTGAGGGTTTTCCTCCGGAATTTAGACACTAACCTCATGATCTTTGTTCTCTTGTCCTGTCTTTGTTGGGATCTTTTTTGCTCTTTCATTTCAAAACGTAAGATCAAGCAAACCTTTAAAGTTCATGTCCCTGCCACATTTTTATTCCCAGGACAAATCAAGAACCCAGGAGGGTGGCGGGCATTTCAGGCAATATTTGCATCCCTTTGCTTTAAACTGCTTTCTGCATCTTTGTAGGAGTGCATTTACAATTATTGATTTTTCTGTAGATCTCAATCTGTTGACAGACACCAAATAGAGATTCTAGTAGAAGGACTGGATTGCATACGCATTTTGAGGGAATGATATAAGTTATTAAATTCCCTACTTAGAAGGATAGAGAAAAACCCTGTTGTCTACCTTTCTCTGGTTTTACACTTCTGAATTCTCTTCTACTATGTAAATATATTTTATACATACTCGGTTTCATCATAGTTCTGCTTTCTTGAATATTCTCCATTGGATATCAATAAATAATTATAATGCCTTGTATTTTTACTCTTTACATATTATTTCTTGGTGCTTTACATACAACCCTTTGACAAAGAGATGTTAATTGACTTGTTTAAGGTCACACACAAGGACTTGATGACCCAGAATCATTACTTAGATCTCGTGACTCCTTTGCCTGTATTAGGAGAGGTTTCTTCCCTTTTACTGTACGTTTCTCCTAGAACTTTCTATTGAGAAATAATCTGGGTGAGGAAAATATGGTGAATTCCAGGGCAGAAGGCAGCCGAAGCCTGAAGATTAATGCCAGGGCCTCGTTATACTGGCATCCACGCTGGTACCGATATAGCGTTATTTAAAATTCATTCGATATCAGATTTTTCTCCTAGGTCAATCTCATATCACCTTTTTTAAGATGCATTAAACTTTGTCTCCCTAAAGATTATTAGTAGTGATATATGAGAAAAAAGTATGACTAATAAATGATAGGGCAATGAGCAGAGTTGGTTTGAAGTTCTCTGGAATACCTTAACAAAGCTTAACAGATCCTCAAGTTATTACTGTAGAAAAGCTTTACCTGTGGGAAGCAAGGGTACTTCAGAAGAGATGGCAGTGGGCGTGGTGTGTGTGTGTGTGTGTGTGTGTGTGTGTGTGTGTGTGTGAGTGTTGGGTGCAGGAGGGTGGAACATGATTCTGAAATCCTTTTATTCTAAAACTGTAAATGTCCTCTCATATGTTTTATGTCATTTGTCAGAATGTCTCTGGTTAGGTAGTGCAAGGATGACAATATATTATGTTATAGATTAGGAATTAAAACACAGGGGAGGGCTTCCCTGGTGGCGCAGTGGTTGAGAGCCTGCCTGCCGATGCAGGGGACACGGGTTCGTGCCCGGGTCCGGGAAGATCCCACATGCCGCGGAGCAGCTGGGCCTGTGAGCCATGGCCGCTGAGCCTGCGCGTCCGCAGCCTGTGCTCTGCAACGGGAGAGGCCACAGCAGTGAGAGGCCCGAGTACCACAAAACAAACAAACAAACAAACACACAAACACAGGGGAATGGTAATATTTGGCGAAAGAGAGAGAAAGAGAGAGTACTAAAACATAGTTGCCAATTTAGAGCCTTATCTATTCAGGGTGATCAGCTCCGTGCTCTGTGATGACCTAGAGTGGTTGGATAGGGAAGGTGGGGGGGAGGTTCAAGAGGGAAGGGATATTGGGATATATGTATACGTATAGCTGATTCACTCTGTTGTACAGCAAAAGCTAATACAACATTGTACAGCAATTATACTCCAATAAAGATGAAAAAATAAAAAGAACCTTATGTATTTTTTAGAATAAATATATATTTTTCATTTTTGGCTGCGCTGGGTCTTCATTGCTGCACACGAGCTTTCTCTAGTTGCGATGCGCGGGCTACTCATTGCGGTGGCTTCTCTTGTTGTGGAGCACAGGCTGTAGGTGTGCGGGCTTCAGTAGTTGTGGCTCGCGGGCTCTAGAGTGCAGGCTCAGTAGTTGTGGCGCATGGGCTTTGTTGCTCCGCGGCATGTGGGATCTTCCTGGACCAGGGCTCGAACCTGTGTGCCCTGCACTGGCAGGTGGATTCTTAACCACTGTATCACCAGGGAAGTCCCAGAACCTTATCTATTAAATTAGAGCCTGGTGAATTTCCTCTGTATTAAGAAAGGAAGGTAATGCGGGTTTAAGGCAGAGTTCCCAAACTTGGTTGCAAACTGGAATTAACCTTCAGAGCTTTAGCAGATCCCAGTACTTTGTTCGCAATCCCAGAGACTCTGATTCTGACTTAACTGATGCATCTTTGGGCGTTGAAACTTTTAAACATCTACTTCAGCCACACTGGTTTAATTCTGGGAGGGGGTTAGAGTCGGGGAAAGGAACTCTACAATCAGTTTTATCTACTTTTATTGTAAGTATACGATGTTTTAAATTTAAAAACTATGAAGCAATTTATAAAAAAGAACACGAAAGTAGAAACTTTAAGATTTAAAAAAAATCAGGTACTTCACAGAAGGAAGGTGAGAAAATTGTAGTAGAAGCCTGGTAATATTTACTATAAGATTACATTAAATTTAGATTTCAGGAAATAATTTTCTTATTCCTGTGATACACAGACGTATGAGTATTCTAATTGTGTTATTATGTCATGATATTGGTATGAAATCTTATCCAAAAGGAGAGGTCATTTGAAGATATCATAATTTGAATAATAATAATAGTTATTATTATAGGAATATTTTTATTTCTATAATTATTATAGGAATAATTAATAATAGCTACTGTTTGCTATGAGCTAGGTATTGTTCTAAGGATCATTTAATTCTTACAGCGTCTCTTGGAGTTAGATAATACTGTAAACCCAATTTAACAGATGAAAAAAATGAGGTTTAAGAGAAATTAAGTAATTTGCTCAAGAGTACACAGTTAATTAGTAGCAGAAATGGGTATATTGGGTTTCAGAAATGCACTGGGCTATACTTCTGAGACTTGTAATAAAAACTGAAAGGTAGATGAAGCCTAGGAGTATGCCTTTTTGGCCTTTGTTGTGGAAGATATAAAAGACCTCAAGGAAAGAAGCATCTAAAAACAAAGCATCTTCCTCATGCATATAAGTTCAGAGCAGGGAAGAAAGGGACAAAGACAGATGGCTGAGATGGGGCCAGCTGTTGGGCTGCACTGGGGCTATATTAAGACAACAGGCCAGCTATAGAAGAATCGCTCACTTCTATTTAAGAAAATACATATGCCTACACACCCGACTCACCCACACCCACATTCGCCATATTCGCGTGCGCACATGCAGTGGTTCTGCATTTTTTTGCTCACTGAATTTATTTTCCAACTATTCTCCTTTAACATTTAGCAAGTCTTTTGGCACTTTCATTACGTTGTGCCTGTGTTAAGAAGAAAGGGATTTTATCCACATTTATGCCAGTGCTTTGAAGGAAAGCCACACTCTCTTGAGATCATCATGGTGCGCCAGTAGTAATCAGAGTTAGAGACCGTCAAGTAGAGTATATTATTCAGGAACGGTACGTTGGACCCCTTGGTCTGAAAAGTAATTATGCTACACACATGAATTCTTGTTAGAAGAGGAACTTACACCTACTACCATTGAAGAACACTTTTGCAATCTTATTCTCACTAGAATCCTCTGAGCTAAGTGGTCATGATGATCTCAGTTGTAAAAATTAGAAAACCAAGGCTTTACAAGGTTGAGATAAATCCATTCTGCATCTCCACCTCTGATGCCTGTGTTCTTTCAACTATACCACAGTTTGATGAAGATGATATATTAACTTTGTTCTCGAAAGTTCCAACTTGGCTGTTTCCCAGATAGGAAAGATAATGCCTCCAGCAAGCAATAAGAAAGGACTCGCTAAACTTCAGAGCTTCACCTTGACTTTAGGCCAAGAGAGCCCTCTTTGAAGCCATACATCTTGACTTACTGACTCTACCTTATCTTTAATTCTGATCACTAGTTAAGAAGGAGATTTTAAAGAAGAGTTTTTCTTCTGTCTTTTCTGTCACCCTCAGCCAGTTTTCTTTTGATGTCTCTGCTTTCAACTTTTTCTGCCTTCCAGACTTTCTTCCTTTTCATTTTTTTATTATAAAATAATGCAGGCTTAATTCAGACGATCTGAAAAATAAAAAATGGAGGCAAAAAAAAAAATCAATCTTACTGTCACCGTTGTTGCTGTAACATTCTGATATATTTCTCTTTTGGGTTCCCCTGCATGGGTGTTTCCCCCTAACCAGTACTGGTGTGGTCTTCGCTTATATATGTATATTTTAAAAATCTGCTTTTATCATTTAATGTGCTACCATTAAAATTCCCCATTTATTAAAATTTTTCATGAACATAAAGTTAATGTATTTATAGTATTCCACTCTATAGCTATATAAAAATTTAACATCCCTCCTTGTATTACTTAGGGTTCTCCAGAGAAATAGAATCAGCAAGAAGTATGTGTGTGTGTGTGTGTGTGTGTGTGTGTATTTATCTCGCTATCTATCAGTCATCCATCTATCTACCTATCCAATCTATCAAGATATATGAAATCCATGGATACTTGGCAAGTTCAAAATCTTCAGGGTAGGTGAAGACCCAGGGACGAGTTGCCGTTTGAATCTAAAGGTAGTCTGCTGGCAGAATTCCCTCTTCTGGGCAGGTCAGTCTTTTTCTATTAAGACTTTCAGCTGATTTGATGAAGCCCACCCATATTATGGATGGTAATCTGTTTTACTCAAAGTTCACTGAGTTAAATGTTAATCTCATTTTAAAAATTCCTTCACAGAAACATTTAGAATAATGTTTGACCAAATATCTTGGTAGCATGGCCTAGCCAAGTTGACACAAAAATTAACCGTTACGCTCTTTTTGATGACAATTTGTTTATATTTTTATCTTTTTTTATTGTAGAAAATTTCAAATCTTTACAAGAACAGAAAAAGGTAGGTAGGATGGGAAGATGGCTACCGATGTATTAATCACCCAAATTCAACACTTTTAAACAATGGTCAATCTTGTTTTTTTACATCTCCACCCACTCTCCTTCAAGTCCTGGGATTATTTTGAAGTAAACGTATATTTTTGCTTTCAAGAGAAATAGATGACAGTACAATAAAAATGTTTGTCTGTGTTCAGAAACATCTTCCATTTAAAAAAGATCTTCTGGGACTTCCCTGGCGGTGCAGTGGTTAAGAATCCGCCTGCCAATGCAGGAGACATGGGTTTGAGCCCTGGTCCAGAAAGATCCCACATGCCGCGGAGCGACTAAGTCCGTGTGCCACAACTACCGAGCCCATGCTCTAGAGCCCACGAGCCACAACTACTGAAGCTCGCATGCCTAGAGCCCGTGCTCTGCAACAAGAGAAGCCACCGCAATGAGAAGCCCGCGCACGGCAACGAACAGTAGCCCCTGCTCACCCAACTAGAGAAAGTCCACATGCAGCAACAGAGACCCAAAAATAAATAAATAAATATTTTAAAATAAAAATAAAAAAGATCTTCTTATAATTGACTCCTAGGAGAGAAATTATTGGGTCAAAATTATAAATGTCATTAAGGCTCTTCATTTACATATTGACAAATTTGTTCCTGTAAATGTGGAAATTTTGATAACCTGTCAAAAAAAAAAGAGTGACTTTTTTTTTTTAAACCCTCTTGCACTGTTAGTGGGAATGTAAATTGGTGCAGCCACTATGGAGAACAGTATGGAGGTTCCTTAAAACACTAAAAAAGAGTGAGCTTTTTAATAAGGCTCCTCAGTGCATCAAAGTTCTTTCTTTCATTTTTTTATTAAGCAAAAAAAATTGCATCTTGTTTTTATTTTAATGTGTATTATTTAATTGCTAGTTAAATTGAATATCTTTAATTTTACTCCCCCGTGGTTCCATATTTGTTAAAACATTTTGTTTTGATGAATTTGTTCATTTTCCATGGCCATTTATTTATTGGCATCTTAATAATTTTCTTATTTATTGCTGTAAAATTTCTTTGCTTTTATTTGTTCATTGGTTGATCTCTTTTTTTTTCTATTGGAAAGAATCTTTTCTTTAAAATTTAGCAAGTCCTTGCCAATCCAATATAACTTATACTGTTATTTTTTATGTTTCTTAAAACATACAGTCATTTTTCCAACTAAAATTTATTTTTACATAGGGATGAAGCAAGGATCTAAAGTATTTTTGCCAAATGAGTAACCCATAATATGCATGTTATGCATAATTCATATAATGTGTAATCTATCTCAGTACTTCTCAATATCAGGTATAGTTTAGTATCTCCTGGGAAACATGGAGACACTCTTCCTTTTTTCAATGCTGATAGGTGAAAGCATAATCTATTGGATTCATAATCATCATCATCTATTCCAGGGTTGAGGGGTGGTGAGGTCCAGCACTATAGTACTAGTATTTTTTTAGAAGCTCACTAGGAATTCTAATGTACAGCCCAAGTTTGAGAATCTGCTTGTTGTTTTCATGCTGACTTCTTTATATTAAGTTTCTAAATATATATTTTATTTATAGGCTATTTACGTGTTCTATTAATCTTTCTCTCTATTTTTCAGTGTCATTGTGTGTGAGTGTGTCTGGGTAGGGGTGTGTGTGTGTGTGTGTGTGTGTGTGTGTGTGTGTGTGTGTGTTAGGCTTTGTCATATATTCAGGCTTAGAACATGCCTCTCGGGCTCAAAGTTTGATTTGTTTTGTTTTTAGAATAAAAGATTACCTCATGCTGAGATGTTGCTGGTTCCCTCCCTCATCTTGCTGGAGCCCTAAGTTTTCAAACAAACCACGAATAAGAGCTTTCCGTGGGGGCTTCTCTGGTGGCGCAGTGGTTGAGAGTCCGCCTGCCGATGCAGGGGACGCGGGTTCGTGTCCCGGTCCGGGAAGATCCCACGTGCCGCGGAGCGGCTGGGCCCGTGAGCCATGGCCGCTGAGCCTGCGCGTCCGGAGCCTGTGCTTCGCAACGAGAGAGGCCACAGCGGTGAGGTCCACATACAGCAAAAAAAATTAAAAAAAGAGCTCTCCCTGAACTCCTTATCTTAGTCTTCTCATTCATAGCTAAACATCTTAGAAAAGCTACTTAAACACATTTTCTCCACATCCTCACTTTCTCTTTATTCCCTGAACCACACCACTCTCTGGCTCTGCTGCTGCCCTGACACTACTCTTTCTATGGCCAAGAGTGATCTCCATGTTGCCTGTATCCATTGGTGACTTTTTTCTCTTAATTTTCATCAGCTTTACGACCAATTGCCTGAGCAAGAGATGTGAGATAAACTAACTAGGTTGCAGAGGTAGACGGTAGGTAAAGATGGACAGTTCGGTTATAGAGTCAAATGCAGGCAAGAATAAGCAACTTGGGTTTTTGGTGGCGTGAACAGAACACAGAGGTCCCAGGGTGTATAGAGCAGGGATGGGGTGATGGCCGTGATTCAGGCTCTAGGCCGGCAGGGGTGTTTATCTGGGGGGAGATGTCTTCCCATTCATAGCAGAACCTCAGTAACCAGAGTATAGAGCAAAGTTCTAATCTCATGAAGGAGGACTGATTTGGGCAGAGAGGACAGTAAGACCCTATCCACCCATGAGGATGGATTCAGGATGGGACCCCAGATTTGAGAGTGCTTGGATCCATAGCACGGGTAACCAGACATGCCTTGTGAAAATGGATCGAGGTTTTGTCCTCTCAAACTGGGGAGGATGGTGAGAGGAAGGGGAGAAGGGAACTGAGACTACTGATCACTCTTGATCTCCTTACTGCCTCTGTCAAGATGGGTTCAGGACCTGGGTGAAGACTGAGCCAGCAGATAGGTGGTATCAATGGAACCAGCTAGAAGGAGTTGAGGAATTTAGAGACAGAGGTTAATTAATTAACTAATTAATTATATCACTATTTATTATAGCATTCTATCTGTTTTTGTGCCTTTGTTCACAGCATTATGCTCTTTGATCCACCACGTTTAAACCTCCCTTCCTTGACATGATTGTTTTTTCTTTTTTAAAATATTTATTTATTTATTTATTTTATTTATTTTTGGCTGTGTTGGGTTTTGTTGCTGCACACTGGCTTTCTCTGGTTGCGGTGAGCAGGGGCTACTCTTCTGTCCGGTGCGTGGGCTTTCTCTGGTTGTGGTGCACAGGCTTCCCACTGCGGCAGCTTCTCTTGCTGTGGAGCACGGGCCCTAGGCGTGCAGGCTTCAGTAGTTGTGGCTTGCGGGCTCTAGAGCACAGGCTCAGTAGTTGTTGCGCACGGGCTTAGTTGCTCTGCGGCATGTGGGATCTTCCCAGACCAGGGCTCAAACCTGTGTCCCCTGCATTGGCAGGCAGATTCGTAACCACTGTGCCACCAGGGAAGCCCGACATGATTGCTAAATTCAGACACCTCCTAGCAGGTGTAATACTTAGGCTGTCAAATCACACCTTGTAGGTGTATGCAGATTTTAAAAAAATATTTATTTATTTATTTGGTTGCAGTGGGTCTTAGTTGCGGCAGGCGGGCTCCTTAGTTGTGGCTCACAGGCTCCTTAGTTGTGGCATGAGAACTCTTAGTTGAGGCATACATGTAGTATCTAGTTCCCTGAGCAGGGATCGAACCCGGCCGCCCTGCATTGGGAGCGTGGAGCCTTATCCACTTCACCACCAGGGAAGTCCCTGTATGCACATTTTTAAAACCTACATTAATTTGTGATTACTTTAACTCGCTCTTCAAACACGGGACTACATATACTTAGATCCACAAATATTATAAATATTTTGATAATTTTTTTTTGTTTGTTTTTTTATTTGTAGTTATATATGCTTACCTGATTGGTACAGCTGTGTGACTACCTCCCAACCTGGAAAACAGGTGAAGAAGGGAGAGACTAATATACTGTATATGGATTACCTGTAATGGACCTGGCACGACTCCAGGTATTTTACATAAATTATCCCATATAATTTTCAACAGCCTTGGGAGGTAGATATTATTGTCTCCACTTTACAGGTGGAAAAATAGAGGCTCAGAAATTTAGGATAACTTATACACAGTCGTGGTGAATAGTAGAACTGAGATTCAAATAGAAAAATAGAAGCCCTACTCCAGAGCTCCTTCTCTTACTATTACCCCAAAGGAAATTACAGGCAGGGGAGGGATAGGGATGAAAACTTGTGAGGTTCTGGGGCTGCCATGATGTGGGTAGGAAGATGCGGGTCCAAGGGAGCCTTCAGAATTTGAGAGAGGTGAGGGGGAATTACTGGTTGTGGGGACTTCTTGGCTGGCCTGCCCCTTTTCTGGTGTCATTCGTTTCCTGCAGCTCTCTGTAGTTCTTTACTACCCTCGGGAGAGAAGCAGGTGTCTTGGTCCCGAAATTAGGAAGAGAAGGAACGACAAGGTCAAGTGATATGCTCAGTGAATCGCCTACCAACCCAGAACTAGAACTTCAAACCTCTGCTCTGTAATCCTAGCACCAGGTCAGCACTGATGCTACTTACCTGGACTCCAGACCGCTCAGCTCAGAAGCACGCTGGCCCGCTCCTGAGGCGGGGAATCTACTGTTTGCTCCTGACGGTGCAAGAATGAGGTGGTGATGTGTTCCCACAGGTGCCTTTTTCATCTTGCCAGGCCTTTGCTATTGTTTACCTGGAATTACCTTCTGTGTATAGAGCCCTTACAAAGGCACACCCTGTATGACAAAGCGCTGAGGTGAATGGCCGTTGAGCTGATTTCCTGATTGTGGAGTCTCCTATCTATTTGTCTCTCTGCCTGCCTGCATCTGGGACTCATTTATCAGAGAACGAGGAAGTGTGCTTGTGTGTGTGTGTGTGTGTGTGTGTGTGTGTGTGTGTGTGTGTGTGTGTGTGTGTTTCCTGCAATCTTTTGGAGACTGTCTTCCTTCTTTTTTTTTTTAAAACTGTGAACTGTTTGTCATATTAGCATTTCCTGATTGGCAAGCTTATGAACGTATTCCACAATCTCTACAAATACACATTTTCTCATTGCATAATTTCTTTCAATGTGGTATAAGGTGTTTGTCCAGTGAACAGAAACATCTTCAGTTTTTCTCTAATAAGAAGATAAAGTAGTTAAATGTAGACATGTTCAGCAATTAATCAGACTGTCTTCTTTCCACCCTCCTCTCTGCAGAGGGCTGTGTGTTAGAAAAGGCTGGAGGTGTGGCAGGACAACAAAATAGATCTCCTCGCTTATAGGGGAAATGGTCAAAAGATTTTTAAAGTACCAGAAGCTCCTCCTTAGAAGGAAAAGCCAAGTGGGTGAATCACAAAGATGGGGACTGATCCCTGGAAATGCAGTGTGACTGACAACAGTAAAAACAAAGTATTTGAAACAAGCCCCAAGCAGCACATACAGGCATCTTTGGTGTGTCCATCAGGTAGGAGAGAATAAATGGATCAGAGGCAACTCTGTTTTCAGAGCAGGTGGTGGTTGTATGTTCTTGGCCTTTCGTTTTTTGTTTTTTGTTTGTAATAACACACAGTGCCCAGCATGTCACTGATATTCAATGAATGAATAAGGGAGTGGACAGCACTTTGCAGGGAGTTGATGTTGGGAGACAGCAAAGGAGCTAAAAAGCCATTGGCCTTTCCTTCCTATCAATAATCTTTATTATGGGCTTGGGAAATTGCTGTTGGTTAGTAATCCCAGGAAGAGAAAATAGCCAGCAAGGGAGAATATAATTATATATATATATTATTTCCAGGCTTTGGAGGTTTGCACATGGTGGATGGAGGGTTATGGAATCGGAAATGTGATAAGTAAAATGATCATTATAATAAAAATAAAATGTCTCGAATTTGTATAACACCTCAAAGGACATAAAATGTGTTCATGTCTGTAATGATATTTAAAATCTGATGCTGTTTGTGATGTGAGCACTGCACCTCGTGCCTAGGAATCCTGGGGCTGCGTATCTCGCATTCCATGTCCTCCCCTACGCAGCAAGTTTTTCAGGAGAAGCTAAGATACAATTTAGGCTTCCTCATCTCTACTGTATATCACGTATATTTCAGGAATTCTCAAAGAGGTAAAAACTCCTGACAGGTAAAAATAAGCAAGAAGAGCTGATAACGCTCTGTCAAAAGATTTTGTTTAAACATGGTCAGGACTCCCAGGCAGCATGGCAGGGCCTCTTTTTTATGGTTCAAAGTGCATTTCAAGCCTTAGGTCTCTGGGAAGGTGGAAGAGGGTGGAGATCAGCACGGTCACAATCCTTCCAGGTCTGAGAAGTATGGGAGGACGAGGGATTCTCTCTGGCTACCTCCTCTCCTCTCCGCCTTATCTGCACCAGGAGATATCACTGGGCATAAGGTGAGTTACCTGTGCAAGTCTGATTCTCTGGATTTAAAGATCAAGCCCTTTCCCCTACTTGTCCTCTCACGAGTGCGCTGCAGGAGAAAGGTAGAGCCTGAGGCGCTCGGCAGGGCAACTCTAATGACTAGGCCAGTGCTCTGTCCGCTGGGGGTTCTGGCCCCTTCCTGAGCCCCGGGCTCACAGTGGAAGATCGCTAGTCCCGGAAACCAGACCCTTTTCCCCAAAATGGAAGATAGAAATAGGCTTGGGCTCAGATCCAGGAAAATGAACAGACAAAGAAAATGATCCTGGATTCCATCAACTGGTGAGTATTGGAAACAATTTCTGATTCGACACTCATATTCAGAATGCATTTTGAAGACAGACATGCAGACATGCCCCTAGGTGACCTTGGAGAACACACAGACAGATTCTACTCACCTGTTCTTTCCAATTTATGGTATATTTGTTGGTGAAATTTAGTTTCAGCATTGTGGTTTCCATGATTGTTGTGGATTCTGACATAATTCCTTCTTGACACTATGTGTCTTGCCCATTTGAATGGCAAGGACACACATGTAATGAAGTAGGTTATTATTTATTTATTTGGCTGCGTTGGGTTTTCATTGCTGCGCGCGGGCTTTCTCTAGTTGCAGCGAGCGGAGACTACACTTCATTGCCGTGCACAGACTTCTCATTGCGGTGGCTTCTCTTGTTCAATGGGCTCTAGGCACGCAGGCTTCAGTAGTTGTGGCTCGCGGGCTCAGTAGTTGTGACTCATGAGCTTAGTTGCTCTGCGACATGTGGGATCTTCCCGGACCAGGGCTTAAACCTGTGTCCCCTGCATTGGCAGGTGGATTCTTAACCACTGTGTCACCAGGGAAGTCCCAAGGAAGCAGTTTAAAGAACATTGGGTTTGTAGTTAAAAGACTGAGGTACGGGAAATTACCTGGTGCTCCAGTGGTTAGGACTCTGCGCTTTCACTGCTGAAGGTGCGGGTTCAATCCCTGGTCGGGAAATTAAGATCCCGCAAACTGCACGGCCAAAAGAAAGAAAAAAGACTGGGGTATGAAACCTTTCTCCGACATTTCTTTACTTGCCTTTTGTTTTTTTTTAAACCCTAATTCAGAACTTAATCTCTCTGAGCCTCAGTTTCCTCCTGTGTGTGAAAGTGGCTAGCCTAGCATGATACATGCACACTGTAGCTCATCAATATATGTTTATTGGATCTGAAAACAGGAAGGACAGCTCGGTTTTCAGAATGTTGGAGACAAGTAATTCTGGAATCCTCTAGATCTGAGCAGTTCTTTTCTATCTTGCTTCCAACTTAACATTGTCACTCCGTTAAGTGAATTTTTTGGCTAGACAGCTCAGCGGGGAGAGGAGAGAAGGCTGAGTGACAGAGCCAGAAGGCTGACGGTCTCCGTCTCGGGGTGCCATCTCCATATATTTCATCTTCCTCACTTTGGGTCTTTGTGTCCTCTGCCCCATAGCCCACAGCTAATAACCCCCTTAACCCAGTGCAGTGCCCAGCTAGGCAGCGGGGCACTTGTCTGTATGAAGAGAACATGGCTGGCAGATCCACTTGTGCAGAGATGCAGGTGGTAAGATTGAGGGTGAGGCAGGCATAACAGATTTAATCACACCTTATGGGAACGGGACCATGTGTCATACAGTCTTTCGAGGAATTTCTCACAACACATAGGCAGACAGAGTACAGGAGAATGCATCTAAATTTTTTTTCTTTTTTTTTTTTTTGGCCTCACCCTGTGGCATGAGGGATCTTAGTTCCCCGACCAAGGATGAAACCCCTGCCCGCTGCAGTGGAAGCTTGGAGTCTTAACCACTGGACCACCAGGGAAGTCCCTGCATCTAATTTTTAAAGTTCTATTTGTAGATGAATTTTGGTAAGAAGGGTTTCTTCTGGACATTCACAAGTAAATTGCTGTTTATGTCTGGGACATTATTATGCTAACTGAACAGAAATGTCACTCATCAGAATTGTGTTATTGCAAACAGAACTGTCTTTCTTTGTGTGTAATAAAACAGATGCAAAGATGCAGTGTGCATTGTACTTACATTATAAATATGTGTACGAATTTGGAGAGCTAATATGAATACTTAGTTCAATTCCAGTTGTGATCATTCACTTCTTTTTGTTTTTTTTCTTTCTGTTTTTTTACATCCTTATTGGAGTATAATTGCTTTACAATGGTGTGTTAGTTTCTGCTTTATAACAAAGTGAATCAGTTATACATATACATATGTCCCCATATCTCTTCCCTCTTGCGTCTCCCTCCCTCCCACCCTCCCTATCCCACCCCTCCAGGCAGTCACAAAGCACAGAGCTGATCTCCCTGTGCTATGCGGCTGCTTCCCACTAGCTATCTACCTTACATTTGGTACTGTATATATGTCCATGCCTCTCTCTCGTTTTGTCACAGCTTCTCCTTCCCCCTCCCCATATCCTCAAGCCCATTCTCTAGTAGGTCTGTGTCTTTATTCCTGTCTTACCCCTAGGTTCTTCATGACATTTTTCCCCCTTAAATTCCATATATATGTGTTAGTATACGGTATTTATCTTTCTCCTTCTGACTTACTTCACTCTGTATGACAGACTCTAGGTCCATCCACCTCACTACAAATAACTCAATTTTGTTTCTTTTCATGGCTGAGTAATATTCCATTGTATATATGTGCCACATCTTCTTTAGCCATTCATCGGTCGATGGACACTTAGGTTGCTTCCATGTCCTGGCTATTGTAAATAGAGCTGCAATGAACATTTTGGTACATGACTCTTTTTGAATTATGGTTTTCTCAGGGTATATGCCCGGTAGTGGGATTGCTGGGTCATGATCATTCACTTCTGTGGTCTCTAGAGTGCAGTCTTGAAAGAATTTGGGGTGAATTTCGCATCCCATTTTATTCTCATTCTCTTCCTATTTGTATCTCCTTCATAGAGCTCTGTGTCCCTCTAGATTCTCGATTTGGGGGGCGGGGGAACTAAATCTTTTAGTATGCTAGCAGAAAGTCAGGAGCAAATGAAAAGAGAAAAAATAAGGAAGGATAACCACAAATGAGGCAATAATATTGTTTTAATTAGAGCCCTGCCTGAGAGATTTGGCACCATACGTATGTGTAAACTTGAGGCAAGCTATGTACATATTTTCCACTGTCAAATATAGTTATCAGAATTAACAATTTCACAACCTCACTGGACCCTTGATTCCAGTGCCCTGCTTGTAGTAATACATGGCACTAAAGAGAGAACTTGAAATCTGCCAACTCTTTTTTCGCTGTCTGAATTAGCTTTGTATAAAAATGAAATTAAATGTTTTGTTTAGAAAATAAGTGAGACACAGAGAAAATTAGACCTGCTTAACGACCATAGGGGCGGTAGACTTTTCCCACATAACCCACAGACCACAATTGTTCAGACAGGTGCTGTGCACACATCTACTTCAGCCCTGGAGCAGGGGTGCCGGGTGGGAGGGGAGCCTTTAAAAATAATTTGAGAAACAATGGCATGAGCGGATAAGGCACATAGGGTTGCGTTTTACATACTTAAGGACTTTACACTCCAATTAAGAGACGAAGCAGTAGCGAACATATTTTTTTCTTTGAACCCAGTGAGATATAGTTGAAGGGGACAGAATATTGGTCATATTGTACAGAAATGCTGGTCAGGTACATTCTTCTAATAATCAGATGGGTTAGAATCAAACGCATAAGAATGGCCATCCCAGAAGGTTTTTTCATCTAGCCATGGCTTTTCTTAGCTTGACACAGAGTGGGCAGGCCAAGTCGTGTGGTAATTGAATGTTAGTATTCAACTAATTGCAGAGAGAAAAATGATGTGGAGAGAAATATTGTTCTTACAAGTGATTATAAGAATTTTGTGACCTAAGTGCTTTGGAGGGCTCTGTGTGGTAAGTTTCCTGTGTAGGCGTTCATGGATATAGGGGTATACCTGGCGCGTACTCCTTAAAAATTCTACATTCACTTGGTATATTATAGATGCCTCTAGCCAAAGTGTAATCTTCGGAAAGGGCTTATTATACAAACATCTGGAAAGCAATTTATTGAGTGGGCCTTGCCACATTATAGGTTTATTTCCTTGCTTCAGCATCCAGTTTCATCGGGCCGCTACGCGTTGTTAGGCCCAGTCTCTATAAACCGTCTAAGCACAATTACAACTGATGGTGAGAACGTTGCTCAGGAAATGCAGTAGAAGGTCACGGTGTATCCCAAGGTGGGTGCTCTGTAGTAAGTGTGATACCCAGGTGAAAGGGTATAGGCGTGGACTGGGGCCTTGGCCACAGGTATGTTTGGCCATGTGCTGTCATTGTGGGCGACTACCTGAGCAGCTCTACGTGGGGACATATGCACAGGGCTTTACATTTCGTGCTCAGGTATGCGTCAGCACATGTGTAGTTTGGTTTCTGGGCAGAGCTCACGAGTTGGAGCTGGCTGCTGCCTGACCCTTTTTTCCTCTTGTACTGTGGTAAGAGAGATTATGCTTCCAGAACCGACTCCCCAGAGAGCCAAACTCGTTTAACTGGCTGCTCCCTGAACGAAAATAATTACATCTGATAATGCACCGAAAAGGAAGTAAGAGGAAAGGAAAATAAGAATCAGAATGACATTTGCAAATTATGTTTGAATTCTCCTGGCTGAGCTCATTTTGTTTTGTTTTTTTTTTTGTTTTTTTGTTTTTTTGCGGTATGCGGGCCTCTCGCTGCCGTGGCCTCTCCCGTTGCGGAGCACAGGCTCCGGACGCGCAGGCTCCGCGGCCACGGCTCACGGGCCCAGCCGCTCCGCGGCATGTGGGATCTTCCTGGACCGGGGCACGAACCCGTGTCCCCCGCATCGGCAGGCGGACTCCCAACCACTGCGCCACCAGGGAAGCCCTAATGTTTTATTTTGAGGACCTTCTTCGCTCCGCCCTCTCAAGGCTCTCTGTTTCTTGCCCTTTTACGAGTGTTTTCCCTTTCATGCAGTCTTGTGGAATTGTGGGAGTTTTCACCTTGCCTTTTTGGCTTGCAAACTCGATGAGATGGACTTTGCTATCTTACCTTCCATTGCCTTCAGAGATCCCTCCCTATGCGCAAGCCCACAGATAAGAATTTCCCTTTCTCTCTGTGATGTTCTTTCTCCTGGCTACTCCTCTGTTTACTTAGCTTTCTGTCAACCAGCCACACACCTGTCTCTCTTCTGAGATGTAAGGGGATTGTTTAACTCTCATCCCCTCAGACAAACTCATGCAACTCCAGGAATAGTGAAAAGAAGACTCAACTGGTTGGGAGGTTTCTTTACATATGTGTTTCCGGCACTGAGACACTCTGCCTCGATAAGGTATTAGTGGTTATCAGTATTAATAATAAAACACAACACGTAATGTAACAGACGGGACCATAATATGGCTAATGTCACATGTGTACAATATAGTATAATATCATATAAGCTACAATTATGATCTTCTAAAATTTACCTTGTTATTAAATCACTACAGAACTAGATCACATATTCGGTTACCTAGGCAGTGAAAAATCACCATATTTGTTTCAGATCAATCAGAATTAAAGAAGTTGGCTTTGCCGGCCATGGAATCAAGTTAACCAAGGGCAAAATAAAGTTTTTATATACATGGAAGAGTGGTGACCACCAGTTCTCTTCAGAGAGAAAGAACTGGGTTTTTGGAAATATAAGCTGATGATATAGAATTCTATAGAAATATAAGCTGATGATATAGAATACAGTCATGTAAAGAATCTCTGGCCAGGTAAGCAAGACACTCGCAACTATAGTCTACTCAGAGGAGAATTGGGAACTGGACAGATGGTGAAGGATTGGGTGCGGAAAAGATTGTCATGGTATACACCATTTTATATTTTTATTTTTGGATCATATGAACATATTTCCTTTTTGTTAAAAAAAGAGAGAGAGGAAGAGAAGACGGCTTAGTCCTGACGCTTGCTTTCATCCAAGTATTGGTAAGAATGAGTGTCTGTGTCTATCTGTATATGATGGGCAGGGAAAGCTCCGAGAGTTGCAGACTTAAATCGTTTTATTGATAACTGCTATCTGCTCACTGGTAGTGAGAATGTGGTAGAGGGATGTTTCAGAGAAGGAAAGCAAATGCATAACTCATCTCTCTTGAAATCTGCCAACTATGGATTCATTGTCTGAATTAGTTTTGTATAAAAATGAAATTAAGTGTTTTGTTTAAAAATTAGGGGATACACAGAAAAAGAAAATTAGACGTTCGTAAGGACTGTAAGAGAGAGAGATCTTGGGCTTCCCTGGTAGCGCAGTGGTTGAGAGTCCACCTGCCGATGCAGGGGACACGGGTTTGTGCCCCGGTCCGGGAGGATCCCACATGCCGCGGAGCTGCTGGGCCCGTGAGCCATGGCCGCTGAGCCTGCGCGTCCGGAGCCTGTGCTCTGCAACGGGAGAGGCCACAGCAGTGAAAGGCCCGCGTACCGAAAAAAAAAAAAAAAAAAAAGAGAGATCTTTCCCACATAGCTCATGGACCACAATTGTGCACCATTCGTGAACTTGACCAGTGGAGCAGCAGTCTAAGGTGGCAGGGGAGCCTTTAAAATAATTTGAGAAACAATGGCATGAAAGGATAACACCAGATCAGGGCTGGATTAGCCGTATTAGAAAAATGGCAGGAAAAAATGTTCTACCAGGGCTTCCCTGGTGGCGCAGTGGTTGAGAGTCCGCCTGCCGATGCAGGGGACACGGGTTCATGCCCTGGTCCGGGAGGATCCCACATGCCGTGAAGCAACTGGGCCCGTGAGCCATGGCCGCTGAGCCTGCGCGTCCGGAGCCTGTGCTCCGCAACGGGAGAGGCCGCAACAGTGAGAGGCCCGCGTACCGCAAAAAAAAAAAACAAAAACGTTCTTCCAGTTTGAATGTCAGATAGTTGGATAGAGATGAATTGGTGGCTTGGAGCGTTCCAGGTACCTGTGTACTTAATAACTAGTTATTTGGAGAGGTGTTTTAAAATTCTCTGTGTGCTCCATTTTATTTTAGTTTTTCAGAACAACTCAATCCTTGGGGATTATTCTCTAGTTCTCTTTGCATCCTCGGGGGGTCAAGTGCTGAACTGGACTGCTGTGTGGCAATGGGAGATGAGAGACGCATGACGCGGATGCTGTTGGAATGCAGTCTCAGTGACAAGTTGTGTAGTAAGTACAGATGATATAGAGATCTGCCCTCTGAGTTTAGGATGATGGAGATTAAGATCTGAATAGATTCTGGAAGGAAGATCATTTGATTTCTAATAGAAATGAAGCAATGGTGAGAACTGAATTGGCACTAGTGGCTTTGGGCTGAGGGGGGAGAGTGGCAATCATAGATCCAGATGTGCTGCATCCTCCAACTCAGTAGGAAAAATGAGAGACGAGGCGCATAGCATACTTCATGGGCTAAGAGACAGGGACATTGGGATTTCAGAGCAGGGAGTTGATCCCGATTGTGGTAGAGGGATCAGCAGG